>NC_072004.2:17546129-17848225 GCF_028885655.2 Pongo abelii | reverse complement strand
GATCTTGGCTCACTGCAACCTCTGCCTCCCGGGTTCAAGCGATTCTCCTGACTCAGCCTCCTGAGTAACTGGGATTACAAGCATGCACCGCCACCACACCTGGCTAAGTTTTGTATTTTTAGTAGAGATAGGATTTCACCATGTTGGTCAGGCTAGTCTCAAACTCCTGATCTCAGATGATCCACCTGCCTCCACCTCCCAAAGTGCCGGGATTACAGGCGTGAGCCCCCACCCCTGCTAGTCTTTCTTCCTTCCTCCCTCCCTCCCTCTCTCTCTTTCTTTCTTTCTCTTTCTTTCTTTTTCTTTCTTTCTTCCTTCCTTTCTTTCTTTTGTCTTTCTCTCTCTTTCTTTATCTCTTTCTTTCTTTCTTTCTCTCTCTCTCTCTCTCTCTCTTTCTCTCTTTCTCTCTTTCTGAGACAGGGTCTCACACTGTTGCACTGTTGCCCAGGCTGGAGTACAGTGGTATGCTCATAGCCCACTGCAGCCTCCATCTCGATCTCCCAGACTCTAGGGATTCTCCTACCTCAGCCTCCTAAGTAGCTGGGACTATAGATGTGCACCAGCATACTCCCCTAATTTTTTATTTTTTGTAGAGACGGGGTCTCGCTATGCTCCCAGGCTGTTTTCAAACACCTGGGCTCAAGTGACCTTACTGCCTCAGCCTCTCGAAGGACTGGGATTACAGGTGTGAGCCACTGTGCCTGGCCAAGTCTCTTTTTCCTTTCCTTTCCTTTTCTGTTCTTTTTCTTCTTTCTCTAGCCCTCTGTCTCTCTCTTTTTGTTGTTGTTGTTGTTGTTGTTGTTGAGGCAGGGTCTCACTCTATCACCCAGGCCTCAGGCTGGAGTGCAGTGGTGTGATCTTGGCTCACTGCAGCCTCTACCTCCTGAGCTCAAGTGATTCTCCAGCCTCAGCCCCCCAAGTGGCTGGGACTACAGGCATGTGCCACCATGCCCAGCTCATTTTTATATTTTTTGTAGATGATTTCACCATCTTGACCAGGCTGGTTTCAAACTTCTGGGCTCAAGCAACCTGCCAGGCTTGGCCTCCCAAAGTGCTGGGATTACAGGTGTGAGCCACCACCAAGCCACCCGTGAGCCTGTTTTCTTAATGTTGTCACCATGTTAATTAAGGAAGGAGCATTCCTTTCCCCACCAAAGTTGCTCGTGTGGCTCTTCTTCTTCTCCCCACCCAATTCCCCCTCATCACCCTCTTTAGGGGGTCCCTCCACCACAAAACCAGAATGTAAATGAACACACTTGCAAAATCTGACCTCGCTCTGATCCCAGCCTCCTGCTGGTGTGAGCCTGGCCTCTTGTGGCCAAGATGCTGAGAAGGGAGGGGATGACCATGGGGGAGTATTCCTGAGTTTTCTGCAGGAGAGGAACAGAGCATATGTCACCTCTATCACTGGGTTTTTCCACACATATTACTGCTATTGTTATTTCAAAACATTCGGGGCCAGAAGTTTCTGCCAACTCCTCTACCAAAAAGGCTCCTGTCCTTCCCTAGTGACAGTCTCCAGCTCTCTGTGCTGGCCCCCCTCTCCCCTCCCCCAGATTCTCTGCACAGTCCAGAGAAATAGGGCAGGCACAGAGAGTGGGAAGAGGGCACGCAGCCTCCACAGGTGCTGGCAGGAAAGGAGTTTTTTCATCTTTGCTGGAATACAGCAGAGATCCAGGCTGGGGAGAGGTGGAGCCCAGGCTATTGACTAACCCTTCTTTTGTGTGGATTTAATCTCACTCTCCGGGAACACAAAAGCTGGAATCTCTGCAAACCTTTCCCTGAATAATTTGCGAGTCAGCGGAGAATCTGCAGGTGAGGAAAGCGAGGGCAGATGGAGGCTGGGGCTCCCAGTGGGAGGGAAGTATGTGGTGTTGGGAGGAGGTAAAATGGCACAGAAAGAGCACTGGGAAGTGGGGCAGGAGACCAAAGTTCTAATCCCACCTCTACTCCTCTCTCCTTGTTGTGAATTTGGGCAAACCTCTGCCCTCTCTGAGCCTCAGCTTCCTCTTCTGTAAGTCAAAGAAGTAACGGAGGATCCCTACCCGCTTCTGGGGTGGTCGAGTGACCCTCTCTGAGAATGTTTCCTGGTCTATAAAATTAGGATCTTGATATCTATCCCTCACCAAAGGAAAGATCAGTCCAACCTTCCAATCCTAACAGACAAGCCCTGTCTGGTCCCAAACCCCTCTCCAGCCTCACCTCCATGCCTTTTCTCTTTCTGTTTCCTTCACCTGCAGCTCCCTTCCCTTTTTAAGTTAAAGTCTGCTTTTCTTTGAAGACTCATTGTGGGTCTGATCTCTTGAGGGAGCCTTCCCCAGTCTCTTTACCACAGGCTGGGTTAAGGGCTGCTCCTCTGGGCTCCTGTGCTGTTCTGGGCATAAGGTCACTGTGGTCTTATAACTAAGAATTATAGCTGAGGTTTACTGAGCACTCAGTAAGTGTCCAGACAGGCCCTTCACCCAGCATTATCTTGTGGAATTCTAACCACGCTCTTGTGAAGGTATTGCTGGTTTTCTTTTTTTCTTTTTCTTTTTTTTTTGAGACGGAGTCTTGCTCTATTGCCCAGGCTGGAGTGCAGTGACACGATCTCAGCTCACTACAACCCTCTGCCTCCTGGGTTCAAACGATTCTCCTGCCTCCGCTTCCCATGTAGCTGGGATTACAGGCACCCGCCTCCATACCTGGCTAATTTTTGTATTTTTAGTAGAGACGGGGGTTTCTCCATCCTGGCCAGGCTGGTCTCGAACTCCTGACCTCAAGTGATCTGCCCACCTTGGCCTCCCAAAGTGTTGAGATTACAGGCATGAGCCACTGTGCCCGGCAGCTGCTGTTTTTATTTCTGCTGTGTTTTTTTGTTATTATTACTATTTTTTAAATCATGGTCGAAGGTTGGTGATTTTCCTGATCAGGACACTGAGCCTGACGGGGGTGAAAGCTGAGTGTCGGGGTTGGGATGTAGACCCCGGGCAGTGTGGCTCCTACTCCTATTCTGATCCTCTGCCTTATATTCTCTCTGCCCTCCTGCTACGCTGAGCATAAGGTATGATAGGTTTCTGTTTAGGGCAATGAATTTGACCTTCCCCTGAGCTGTGAACCCAGGGGTGCAGGGTCTCAGCTCCCTTTGTGCCTCCACCCCATGGCTCTCACAGTCCCAGCAGGGGCTGCATCTGAACCTCATGTTCCCAGGTCTACAGTCAGGGCTCCCCTCCTTGCCCTTGGGAGCCCAGGAAGAGCCTGGATGTGCCAGGGCCCCTCCCCAGTGCTAACTCAATGTCCCATCCCACCCAATGCTGCCTCCACACCTGCCTAGGGTCAGGTTTAATCCAGCTAAGGGGGCTCTGCTTAGAGGTCATGGCCACATGTGTCAATGTGCCAAGCCGTGGGCCCAGCCTCCTCAGACTTTAGCTCATGAGGCCTCACGGCAACCTTTGAGAGAGATTGGTGGGTGATTTCCGTCTCACAGATGAGGAAAACTGAGGCTCAGCTGCCATCACAGAGCAAGTGGGTGGAGCCAGAAGTGACTCCAGGGTTATGTGTCTCAAAGCCCCTTAGCTTTTCCATGTCCTCCCTTCTGTTCCTGACAGGGCCATGCATGCAAACATCCCCAGAGGACAAGAGTGTGATTAAGCTTTGCATCTGCCATGGGCCAGCGGCTACACCCAGGCACTGAGAGGCCGGTTGTGAGAGTCTGGGCTGGGCAGGCCCTGGTTCACAGCAGACTCCAAATAACTGTTTATTGGTGGAGGTCAGCAGGGCAGGGATTACCATCTCCAGCTGATAGATGAGGAAGTTGCAATCAGCCGGGTGCAGGAAAGTTGCCCAAGGTCATCCGTGAGTCAGAGGAAGAGTAAAGACTTGAACTCAGAACACTGGGGGCCTCTGCAGAGTAAGAGGAAGGAGGCTGGGGCTGCTGGGCTGGGGTCTCCCACTCAGGTGGCCCGGGCTGGCAGCTTTATGGGCCCTGTAAGTTGCTGGGACATGTCAGCACCCATTCTAGCTCTAATGACCCTAAATCAGGCCTTGCCCCCTACAAGTAAGCTGGGCCCCAGGTAGCCTAAATAGTGACAGGTGACTGGTTTATGGCAGGCCAGGACTAGGGTCAGGGCTGGGAGATAAGGCTGAGAATGTTAAGACTAGGAACAGGAAGGGAGGGCCACTCACCCTGTGTAACCTTGAAGTTAGAGATGGCAGATGGAGCAGGAGCCACTCCACCACCCCATCGCCAATGTGCAGGCTCTGTGGTGCCCATAATTAAGATGCACCCATGAGAGAGTGCATAGCTTTACCCCTCCCCCATTCCTCAGCGGGGTTGCCCCACCAGGGACTGGTTCTCCTCACCCATCTTTATGGTCCCAAAATGCACCCAGGGCCCCCCTCTCTCCTGGGGCCTGAATGCAATGAACTTTAAAGTGGGTCATTGATCAATAGTCCCTTAACCCCACCAAAGGTTCCCAATCCTCTCCCCTGCTCATCAGGGGGCTGGCCTGAGGTCACAGGGACTCCCTGGGGTGTTTTTTATTCCCAGGAACAGGCTTCCTCAGTCCTGAAAGGGACATTTTTATAGCCCTGTGAACACAAATGCACTCCCCAGAATAGGCTCTGGGTATGGAATCCCTCCTGTGGCTGTCATGGTCACCGGCTGGTAATTCTACAGTGGTGTTGACAATAGAGCCCTAAGCCTGGCACGGACACCCCCTCACCTCCCTCCTGCCTCTCTGTAGGATCAAAGCTGCTCTGTGAGGCTGTGTGATCCTGGGCCAGGAGCGGGGGAGTCAGCCTCAACTCTAAGCAAGAAGGAAGCGTCTTTGCCTGAATCCTTCTGGGGGAGGCAATCCCCCTTCAGAGGTCCCTAGCCCAGGTTCGAAGGTCGCTGGGACTGAGAGGTTGGCAGCGGATGGGGAGTGGCTAAACCAGAAAAAGGGGGTTTCCTGTTGATGGGTTGATGGAGGAGGTCCAGGTCCACTGCCTGGTTCCCTGTCCCTCTCCCGCACCCAAGCCTGAGCTTCCCAAACTCCCACAGAAGCCCCCACCCCATGTGGGACACAGAGGACCTGCAGTAGCAGGGGGGCACAGCTAAGAGAGGAGACAAGAGGCAGCTTGGGGGCGTGGGGGGACCCTATTTCCCCAAATGTTGGAGCCGCCCTTAAGGGAACTTTCCCTGGACTCTTCTGGAGATCTTGCCAGATGGGAGAACTAGGGGTCCATTCAGACCCGTCTGTTCTCTTCCCATCTCATCTCTCCACCTGGGGGGCTCAAAGAACCTAGCTCCTCCCCTTTGACCCCATCAGTTTCTCCTTCACCGAGTCCTCTTACAATCCATTTCTTAATTCTGCCCCATCAACCCTCCCTGGTCATCACATAAACACCAGCAAGGGCAGTTTAGGGACAGCTTCGCTCTGTGTTGAAGAAAGGTCTTTGGTCTGCTTAGAAATGAAGTTTGGAGCAGACTGGGAGGAAATGGAAGAGATGAGACCCAGAGAATCAATGACCACTGCCTGGGAGAGACAAGAGAGCCTTTCTGCCGCCACTGATTCAACAAACTGCATGCCACGCCCCTCAGCCTCTCATCTCTTCGAGGCCATCTCCACCCCCACCCCCAACCCCAAGGCCATTCCAAGGTCCCATTCAAGACCACTGCGCAGGGGTGGCACCAAAATGATCGAAGTCATCATCGGGGCACTCATCTTTGTGTGGGTCAAGCACTTTGTGGTGTCGCGTCCCTGTTCCCAAACCAGGGACCAGGAGTAGGATGGGGGAGGGGCAGGGCGCCGCTTCTGAGTGGAGAGGACGCGGAGTGGGTAAGAGGGCCTCGCGCACAGGGCAAGAGGTGGCCAGGCGGGACGGGGTACCGGGGAGAGCGGAGGATTTCAGATGAGGGACAGGGGAAGGTGGAGAGGGGAGGGCAGGCCCCGCCAGGGGGAGGAGCCGCCTCCCGCGTCCAGCTGTCCGGGTTCCCTCCCATCGCGCCTGGGCTGTAAAACCCAGGCCGGCAGGATTGCTGCACCCGCGGCGGCCTCCTCGGTGCGCGACCCCCGGCCCAGAGGCCTCTTTGCTGCCGCGCAAGATGCGGATGCTGCTGGCGCTCCTGGCCCTCTCCTCGGCGCGGCCATCGGCCGGTGCAGGTGAGCTCCCGGGCTCCGGCCCCAGGTGCCCCTCGGCGGTCCCCTCCGTGCCCCCAGCTCCCGCCCCTGCAGAGACTCCCCGCGGGCGACCGGTGAGCGTCGGCGGCGCGTGGGTCCCGGGTTGCGTGTGCGCCGGGGGCCGCGAGGGTGCGGGAGGACTGGGCAGCGCGCGAGCTTGTGTGTGTACACGCGTGTCCGCAGCGGCACACGTAAGGTAACGTAAGGGTGTGTGCGCGTGGCCCGGCGAGAGGAGTTGGGAGTCCCTGATAAGGATGCTTCTCAGGCCGGGCGCTGGTGCTCCAGCCTGTAATGCCAGCACTTTGGGAGGCAGAGGCGGGTGGATCACCTGAGCCCAGGAGTTCGAGACCAGCATGGCCAACATAGTGAAATCCCATCTCTACCAAAAATATAAACATTAGCCGGGCGTGGTGGCACACGCCTGTAATCCCAGCTACTCCGGAGGCTGAGGCCGGAGAATCGCTTGAACCCAGGAAGTGGAGGCTGCAGTGAGATCACGCCACTGCCCTCCAGCCTGGTGCTCCGTTTAAAAAAAAAAAAAATAGGGTGCTTCTCGGACCCGCCTCAACGCACGCCTTCTTTTCTCACCCAGCCTCCTCCGTCTGTCCGTGGATTTCCGTCCGTCCCGCTGGGACTCAGCGCTGGGTGACTGCCCCGCGGCCAGAGAAAGGGCGGTGTGGCAGGGTCCTGGGAGCCGCGCTTCCCACCCGGGTTCCTTGCCCCCGAGGGTCGCAAGCTCCCCTGGCCTCCCTAACCCCCAGCGCTGAATTGGGAGCCTGGCGGGGGCCGGGGGTGGGGGACCTGGAGCCCCGAGGCCTCTGCGGAGCCGGTCTTCCCGGACAGGGTGATTTTCATTTAAAGATTAATGGTGAAGCCGAGTTCTTAATTATTCCTCTAGGTGGGAGGTGGCAGGAAAGGCATGTTAATATTTGATAAGGAGCTAAAGGCGCTTCAAGCGGCTGGGCACAGGGATCCGATCCTGGAGGCACCTTCTTTGCAAACCCCAGACCCCATCACCGGAAGACCCCATCTGCCACTTCTCACCCCAACCACCCCTCCGATGGTTCTTGGGGTCCACGCAGGCTGAAACCTCCTCTCCCAAGTTAGGTGCTCCACCCTCAAAGCCGCGGAGTGAGGGGTGAAGGTGTCCTCTGCACAGAGAGGAGGCAGCGTGTGCCCTTTGCAGCAGGGACTCGCTGAGCTGTGGTAGAGGGTGGAAGGGCATCTTGCAGCCTCTCCTCCGGGCCCCTGGGAGAAGAAAGAGAAAAAGCAGAATGTGGAAACTTTTATTAGTAGGGTTGGACGTTGGAAACCTACTAAGCAGCTAGACAGTAGAAAGAGAAATGCTTTGCAGTTGGGGTGCTTTGTAGCCGTGTGGTCTTGGGTAAGTCACTTCCTGTCCCATTTGCAAAACAGGTGTAGTCATTCTGACTTCAGGGGTTTTAAGTTTGATTAAGATAATGGGTTTAAGTGATTAGTGCAGTGCCTGTGTGGCACCTGGCCGGTGCTCCATATACCAAGTTTATGGGGCTCTCCCCCAAGTCTGGGGCCAGTGTCGGGAATATGTCTCAGCTCACCCCTCACACAAGCTGCAATCCCCTTTAGTGCCAAGGCTTTCTGACTGGGACCTGCCTTCCATTCATCTTATTGGGGACTCAAGCTGAGAAAGGACGAGGTTGCAAATGGAGACCCCCAGAGCATCTCTGTCCATTGAGACAGGAGGATGGTAGAGGATATTTGGTCCCCTTCAGAGCCCCAGACCCCTGGCCAGGAGTGGCTGAGACTTTGACCAGGACACATTTGGGTTGCGCTGAGCTGTTTTTCAGGATTATCCCCTGTCCCTCAGATGGGGAGGTGGGGTGAGCAAGGTGCATTAGAGAGGCTTCTTCAGCCATCTTGAAACAAGAGGGAGGGGTCGCAGGTCAGTCAGGGTGGGGGGCAGTAGCTGGGTGACAGGCAACCGACTTTCGGTCTCTAACCTCTGGTCAGGGTGGATGGACTAGGTAGGATGTGGTGCTGGACACCCAGACCTCTGGGTAGGTAGCCCCTCTCCTTCCCAGGCCCTCTTGGGAGTGGCCTGAGTCAGTGGGCTGGTACTTATCTGCAAGGGTGGCCCTCTCGTTCAACGAGGACAGGAACCTGAGTGGTGGGTGCTCCTGCCACCAGCACCCCACCCTCATCCACGGACATGGACCTGACCCCTGGCATTGACCTCACCACCATTATGTTTTCCTGGCTGCTGCTTCCTGAAGAAGGTAGTTACAAGCACGTTCAGCCAAGCAGGTCAAAAGTCTCCATGATTAAGACAGTGGATCAGAGGTCACCACTACAAA
Source organism: Pongo abelii (assembly GCF_028885655.2). Taxonomy (NCBI): domain Eukaryota; kingdom Metazoa; phylum Chordata; class Mammalia; order Primates; family Hominidae; genus Pongo; species Pongo abelii. The sequence continues at coordinate 17,839,749 of NC_072004.2, read as the reverse complement.
CCTAGGAGCTGTGGCCAGAGCCAGGGAAGACCAAATTCCTAAGAAAAGCTAAGCCTGGACCAGATGGGCGCCAGGGAGGCTGTGAGGTGAGTTACAGGGGGCTCCACCCTTTACAGCTGGCTCTTGGGGATGCTGGCTGAAGGGAGGCTTCTCCTGGAATGGCTGCCCCTGGGGCCTCCAATCAGAGAAGAGGCCAGCCCAATCTTCAAAACCCCTTCCGCCTTCAAGACCTCTGCGGGTGGGGACACGAGAGGATTATGGCAAGGAAGTGTCGTGGTGCAAATGCCCTCTGATTTATTATCTTCTCAGTCACCAGCACTGGGAAATTGGTGGCTGTACCCGTCAGAGGCGTTTGAACCAGAGTGACTCCATTTCGGGTGAGGGCTAGGAAAATGAGGCCGGGATTTGCTGGGCTGCATTCTCAGAAAGTCAGGCATTTCTAGCCTCTAGATGTTTACAGTTAAGGGAACAAATTAATAATGTTTACGACACAGACCCAGATTTGGGAAGGTCCAGATACTCTGATATCTGGAGAGCAAAGGCATTCCTAATTTTGCTTTAAAAATAATAATGTCGGCCGGGCACGGTGGCTCACACCTATAATCCCAGCAATTTGGGAGGCCGAGGCGGGTGGATCATTTGAGGTCAGGAGTTCGAGACCAGCCTGGTCAACATGGTGAAACCCTGTGTCTACTAAAAATACAAAAATTAGCTAGGTGTGGTGGTGCATGCCTGTAATCCCAGCTACTCAGGAGGCTGAGGCAGGAGAATTGCTTGAAACTGGGAGGTGGAGTTTGCAGTGAGCCAAGAGCCCGCCACTGCCCTCCAGCCTGGGCAACAGAGCAAGACTCTATCTCAATAATAATAATAATAATAATAATATCAGTTGTTGCATAATATAGTAATTAAGAAAATTAATCCTTTATCACAAACTCTTGTAGCAGAGCACATGTCCCCATACATACAACGTATTGCATGCATTCCTTCTCTGACTTTGGGGAACGTCCTACTCTATGGAGTAGCTGTCCTTTCACCACTTACTTTCTTAATAAACTTGCTTTTCCTTTGCACTGCAGACTCGCCCTGAATTCTTTCTTGTGCAAGATCCAAGAACCCTCTCTTGGGGTCTGGATCAGGACCCCTTTCCTGTAACATGCCTTCTGTCAGAGGAAGATTATGGGGCTCAGAACATCAGATAACTCTCCTGTGGAGACTGAGCAAAGGCAGAGCTGGAGCTGGAGGCTTCAGAGCTCTGCCCCACTGCTGGTGGGGCTTGGGTGGTGAGTTGCCACTGCCCTCTGCAGAATCCACCCACATGGGGGTAGCCCAGGTGCAGCAACTCCCAGGGATAGCAGAGCCTTGCCCGGAGCTGGGGATGGGCTGTCAGGGAAGACATTGCAACGCTGAAAAAGGTGATGCCAGCAGAGCAGGAGAGGCTGTGATCAGGGCTGGGAAACTCCAAAGCCCAAAGTGGCTCTTTGTGGCCAGTTAGTTTTCCCACGGATGCTCCCTCACGGCTCCCTCCCCATCCTGTCCTCACTCCGGGGACTCCACCCTGGCTTAGACTACAAGGAGATGGGATTGTGGAGGCAGCCCAGGCAAGAAGGGAGAGGGCGGATGAGCTCAGAGGCCTCAGCTTTGGCTGAGTGGGAACTGTGCTTTTCTTAGGAATTTCCTTATCCTGATTTCTTTCCAAGTCACTTCATTTCTCTCCCATCTTGGCCCCTCCTTGGCTTTGGCCATCTGTTCCCAAAAGGAGGCCACGGGGTGGGAGGGAGGGGTGGGGGGAGGGAAGGAGTTGTCGATGGGATTTTACTAAGTGCCAAGCCGCCTGAAACCTCATTTAATCCTCCCCACGGCCCTATGAGGTGGGTATGTTTGTCTTATGTTACAGAAGATACAACTGAGGCTCAGAGAGCTTAAGGGACTTGCCCCCAAACCCATCTAAGTCCCCTGAGTGCTCAGCCAAAATTCCAAGCTCTGGATGAGATGTTGTGTACGCCCTGCTGGTGCAGCCTTTAAAAAAAATTAATAGACTTTATTTTTAGAGCAATTTTAGGCTCACATAAAAATTCAGCAGGAAGTACGGAGGGTTCCCATAGGCCCTTCTGCCCTGCATGCACTTTCCCCTCTTATTAACATCTTGCATCCATGTGGGACATTTGAGGTGCAGCCTTTTTTTCAGAGATGCTGGGTTCTACTGCCCTGAGGCAGAGCCCTCAGCCCGGCCCCAAAGACCAGGACTGTGCAGTTGAGGGGCAGAGGAGAAAGCCTGGCTGCTTTCCCCGCAGTGGAAGCTGTGAGATGCTAGCCAAGAAGGGATCTTAATAACACAGGGTGAGGCATTCTGGGGAGGGGCTGCCTAATCTCCTCCCTCTTCTCGGATCTGGGAAGGCTGCCCAGCTGAACCTGACTCTATTGTCCCAGGAGCGGAGGCTGGGCTGAGTCCTCCTCTTCCTCTCTCACCAGAGTCTCCCTTCCAGGTTTGGGGTGGGGGAGGTAAGCGGGGAAGGAGGCAGCTGGTGACCAAGGAATGGAGTATCCAGGCCATCCCCACGTTAGAGATGAGTGGCCTCAGAGGGGTTCCCTGGAGGGCCGGTGGCTTGGCCCTGCCTGGGGAACAGAGCCCTACACCAGCTGACCTATTGATCAGCCCCTGCTTAGTTTTCGATTGAGTCTCTTTCCCTGGGCCCTCAATCCTACTGCCAGGAACACTCCATCCCAGCCCAAGAGGAGCTCCAACCCCAGGGGTAAGCCCAGCCTCTGATCCTCCTGTGTGTGAGAGCAACAAGACACATGCACGCACACTTCACACCCTTCCTCTCTGCTCCAGAGTCATACTGGTGCTACAAGGTTCAAGCCGAGTCCTCCAACTACACCTGCTTGGGTGAGTACAGCCAGTCCAGGGGACTGCTCTTTCTGCATGGTGGGCACCACACAGGCCGAAATGGAGACCCCGGAAGGATGGGAAGGCGAGGGGTGATGGTGGCCTCCCAGGCAGATATCAGTTCCCAGCATACACACACAAACATACACACACACACTCTCTCTCTCTCTCACACACACAAAGATATATAAACACACACACACAACACACACACAAGCACACACTCACTCTCTCACACACATGCAGACAAACACACGCTCACACTTACCACACAAACCCACACTCTCACACTCACACAAACACACACTCACACTCTCCCGTCCTGGTGCTCAGGGGCCAGGGAGTGTAGAGTGACCTGAGTCTTCACTGGCACCTGCTGTCACCAAGAGGGCATGTTCCCTGTGGAATGAATCGGCAGCAGCATTAAAGGAAGAAAGGCGTTTTGCTGTTTCCCGTAACAAAACAGGGAGTTGTTTCTATCCCCGTGACACCCCTTGCAGGGGGCCTGAGTGATGGTCCTTTATGCTCTTAAACTAGTCCTTTCAGCTGCCACGTGGTGTCCTCTGAGCAGGACCACCCGATCTTCTGGGCACCCCTCACCCAACGTGACCACTGCCTCTAGACATTGCCTCCCAGGCTGGACACCAGGGGCCAGAGTTGCTCGCTGCTCCCTTTACGCTCCACGAAGGTGTTCCCAAAGCAGAGCTGTTCATATTTCCATGAAATCACCCTTCCCAAAAGTAAGAAAGAAAGAAAGAAAGAAAGAAAGAAAGAAAGAAAGAAAGAAAGCACCCTTCCCTTTTTCACGTGCAGCTTCCACTCTCCTTATGCCCCTGGTGTGAGTCCCAGAGGCTGAGTGGCTGCCACATTGAACTCAGAGTCCCTCCTCCCCTACATCTCTACATCTCTGAAGCTTCACTTGGACCCAGCTTGTCATACCCAACCCTATTGCATTAAGAGAGGTGTTTCCCAGGAGGCCACTCAGGCAGTAGACCCAGGCAAGTCTGTCCTATCATGTTGCAAGCAGCTCCTTATGTGGCTTGACCCCAGGGGCTAAACAAGGATACACAGCTTCATCTAGAGTAGAATGAACCCCAATTCAATAGCCTCATGGAGACTGGGGACAGACCAGGCAGCAGAATGGAGATGCAAAGCCACCTAGGGCTCAAGGACTGGGAAGCAGATTCCCTGGGGAAGACACATGGAGTTAGGGAACAGCAGAAGCTGAGGATCAAGCACCTCGTACACCCAGACGCCGCATGTGGAAACCACTCTTCAAGCTGTAACAATACCAGGTTGTGTCAGCCCCTGAAGGAAAGCTGGCATAAATAGAGCCTGGAAAACCAGGCTTATCTTTGCACAATGGGCAAGGTAAATATTTAGTCCCAGTCCTGGAATGGTGCCTAGTAGTTTCATTCTTTGCTATCATTTTTCCTTTTATTCACTTATGCTGCAAACATTTGCCACCTGCCCTCCCTCTATGTGGCCAACCTTGGCCTGGGCACTTCAATGCTCTGATGACTAAGACATGATCCCCCATTCTTTTCCTCAGGGTCTCTTGCTGGGGGAGCAGACAGGGAACAGAGCCTGACCAACATGGAGAAACCCCATCTCTACTAAAAATACAAAATTAGCCGGGCGTGGTGGCTCATGCCTGTAATCCCAGCTACTCAGGTGGCTGAGGCAGGAGAATTGCTTGAACCTGAGAGGCGGAGGTTGTAGTGAGCTGGGATCACTCCATTGCACTCCAGCCTGGGCAACAAGAGCGAAAATCCGTCTCAAAAAAAAAACAAAAAAAAAACCTAAAATAAAATAAATAAATACGTAAATAAAATAGATATGTATTTATGCAAACCATAGAAAAATGTTTGGCAACCATCCCAAGATACCTGATGATGTGAAATACTTTTATTACAACTGGCCTGACCTTCAAAGGCCTTTGCAGCTCCTGCCTTCCTGTTACCGTCTACTATGTTCCTCATTCACCTTCCACTCGGCACCAACAGGCTGCACTGCCTCCAAAACGCATCACTTGAATCCTGCCTCTGCTCCTTTGTCCATCTGAATCACCCTCTCCACATTTCTGACCCTGTAATCCTGATCTCACTTCATGAGGCCGTTCGCTTCCCTTTTGCATTTAGCTTTCCCCGGGGTACACTGTCAATAGCCTACTGTCTGATGTCATCAGTCAGCACTTCATCAGAGGCAATTATGTCTACAGAGCTTTTGGCTCATTACTGTCACTCCTCCTTACATGTGTGCATATGCATATCATCTTTCCCTAATGAGACTGGAAATAATGATTCATTCCCTGGAGCAGTGGTTTCCATAAATGACCAACTCACAGACCAGTGCAAACTGGCTGCGGAAGAGCTTACTCTGAGAAACTTATTAGAATGCAGATTCTCGGACTGCGTGGGAGAGGAGGATCTCATAAATCTGGGTGTAATAGGCACAGAACATTAGGTGTAATATGGGCGGGACTCTGGACTCAGCATATCCAACAAGCTGCTGGCTGATTCCAATCATGCCGATGAATTGCCAGGTTGGGAACTGCTGCCCCCGGAGAACCTAGCAGAGAGCTCTGTACATGGTAGGTGCTCACTCCCCTATTGTTTGGGTGTATGCCTCCTGATAATGAACTTGATCATAACATTATTGTTGTATTGTGCCTGTATTGTTTCCTTAAGTGAGGGAAGAATGCTTTTGAGTACCTAACAGGTGGCAAGCTGTGTGCCTACTTACATACATGATCTATTCCTTTTAATAACCTTTGGAAATAAAGTGGTATTTTCATTGGGCATTAGAAATCTGAAAACTTTTGTTTACAGCCGTTGCAACAGCAGAACTAGAATTTGACTTCCGACATAATGGGCTCAAAATCTATGACCTTTCTGCTCACCAGAGGGCGTGAACTGCTGGTTTGTACCTGGCTTGCAGATACCTTCTTTGAGCAGCACAATGTTCAATATTAAAAAAATTTACCAACACTTCTAAACTGGATACTTTGTATTAATATCTGGGTTTCTGGCTTCTCTTCATTGGGCGGGAAAAAAAAAAGGTTTGGTGAACACTGGGGCCCACATTCCTGCAGGGCAACAGTCACATGGAGCCTTTAGATGGGCATGTGCCTAGAACACACTAGAGTCCCCATCGCTCCCCGTTCTCTTACATTCTATTCCCAACTAGGTTGTTATAGGCCCGGGTTTGTGACTGTTGCACACTTATCTACTCTCTTGCTTCCCACTCCTCAGGAAGTCTGGCAAACTTAAAAGGCCTCTTTTTGTTGCTCTCTCCTGTATGGATCTCTGATCATAGAGGTGTGTGCATTTCTGACTTTGTGATTTCAATACTAAGGAAGCTGTTGGCACATTATCAAGGGAAACTGGGATCGCTGCTCCCCAACTTACACATTCTGGTGTGTCCCAGTAAAATTCTATATTCAGCCTCCAAACTAGCTGGGAAAAACATGGCAAATCATCTACTTGCTCCAATTCAATGGTGTTTAGAAGTAAAAAGTCACTGTGAGCAGTGCCACCAAGTGGTGGAGAGACTCCATGCAGAATCGCCACCTTCAGCCAGAGAGGCTGGGAGGCCGAAGACCTCTCTCAATGCACAGGGCTGTTCAGAAACTAGAAACGAAATGCTTGCCCATCTCCCTAGGCCGCTCCTTCTGAGGCTTTTTGAGACAAGGTCTCACTGTCACCCAGGCTGGAGTGCAGTGGCACAATCAAGGCTCACTGCAACCTCAACCTTCTGGGTTCAAGCGATCCTCCCACCTCAGCCTCCTGAGTAGCTGGGGTGACTACAGGCACGGGCCATCACACCCAGCTGATTTTTTTTTTTTTTTTTTTTTAGTAGAAATGAGGTCTTGCCATATTGCTCAGACTGGTCTTGAACCAGCCCATTTTTAGCTTTTTAAAAGACAGCCGTGGCCAGCCATGGCAGCTCACACTTGTAATCACTGCACTTTGGGAAGCTGAGGTGGGCAGATAGCTTGAGCCGAGGAGTTCAAGACCAGCCTGGGCAACATGGTGAAACCCCATCTCTACAAAAAATACACAAATTAGCTGGGTGTGATGGTGCACATCTGTGGTCCCAGCTACTGGGGAGGCCGAGGTGGGAGGATTGCTTGAGCCTGGGAGGTCAAGGCGGCAGTGAGCCATGATTACCTCACTGCATTCCAGCCTGGGCAACAGAGACCCTGTCTCTATCTAAAAAAAAAAGAAAGAAAGAAACCTAAAAACAGACTGGCACTTAAAAGAGTTGTGCTTCATTTTTTGACTTTCTGTACTAATTTTCTGTTTGTTCCTTTCCTTAAACAAGCTGCCACTGCTGCTGATTTAACATGTTTCATTTTATATATATATATATATATATATTTTTTTTTTTTTTTTGAGACAGAGTTTCGCTCTTGTTGCCCAGGCTGGAGTGCAATGGCGTGATGTCAGCTCACTGCAACCTCTGTCTCCCGGGTTCAAGCAATTCTCCTGCCTCAGCCTCCCAAGTAGCTGGGTTTACAGGCATGCACCACCATGCCCGGCTAATTTTGTATTTTTAGTAGAGACGGGGTTTCTCCATGTTGGTCAGGCTGGTCTGGAACTCTCAGCCTTAGGTGATCTGCCTGCCTTGGCATTCCAAAGTGCTGGGATTACAGGCGTAAGCCACTGGGCCTGGCCCATTTTATACATTTTTAATGTGTATTCTTGTTTTTGGAAAATGTGAACAGAGGACTATTAAACTCTTTTAGCATCAGTATAGCAAGGAGGTAAAACAACAAACAACAAAACAAACAAAAAAAACCCTTTTTGTAAAATAGGATTGAGTATCATTGGATTGAGCACTTATCAAGCAAATGTGCCAGGCATTTGTGTCCTTCATTTAATTCTTACAAGCCTGAGTGTTCGGTATTTTAATTTTATAGGTGAACAAATAGAAGCTGAGGGTGAAGGACCTACAGCTGTCACGTTCATCTCTTCTCAACACTGCCAACTGTCCCCTTGGATCTCCCAGACAGACAAGGGACATCTCTGGTTTCTCGGTGCCCCCTAGAAACCTAGGGTCATTTCAAGGCATTATGCAAATGAGAAGCTTTCCTTCTCTTCACCTCATCTCCTGATCTGCACAAAAATGACTGTAGGACCCACTGTAGGTACCGATGTAGTCACCAATCCTCAGTTTACCACCTGCTCTCTACTTGCTTCCCTGCCATAACTTTCTAAAAGGGATGTGAGCCATGTTTAAAGTCACCTGGTCACTGGAGGGATCTTGTTCTACCCTCTGTAGTAGTACCTCTGTAGGGTAGTACCCACTGTAGGGATCTTGTTCTACATCAGTGGTTGCCAACGTTTTTGGCACCAGGGACTGGTATTGTGGAAGACAATTTTTCCATGGACTGGGGGGATGGGGGAATGGTTTCAGGATAAAACTGTTCCACCTCAAATCATCAGGCATTAGATTCTCATAAGGAGCACACAACCTAGATTGCTAGCATGTGCAGTTCACAATAGGGTTCATTCTCCTGTGAGAATGACATGCTGCTGCTGATCTAACAGGAGGCAGAGCTCAGGTGGTAATGAGAGCAAGGGGGAGTGGCTATAAATACAGCTCACCGCTCACCTCCTGCTGTGCAGCCCGGTTCCTAACAGGCCATGGACGGTACTGGTCTGTAGCCCAGGAGTTGGGGAATCCTGCTCTACAGAGTTTCCAACCTCAGAGATGAAGCATCCCCTCTGTAAGTCAGAAAGAAATTATTCAAGTAGGAGAATTAAAACAGGATCACAGAGAGGGAGGCTGAAGAATTTGACATTCTGTGTTTACTTGTATGAGGAAAAACAGCACATAGAGGCATCCACAGTATTTAATTCGTTTGGATAACAGTTACAGATAAACAGGTACACCCATATACAATTACCAATACTTTTTATACAGTTCATATTTCAGTACATCAACACTATTTTATTTACACTCTATTTATGTACATTAACATCTTTCTAAAGCCAGTGCATTGTCAACAAGTTTTATACAGTAATTTACAAGATGAATGTAGTTAATAGTTAATTTAATAAATTTTCAGCTAGTTCATGAATTAAAAAAATTAATTACAACCAGTATAACAAACACAGAGCAAACAACATTAGTAGATTGTGCTACCTGCTTAAATAAAACATCTGTAAAGAAATTATTTAAAATCTTCCACTTTTTAATGGGACATCTCCAGGTAGGGATGGACAGATTTTATATACTGAAAATCTTGAAACTATAAAGTATGCATTTTGTCTGACTTTATTACATTAGACAATTTAGGCCACTCCTACCTACTTGCAATTATATTTTTTCTGAAAAGGATTTCAATTTAGGTAGCCATTTCAGATAACCTTTCCAAATGCTCTGAGAACTAGATATTCATAGTTACTGGCCTCAGATATCAGAACGCAAATGCTTAGTTACACTGGTAATTACTACCTATGAGGAAGAAAGGCTAGTGGAATCTGACAGTTAATGAGAATCAACTTGCAAGGTCTAAATGAATAAACAAAGCCCAAAAATAAGGTGAAACATTTCCTTCAAGTATGTATTAAAAAACTACATGAAAAAAACTCTACCTGAAATAAATAATATTTATACTTTTGTTCCAGTCTTGAATAATTAGAGCAAAAACAAAGTAAACAAAGAAACATAACTTTCAATGACTACTGTAAAATTTTAAAAAAAGGCAAATATCAAAATAAAAAAATTAGTGAACATGCAAACAAAGCAAAACTAAAGTTGACTTCCTAAAACCACCAATTTCATTAAATATACTTATGAACTCCTAATGTCTGGGACGTGTTTTGTTTGTAATTTATAGCCCTTAGAGCCATCAAATACACACAAGCAAGTTCATTTGCATGTGTTCTCTCTTTTTTAAAGTGCAAAATAAACACAGAAAAGAACAACCACTAATTGCGAAACGTGATCTAGCTCTGATGCCGCTTACTTTCCCAGAAGCTCTTGTTGCAACATGTGCACGTGAAGATGCTGCAAATATTGGCAACTGCTCCCCTTCCCTCAGCATGGGCAGGGCCAGGGGTGCAGAATACATTTCTGAGGATACTTGAAGTATCCTAAATGTAAGATGCCTCCACTGGGAGGGCCATGGTAGCTGGATTTCCCAGGATGTTTTTCTTTCTACTGGGTCTCCCTCTGGGTGGAAGGCACATAGCTCTTAAGAGAGCCTCCCTTTCAGACTGATCACTCTATGCCCCTGCCACCAATGACTGGTTGTGCCTCAAACATAAACACAACGGCAAAAACAAAAAGCAAGAAAGACAAAGAAAGGGTATGGAAACTTTAAAAAATAAATTGAAAAATCCTCGCCCATGCCGTAAGAATCATTTGCACACCTTCATGATCTGGCTTTCTCCATCTTGTCAATATAATGGAATAAACTCCAGGAAGAAGGAGGTAGCATATCATGTCATCCCTAGACAACATTACAATTTTTTGTTTTTTACTTTGACTCCAAGGAAATCTTTAATATTTGTTATGATTATTGGTAAACTCTATACTCACTACATATTTGTTCATATCTGGACAAGCACAATTGAATTCTTATTTGGTCCCAGGTGGCTGGTGCCAAACCTTTTGTTTGCAGGCTAATGGTGGGATCTGCCTGAAAGTTCTCTATCGGACAACTTGTATGAGACTTTAAAATAAAATTATTGCTACTCTTAAAGTTAACTATTTTAATTAGAATTTGTATTCTAACAGGATAAAATAACTACATTTAGCTTGCCTTTCAGTGACACTTTTGCCAAGTACAGCTTGGCAAGGAGTCATCTCCCTCACCACCAAGCTGTCTAGCAGCCAGAGTGGTAGCTTTACTGTAACATACAGTACTTTTTGTAATCAGACTCAAAGTCTTCATCCATACTGCTTGTGTCTGCCATCTTTTTGCCATCAATCTTTGGCAGAAATTGTGCATAGTCTATCCCCTGCTGCTCATAGAAAAGAATGTAGGCAGAGTCGGTGTCAATTTCATCAGGGTGACATTCCTGAAAGGGCAAGAAAAACCTTTAACAAAAAGCCATCGCTATTATGGCTCTAAATCCTTGCCAGGAAAGGGAAGACCAACCCTCTGTAATTACTAAACCTGATTGCTTCCAATAAGCTCACTAGTTTGGCTGTCTCACACCTGCCCCTTTAAAATGAGCCCCATTATTTCCAATGTTTGCTTTGGGGAAAATATTTTGACCACAGACAAGTCAAAACAGAATGTCCTAAAACCCCATCAAATTCTATTTATTTATTTTGTATGTATGTATTTATTTTTTTGAGATGGAGTCTCACTCTGTCACCAGGCTGGTGTGCACTGGTGTGATCTCAGCTCACTGCAATCTCTGCCTCCTGGGTTCAAGTGATTCTCCTGCCTCAGCCTCCTGAGTAGCTGGGACTACAGGCATGTGCCACCACGCCTGGCTAATTTTTTGTATTTTTAGAAGAGACAGGGTTTCGCCATATTAGCCAGGATGGTCTCGATCTCCTGACCTCATGATCCACCCTCCTTGGCCTCCCAAAGTGCTGGGATTACAGGCGTGAGCCACCGCACTCAGCCCAACCCCATCGAATTCTAACAGTCTAGAAGATAGGAGCTTTTTGCATTAACTAACTCCTTTTTTTTTTTTTTTTTTTTTTTGAGACAGAGTCTTGCTCTGTTGCCCAGGCTGGAGTGCAGTGCTATAGTCTTGGCTCACTGCAACCTCCACCTCCCAGGTTCAAGCCATTCTCCTGCCTCAGCCTCCCAAGTAGCTGGGATTACAGGCATGCGCCAACATGCCCAACTAATTTTTGTATGTTTAGTAGAGATGGGGTTTCACCATTTTGGCCAGTCTGGTCTCGAACTCCTGACATCAAGTGATCCACCTCCTAAGCCTACCTCAGCCTCCCAAAGTGCTGGGATTACAGGCATGAGCCACTGTGCCCGGTCAACTAACTCTTTATTTTTCCTCACTACTCATGTTTTCATTCCCTAGTCTGCATATCACTTTTGTTCCTTTAATACTGACAGCATCTATATATTGATTCTAAAAGAAATATCTATTTCCTATTCAAGAGATAGTCCATTATTTCAACAAATGTTCCCCAGTTCTGTTGATATTCTGTTTCTAACTTTCATTCAAAGATTGAGAATGTTTACCTCACAGATGCTGTCATTGTAGCGGTACCACTTGCAGTTTGGATTTTTGGCATAAGTGACGTAATGGCCCCCACTCAGAATTCCTGAATGGCACTGTAAGAGATAAGAGAGTGGAGGTATGTTAGTAGTTAACTGTACTATGGCCAGGATATAGCACTAAGATCTGAGGAGAAGAACACTGATCATGTAAATGATCAGTAGGTGAGAAAATATTTTAGAACCCTCTAACTTTCTCTAAAACCAAAATAAGCAAAAAGCAAAACACAAAAGTCATAAGCTCCAAGTCTTGTGTGGATAAACAATCATTTTATAATGTAATTACTATTATTATTATTATTTTGAGACAGGGGCTTGCTCTATCACCCAGGCTGGGGTGCAGTCGAGTGATCACAACTCCCTAAAGACTTGACCTCCTGGGCTCAGGTGATCCTCCTGCCTCAGCCTTCCAAGTAGTTGGGACCACAGGCACATGCCACCATACGTCGCTCCATTTTAAAATTATTTGTAGAGATGGGGCCCAGGCTGGTCTCAAACTCCTGGGCTCAAGCGATCCTCCTGCCTCAGCCTTCTAAAGTGCTGGGATTACAGGTGTGAGCCACTACACCTGGGCAAACCCAGATTTCTATGTTAACTTTGTCTATCACTAAGCTCAATGCTAGGAAATAAGCAGGACCTGAAAAATACTTGCTCATGAATACATGAAGACAAGTGAACAAAACACGGACCACTCTCTGAAAACCATACAATAAACCACTTACTGAAATTGCATATAGATTATAAATAGGCTTAATATGAGTGTCTTCTCTTTGGTCATCAGTGCTGTCTTCTTCACTGTGGTTACCAAGCTGACCATTGCTGTAGCCATTGCCACAGCCATTGCCACATGCTTCATGCTCATAAAGGAATCCATTGGCCAAAGCTACCTCGTGGTCCTGAGGAGTGACCAGCTCTGGTTGGCTGTCCCCCTGCATATGCCCTCGGCTCAAGGCGTCAGCCAGCTCACAGATCTGCCCAGCCCCATTCTCTTGGCTGGCATCCAAGTTCTTCTTACTACTTGACAGTTTATTTTTGCTGCCAATCTGGGGCAGCCAGAGCCTCCCTTTGCTCCTCCCCAAAGTCTGTGGGCTGCTATTAGGGCTGCTGTTTTTGCTGGAGGGACAGCTGGTTGCACTTTTTCTTGATGAAGAAGGAGAACCTGTGAACAGGACAGAAGAAAAGATTCACAAATCCAAATGTCACAAAGTAAGCCAGCCCCAAATGCTAACTCTGAGGTTAGCTTCACAACTGTACACACAAAGGTAAAGACAGGGGAGTCATGACTGGCTACCCTTTAGTTCCTATTATGTAGCCAGTAAGTTACATTTTTGTCTTCTTCAATGCCGAGTCCCTATAAGCAACAATGTCCTGAAAATGTAAAGTACATTATAGGGACTCAGAAAATAGCAGAAAGATGATTTATGTCAGATTCAGTTGAAAAAAAATCTAACTATTAGAGTAAGGAGTTCTCCAAATACATATTCCTCCCCTTTGTAAAATTAGACAAAAAATGTGACCACCATTTACTGAGAACTTCCTATTGTTAGGCATGGTACTGGGAATTTCTTGCTGTCCATTGTTACCTCTATGACTCACAAAAATCCTGTAAGGCTTTAAACTTTTTGGTTATAGCCTCTTACCCCTACCCCCTTTTATACATTTAAAAATTATTGAGAATCTTTAGAACTTTTATGTGAATTTTATCTATCAATATTTTCTGTATTAGAAACTAAACTGAGGCATGAAAAAGTACAATACATTAGCACAGACTTCACTGTCAAAGTGACGATATTCTTCCATGTCATGTTGTCTCTTACACCATTGTACATCTGTGGGAGAATAAAAGTGAAAAGGCACATATTGTCTTAGTATTTTTATGAAAATAGTTTTGGGCCAGGCACAGTGGGTCACACCTGTAATCCCAGCACTTTAGGAGGCTGAAGCAGGAGGTTCACTTGGGCGCAGGAGTTCGAGCCCAGCCTGGGAAACATGGCGAAGCACCGTCTCTACAAAAAATGCAAAAATTAGCCAGGTGCAGTGGTGCGTGCCTGTAGTCCCAGCTACTCAGGAGGCTGAGGTGGGAGGATTGATTGACCTCAGGAGGTCGAGGCTGCAGTGAGCGGTCATCTGTGTTGCACCACTTCACTCCAGCCTGGGTGACAGAGTGAGACCCTGTCTCAAAAAAATAAAAAATAAAATAAATAAATAAAAAAAGAGTTTTGATCCTCTAGACCCCCTGAAAGATGGGGAACCTCAGAACTTTCACTATAAGGGGACAAGACAGCAGCTACCATTTCTGTTTACCATACATCAGGCACTGTGTGAAGTGCTTTACTCTCCATGTGTCAAACTCTCAACTCTGTAAACCTGGCATTATCTCCATTTTACAGATGAGAAAATAGATTCAGGGAGGCTGAATCTCTTGCTAAAACTTACATAGCTTAAATACAGATAGGTCTGATTCCAGATAGGTTCCTTCCACTGAACCAACCTGATGTTCCAGAACAGAAGACAGAGAAACATATGTAGCCTACAGGAGTCCCAAGAAAGCAACTGCATAAGGCCCCCAGGCCTCACCTTTTGGGCTGCTGCTGATGTTAGCGCTGAGTGAGGATGGGCTTTTGCTCAGGAGCATGTCCTCTTCCCCAGCCGAACTCTGTGCATCCACTTTCTTCACCTCTCTTGCCAGAATCCTGGGCTTGGAGAGCTCATCCCCCTGGTGTGTGAATGGTTTATGCTGGCAGAGAGCTGGGTCTCGTGATACCAAAAAAGCACTCGGATCAAAACTTTCCCGAGGAAATTTGACAATTTTCTGTGATTTTATCCACTGATCATTTACAAATTGAAATCGCTTAAGGTGAATAATCTGGAGAAGCAAAGGTAGAAAACATCGCATTAAAGCATTCTGAAGATACAAAATTTACATGGAAAAAACAAGTCAAATACATGTGAATGTTTGGGAGTATATAACAGAACATTTACTCTTCATTATTTTTTAAAGACTTCAAAAATATGGTTTCATAAAGGCCTCTACAGAGGCCCCAGTGCACTGGTGTGCTTGTGCACACACACTCAACTCAGCAGTGTGGCACAGCCACATGACTGCACAGTGGGTATTGCCTCCAGGCTCAGTTGCTCTTCTAGAGTCCACAAAGGGCTAGCCTAAGCTTCCACTCTCCACAGAGCCAGAAGTTCAACCTCTCCTGAAGTTCAAATTCACCACGTTGTACCCCTTGTGGCAGTTCTCACATCACACTGAATTGCAGTTACTGGGCTACATGACTGCTCTGCTTGTTTTATTTGATGATTATATGAAAATATATACTTGTTAAAATTCATCAAACTGGATATTAAAAATCTATGCTTTTAATTGTATGTTAATTATACCTCAGTTTTTTTAAAAGGTCTCCCCCTCGGCCAGGTGTGGTGGCTCACCCCTGTAATCCCCACACTTTGGGAGGCCGAGGCGGGTGGATCACGAGGTCAGGAGATCGAGACCATCCTGGCTAACACAGTGAATCCTCATCTCTACCAAAAAATAAAAATAAAAAACACCTAAAAAATTAGCCAAGCGTGGTGGTAGGCACCTGTAGTCCCAGCTACTCCAGAGGCTAAGGCAGGAGAATGGTGTGAACCCGGGAGGTGGGGCTTGCAGTGAACTGAGATCTTGCCACTGCACTCCAGCCTGGGTGACAGAGCGAGACTCCATCTCAAAAAAAAAGGTCTCCCCCTCCCCGTCACCCACCTTGTCCCCAAGCCTGCCCCTTCCCTCTAGTTCCTATCTGTGGAGCTAGCTGACAACCAGTGTTATTAATTTCTTGTGCATCATTCCCTAGGAAGCTGTTCTGGTCTAAGAAAAACCTACATTCAGCTTCACAGAGTTGTGTGACAGAGACATGAATGGAATAAGAAAATGCGGCTGGGCATGGTGGCTCATGCCTGTAATTCCAGCACTTTGGGAGGCCAAGGTGGGTGGATCACCTGAGGTCAGGAATTCGAGACCAGCCTGGCCAACATGGTGAAACCCCATCTCTACCAAAAGTACAAAAATTAGCCGGGTGGTAGTGGTGCGTGCCTGTAATCTCAGCTACTCAGGAGACTGAGGCAAGAGAATCACTTGAGCCTGAGAGGTGGAGGTTGCGGTGAGCTGAGATTACAACACTGCACTACAGCCTGGGTGACACAGTGAGACCCTGTCTCAAAAAAACAAAAAAAGAAAATACATATAAATATCTGATTAAAATATGCCAGTACCTTACAGTTACACTGATCTTAATGAATAGGAAGATTTGTCACTTCAAACTCTCCTGACAAACAAAAGGACAGTCTCCTAATCCATGAAGGGAGAAGGCAGAAGTAAATTAAATCTAAAAGAACACGCAGGCCCTAGTGCACTGGTGTGCTTGTGCACACACACTCAACTCAGCAGCGTGCCACAGCCACATGACTATGTGCAGTGGGTGTTGGGGGCTCCGGGCTCAGTTGCTCTTCTAGAGTCCACAAAGGGCTAGCTTAAGCTTCCTCTCTCCACAGAGCCAGAAGTTCAACCTCTCCTGAAGTTCAAATTCACCACGTTTTACCCCTTGTGGCAGTTCTCACATCGCACTGAATTGCAGTTACTGGTCTACATGATTGATCTCTTCTTCTAGGTTATAAGCTTTTTAGGAAAAGGAACTACCAAATATTTGTAGAAAGATTCATCTCTGTATTCAACATAAAAACCTTGTACAGAAAGTGTTTTAAACGCTGCTGCAGGAAAAGTCTTATTCTCAAAAATAACAAAACCTCCTGTTTGTTCATGTCTTCTTTCTTTTCTGCTAGATTCCTGCTCTCTCAGAGGCAGGACT
Organism: Pongo abelii; assembly: GCF_028885655.2. Classification (NCBI taxonomy): domain Eukaryota; kingdom Metazoa; phylum Chordata; class Mammalia; order Primates; family Hominidae; genus Pongo; species Pongo abelii. The sequence continues at coordinate 17,822,801 of NC_072004.2, read as the reverse complement.
GTAACATACCAGGAAGGGTGGAAGCCTCCAGAGATCCAGCTTCTGTGTTGCTAAGCAGTGGGTCTTACACTTGGAACAGTAGTACATGTCATTTTCCCCTAGCTCTTCCTCACTGGTGAAAGCACGGAGACAGCTGTCCAGGTTGATGGGCTTGGCTTGCGCTCGCCGACTCTGCTGCACACTTTCATGCTTATCTACAACCTGTAGGTAGAGGGAACAGGAGGAAAGGGGTATGTGGGAAGGCATTTAAACTGGTGATATAGCTATGCATCAACCTCTCGGTCACTCACCCTTCTTTTACTCTATATAAGGAAAAAGAAAATACAACTGGCTGGGTATGGTGGCTCAGGCCTGTAATCCCAGCACTTTAGGAGGCCAAGGTGGGGGGAATTGCTTGAGTCCAGGAGTTGGAAACCAGCCTGGCCAACAGAGTGAGACCCTGTCTCTGTAAAAGAAAAATCTGAAAATTAGCTGGGCATTGTGGCACACGTCTGTAGTCCCAGCTACTCAGGAGGATTGCTTGAGCCTGGGAGCAGAGGTTGCAGTGAGCTGTGATTATGCCACTGCACTCCAGCCCAGATGACAGAGAGAGACCCTGTCTCAAAAAAAAAGGGAAAAGAAAACACAACCCAAACTAGAGTCTGAGCAAATACAGCACCTACATATTTATTCACAAATGTTACATCATAACATTCTGGATAAAATTTCTATTTATATGACCATAGCTTTTCTTGAAAAATTTTTGAATGCTTCAAAATTACAAAAACAAAACAAATTGCATTTATTTAAAAACTTTGGAATCTTATAAGGGATTACATGTGAGTTGGCCCTCAAGCCAGGGGTGCTGATAGTAAGCCATTTATTTTTAACCAGAAAGCCAGAGCATTATTAGTATGCTGCAGAGTTTACAGAGGCTAGGAGAAATAATGTGAAACATAGAAACCAGAGCCGGATGAAATAAGGGCACAGAAAATCTCACCATGAGAAGACAACACAGCAGAGCATGAAACACCACAGGGTACAACTCATTTGCATCTGATCCCATGTATCACAGAGTTATCAGAATATCAAGTCTATAATTATCTGTCTCCTCCCTCATGGGGCCTTTTTATCTGAGATGGCAACAAAAGGAAGAACAAGCTCAAGAGTGTGCTGCTTTTGTTGAGAAGGCCCCTAATACCCACCCAAACCTTTGGGGTCCTGTTAATCAGCATGTTAGGCTGTGGAGCAAGAAGGAGTTAAGTGTAAGAAAGGAGAGAGAGCAAAGAATGGGCGGGGTGCATGGATGTATGTTGGGGGTGGTGTAGAATGAAGAAGAAGGAGAGAAGGAAGGATCTAGAGTGCAGCAGAAAAGAAAGAATTTTTCCCTCTCCATGCCTGGCTGCTACCTGACAAACAATCAAGAACCATAGAGCTGGGATCCTTCTGTTTGTCCCTCTAATGTATGGGAAGGTGGGTGAATCATCAGGGTTATGAATGCTACCATAAGACTTCACACAGTATATATTTGTGTCCCAAAGCAGAGCCCGGACCACAAGGCCCACACTGACTGCCTCTCTGTGGCAAACGTCACATATGTCCATCACCCACCCTATTTATTGCTCCTCCCTTCCAGAGGTGAACTTCCTCCATGAATTTCCCTTCCTGAAACTCATGATGGGAACCTCAGGCTGCCTGGAATACAAATTGGCACAGCTCAGGACATTCAGCTTAGCATGGGTTTTTCAGGCGAGACTTTTTCCCTATATGAGAGTCATGAGGCTGTCAAATGCTGTTATAAACTAGCAAGGTTGGGTTTGATCATGCAGTTAAGGTTCTAGCACTGCATAACTATCCAGGCTAAAAAGCTCATTTAAAAAGGGGAACTTAGAGGAAAATTCTTTTTTTAGAAAGGGAAATCTGGCTTGGACTTGGGTTATAGACTCCTTTTTTGAGTACAAATTCTGTAGTAACAAGATATTAACTGTCATCATCTTTTGAACTGGTCACTCAAGGAAAAAACTGACATGCTTCAAAAGCAAACATGCTGTATCATAGTTGTTGCAATGAGTAGAAAAAGGGGTGTATCATATACGATAGTGTTTCCTTTCTCATAGCCAGTTAAATATTATCTCTATTATCTCTACCAGGAATACTTTATGGCCAACCACAAATTAGAGTAAGCTAGTAAAGAATGTTGATTTTTATTGACTATATTTTCTGTGGAACACAGGCTACAGTGCTAGATGAAGACAGGGAGGAAAGAAGGCTGATAAAAAACATATTTGTGGACTGTACTGACAATAATTTCTATTTATCAGTAAAATTTCCCAAAGTGATAAAGATTCCCTTTACCTCTTGGGATCCATGCTTAGATCCTCTACTATTGTTTAAACACTCTATAAATTACTTATGGCACCCTCTTCTTTTCAGAGTTGCTTTAAAGCTCGTCTTAACACAAAACACAGGAAATGAAGTAATAGTTTTCATATAAGACTATTAAAAAAAAGAGAGAGGCCTAAGAATTTGTCTAGTTTAATTTTCTTTCTTTCATTTTTTTTTTTTTTGAGACAGGGTCTTGCTTTGTTACCCAGGCTGGAGTGCACTGATGAGATCACAGCTCACTGCAGGCTTGATCTCTTGGGCTCAAACAATCCTCCAACCTCAGCCTCCCAAGCAGCTGGGACTATAGGTGCACACCACCACACCTGGCTAATTTGTGCATTTTTTGTAAAGACAGGGTGACATCATATTGCCCAGGCTGGCATCTAGTTTAATTTTCTACTGAGGAATCTGAGGTCCAAACAGGAGAGAAATAAAAAGGATAAGAGTGATTGTCCCTCTATTTTTTTCTGATTACTAGTATAATATTCATGTGGAAATTTTGGAAAGCAGAGAAAAATGTAAAAAGGCAGGGGATCCTTTTATATTCTTAATACAAAGGCAACCACTGTCAAAATATTGGCAGATTTTCTTCTGTCCTTTTTCCCAAATAGTATTATTTTCAATACTGAAGGTATTATTTCCAGTATATGCAACTTTATGTCTTGTTTTTAAAAAAATGTTCACATATCATAAGCATGTTCCCATAAATGTTAGCAAAAACCCCTGGTAATCATTTTCAACAACTGCATTATATTTTATCCAATGAATACACCATGCTTTATTTAACCATTCCTCTAATGTGAGACAAATTTAAGTTGTTAATAACTTTTTACTCTCCTAAAAAATGCTATGATGATATCTGCCTGCAAATTATGGAGTAATTACAGAGTATTCTCCCCTCAGATAAATTCCTAAAAGGGAAATCACTGGAATAAAAAATATAAAGCATATGGGCGAAAATCCCAATTTAAACCACGGTATCTCTTTTGTCTACATGACTTTCTAAGCACATGCAGAAACTCTACATGTAGTGGAGCCCAGATTAGGCATATGGCCCCACTCCCTAGCAAGGCATCAATAGCCCTTCATTTCCATGGTATCCTAAGTGCATCACTGAAAGTGGAAGTAGGGTGAGATTTAACAGGTCATGTAGGCCATTTCCTATAAGCAGGATGTCCTAAAGAGCTTTTCAGATTGCACACTGGATTTGTTAAAAAGGGGAAGAGATTTATAGAGCCAAATAATTTATCATCATTGACAGTAATGTCTTGTCAGAATAATGCCCTGTCAGATTTTGTGCTGACAAAGATTTATGAATCTATCAACTGGTAAAATTTTCCCTCCTTGCTAGTGAGCATGATCTAGAACATTAGTTTCTCTTCAGCTTTCTTTAGCTTTAGCCTAGTGATCTTTCATTTGACAAGTATCCACAAATTATACTTATTCCTGGCTAGAAAGGGCTCCCAGGAGCCTTGGTGTGTGGGGCATATTTTGGGATCTAAATAGGAAACTAGGTCTAGAATTGGTAATTTCCCCAGTCCTCCATAGAATAACAAGACAGAAAAGTCAGTTACCATTACTAACTTATCCAAAGGGAATGCTTTAAAAAATAGTAAAGGAAATTTCTGCCTATCAAGAGCCATAAAAATGCAAAAACCACTACAATTCCTCATGTGACTTAAGGAACTCCTTTGACTCTGTGGCTTTTACCTCTCTATCAGATTCTTAATGTCTTTACCTTTCAAATAATATTTGGTTGATTAAAAACTGCCTGAGGTGAACATTTTTAGGTATGGAGTTAAAATTATTTCTGAAGCAACATTTTCAAAATTTAAAAATTGCTCTGGCCAGACAGTGACAATAGAAGAATGTGAAGTGTGAAGAGTGGCCATTGAGATGTGCTCTTAGGTACCCAAAATTGAAACATTTCAATCCTTTCTCTAACTTTTCTGATCACTATGCCTATTAAAGATAGCAGCTATAGCCCTGGGACACATTTGAACTAAGTAACTGTGATTACCAAATGCTGCAACTTCAATAATATTTAACAGAGAGATGCTTATTGATATGCCATGGCCAGACACAGTTTGGTTTCAAGGTTCACTGATTAATATTTTTGCAATTTCATGCCTGCTATAGTTTGGATATGGTTTATTTGCCTCCACCAAAATGCATGTTGAAATCTGATTCCCAATGTGGTGTTTTTAGGAGGTGGGGCCTAGTAGGAGGTGTTTGGGTCACAGGGGTGAAACTTTCATAAATGGTTGGTGCCATTCTTGCAGTAGTGAGTTCTCTTCTGAGAACTTAGTTTCCAAGACAGCGGGCTGTTAGAAAGCGAGGATCTCCTGTTTGGTCCTCCCTCTTGCCTGTGTCTGTTCTCCTTTGATCTTCTCTGCCATGTTATGATGCAGCACAGAAGCCTTTGCCAGAAGCCAGGACCATGTCCTTGAACCTCCCAGGCTGCGGAACAGTAAGCTAAGTAAACCTCCTTTCTTTATAAGTTACTAGCCTCACGTACTCTGTTATAGCAACACAAAATGGACAAAGACAATGCCCCAATACAATGAACTTCAGAAGCTGGAAAATGAAAAAGCTCAAGCAAACATGTCAATATATTAGGTGCCATAGAGGATGCCAATGAAGGCTTTTCTGGTTGTTTTAAATTGTCTCAAACAGAAATGGCATAAGAGTTACACTGGGGGAAATTTCCCATATAAAAACCACCATTTTATGGCAGCCCTAAACACTTACCCTTTCCTGGGACATTTCATAGTGGAGGTGAAGGGCTGTGGGGTCCCAATCCACAGCAATATAGGCATTTCCAATGAAAGCTCTGTCTTCCCCACAATCAATTTTACACCCTCTGCAAAATCTAAAAAGGGGGGAAAGATCCACAGAGGAAGAAATAATTATGAAGGAATTTAAATTTTCTTAATAAAAAATATTCTCCCTTCCTACTTTTCTGCTTTCCTCTTGGGCCTCACAATTTGTCATGGGCTTCTAACTTCAGACTCTGATAAATGTAGGGATACTTATTAATAATTATTATCATTTCAGGGAATCATGCTTTTCACTTTTCAAGTCTTTATTTTTACAAAGTACTTGGTAACCATCTGTTAATCACAGGAAGATGTGAACTTTATGGCAAACAAATGACATGGGAATTGACTGTTTGAGATACTACAGCATGCAAGAAATTCCAAATTCAGTTATTTAATGCTCTGAGGTAGGACAATTTATCTAGTATAACACCTAGCTCCTTCTTTGTAAAATGGCAGTTTAAACAAATGCATATAAAAGTTTACAGAGGCTGGGCATGGTCGTTCATGCCTGTAATCTCAGCAGTTTGGGAGGCCTAGGTGGGTGGATCACCTGAGGTCAGGAGTTCGAGACCAGTCTGACCAACATAGTGAAACCCTGTCTCTACTAAAACTACAAAAATTAGCCAGGCACGGTGGTGGGAACCTATAATCCCAGCTCCTTGGGAGGCTGAGGCAGGAGAATTGCTTGAACCTGGGAGGCGGAGGTTGCAGTGAGCCGAGGTCATACCACTGCACTCCAGCCTGGGCGACAGAGTGAGACTATGTTTCAAAAAAAAAAAAAGTTTATAGAGTTGCAGCGGTAGGGTGGGAGATGGGGTAGGGGAGGAGGATATAATAAAGTCATGGTTCCAATGCCTACTTTATTAATATTATTATTATTTTTCTTGAGATGGAGCCTCGCTCTGTCATCCGGGCTGGAGTGCAGTGGCACGATCTGGGCTCACTGCCAGCTCCGCCTCCCGGGTTCAAGCAATTCTCCAGCCTCAGCCTTCCAAGTAGCTGGGACTACAGGTGCCCGCCACCATGCCTGGCTAACTTTTTGTATCTTTAGTAGAGACGGAGTTTCACCGTGTTAGCCAGGATGGTCTCGATCTCCTGACCTTATGATCTGCCCACCTCCGCCTCCCAAAGTGCTGTTATTACATGCGTGAGCCACCACGCCCGACCAATGCCTACTTTAGACTCAGTTTACTAAGTCTATTGCAGTTCTCTAAAGGTGGACTTTAGTATCATTAGGCACTTTCCCTGCTGTAACAGCAATGACCAATCAATCTCTGTAACTCTTTAAAAACCAAGAACAGATTTCCAGCAAAGTCTAGTAAAGACTAAGATTTACTGTGCTCAGAACTGGCAAACTTATTTATATTTAAGGAGAGGCTTGGCATGGTGGCTCACACATATAATCTCAGCACTTTGGGAGGCTGAAGTGGGTGGATCACCTGAGGTCAGGAGTTCGAGACCAGTCTAACATGGCGAAACCCCATTTCTACTAAAAATGCAAAAATTAGCTGAGTACAGTGGTGTGCACTTGTAGTCCCAGCTACTCGGGAGGCTAAGGCAGGAGAATTGCTTGAACCTGGGAGGCAGAGGTTGCAGTGAGCCAAGATTGAGCCACTGCACCCCAGCCTGGGCAACAGAGTGAGACTCCATCTCAGAACAAAACAAAACAAAAAAGGAGAGGTGAAGTTATAGAGTAATAAATGTTTATCACAAGCTATGAATTTGGTATGGACTGTAGTTTATAAAACCAGCTAAGTCTCAAAAGCAAAACTTATCTATTGACCTCAAAAGGAAGTGAAAAACATTTTTTGAGACAGAGTTTCACTCTTGTTGCCCAGGCTGGAGTGCAATGGCAAAAACTTGGCTCACTGCAACTTCCGCCTCCTGGGTTCAAGTGATTCTCCTGCCTCAGTCTCCCAAGTAGCTGGGATTACAGGCACGTATCACCACGCCCCACTAATTTTTGTATTTTTAGTAGAGATGGGGTGTTACCAGGTTAGGCTGGTCTCAAACTCCTGATCTCAGGTGATCCACCTGCCTCGGCTTCCCAAAGTGATGGGATTACAGGCGTGAGCCACCGTGCCCAGCCACAATTCTTAAGTTTCTCATTATTCACTATTTACTTCTCAAAATTGGAAATCTTAGGAAAACTGTATCATATCTAAAGCTGAAATTCTACTAATGTAATTCTTTTGCAGGTCACTTTACCTATACTCTGGGCACCAAGCACAGGAGTTCCCATCTTTCTGCACAACTCGTAGAGTGAATGGATATTGACAGCCGATACTGTCATCATGGAAAGAGAAGAGAACAAAAAGAGTGTAAGAAGCATTTCTGGTTCGAGGTCCAACTCCTTTTCATCTTCTCTTGAAGTAATCCTAGGAAGGGGCATTTGCCACAGCAGTATGCTCATGTTGACAGCTCAACATTACTTACCCTAATCCATTAGCTGCAGCCCAGTACCAAATACACTCTGGCTTCCCATCCTCTATCTGGGCTTACAGAAGGGTAGACATACGACTGCCAGATGTCTCTAAGGGAGCCATGTGGCCCATGAAAATTTTACAAGATAAGCTAATCATGAAATCAAATACCAATTATCCTTCAGCCTTAATTCTATCAGAGGATTTAATTCACATTAAACTAAAATAATTAGATCTTTCCATGACAAGAACACTGACACACTGCAGAAAGCTGTATATTTAGAAGTCTTCTTGAATCAGAATCGCTGATGTGGTACATGCTAAGTACTGCCTTAACTACTCAGAGTTATAAGCTACATACCATTTTTGGAGTAACTTCTTTTTTTTTTAGTATACTTTAAGTTTTAGGGTACATGTGCACAACGTGCAGGTTAGTTACATATGTATACATGTGCCATGTTGGTGTGCTGCACCCATCTCACACCAGTTAGAATGGCGATCATTAAAAAGTCAGGAAACAACAGGTGCTGGAGAGGATGTGGAGAAATAGGAACACTTTTACACTGTTGGTGGGACTGTAAACTAGTTCAACCATTGTGGAAGTCAGTGTGGCGATTCCTCAGGGATCTAGAACTAGAAATACCATTTGACCTAGCAATCCCATTACTGGGTATATACCCAAAGGATTATAAATCATGCTGCTCTAAAGACACATGCACACGTATGTTTTATCGCGGCACTATTCACAATAGCAAAGACTTGGAACCAAGCCAAATGTCCAACAACGATAGACTGGATTGAGAAAATGTGGCGCATATACACCATGGAGTAACTTCTTTTAACTGCCAATGATTATGTCAAGATGGCCCTGTGGATTTTCCAACTTTTAAAAAAATTTACTCATCCTTGCCCTAACAAGGAGCAGTGCAACAATTTATACGTATTATTGAAACATAAGCTGTACACCTTAGATGCATGTAAAATTCCTACTTGTCAATTATAGTTCAATAAAGCTGGGGGTGGGGGAGAAGGAAGCAATGCAAGGAATATAACATAAGAGTGGCATACTTTACAGCTCATCTGGCAACTGATAGGAGTTATTACATGGGCTATTAAAGGTAATGAAACCATGATAAAGAGTCACTGTAAGGGCAAAAGTGAGAATCACATCTGGCATAGGAGTTCCCATCTTTCTGCATAACTCATCCAGTGAATGATCACTGATAGACTGTACTGTCTAGTACCATGTCCAACTCAGGCCAGCAATAAATGAGGAATCAAAAGAAAGATAACAGGATAAAACAACCGAGTAGCACTCTCACAGAAAGCTGTGCAGCACTTCTCTTCCAAAAATTTCTTTTACCTTTTGCTCTAACTGAATGAAGCCTGGCTTTCTTGAGAATCCTGCTCCCCCTGCAGACTTTTTCCATTTTTCTTTTTGAGATGGGGTATCACTCTTGTTGCCCAGGCTGGAGTGCAATGGCATGATTATGGCTCACAGCAGCCTCCACCTTCCTGGGCTCAGGTGATCCTCCCACATCAGCCTCCCAAGTAGCTAGGATTACAGGCATGCACCACCATACCTGGCTAATGTTTACATTTTTTGTAAAGATGGCATTTTGCCATGTTGTCCAGCCTGGACTTGAACTCCTGGGCTCAAGTGATCCTCCTGCCTCAGCCTCCTAAAGTGCTGGGATTACAGGCTTGAGTCACCACACACTACTCTCTGCACTTTTTTTTCCAATACATTCCAGAACCTGGAGGTAAAATAGATCTCTTCCTTATTCCTATGCCACTTGTACATGATCTCTTCTTCCTTCCTTTTCTAAAACATTCCAGCTTTTTTGTAACATGTGCTACTGAATTATGCCACCGGCTATTCCTCCTTGGAAGGTACATATCTTCTTTACTCACTAAAGATTGTAGCACCCAGTTCACTGTGTTTTTTCTCCACCACTTCTCCTGTTATTATCCTTGGTGACATCAACATCAATGCAATTAATACAACAGTAACTTGGTCTTCTCTCTTCCAACAATAACTTCCCCCACCCCATATGTAAACCCTCTCCAAATGTCATATTCTAGACTTTGTGAATACAAACTTTTCTGCCTCCAAAATCTCAATTCCCAGTATCCTACTTTGCAACCACAACCTCCTATCTTTTTAGGTTACTTACTTATTCAAACATCCCTATTCTAATGATTCTTTCACCCAAGAGAAACCTCCAGTCACTGCCCTGAAATCCTCACTTGACTCTTTACCCACTGTCCCTGAAAATAATCACTCTTCTACATAGACCCTTAATTCCAGGATTTTGTCCATTTCATCTAAAATTTCCAATTTATTGACATAAACACTCAAGAAGTTGAGAACTATACAATGAACACCCCATGTATTCATTACCCAACTCTAAAAATCATCAACTCCAGGCCACTCTTATTTCATCCATAACTTTACCAAGTACCACTAGAATCAGGTGAGAGCTACCATGCCTGGCTATCTTTTTTAATGTCCAAAGGACCATTCTCTGTTTAACCCACTCCAATCTCTACTCCTTTACCTATACTAAAATAGCTTTCACAAAGATCACCAAAGACCATGTTATCAAATCCAGTGGGCAATTCCCAGTCCTCTGTAGCATTTGAAACAACTATCACTCCTTTCTTGAAATACTTCCTTCACTTAACTCCTGGTTTTCTTCTTACATTATGGGCTGCTCCTTCTCAATCTCTCTCTCTCTCTCTCTCTCTCAACAGCGTCTTGCTCTGTCACCCAGGCTGGAGTACAGTGGTGTGATCTCAGCTCACTGCAACTTCCACCTCCAGGGTTGAAGCGATTCTCATGCCTCAGCCACCCAAGTAGCTGGGATAACAGGCATGTACCACCATGCCTGGCTAATTTTTTGCATTTTTAGTAGAGACAGGGTTTTGCCATGTTGGGCAGGTTGGTCTTCAACTCCTGGCCTCAACTGATCCTCCCACCTCGGCCTCCCGAAGTGCTGGGATTATAGGCATGAGCCACTGCACCCAGCCTCGATCTCTTTTGATGCTTTTTTTTCCCTTTTCAATCTCTAAATGTCGGAATGCATATGAACTCAGTTCAGAGTTCATGTATAGATCATGGGAATCTTCTCTATTTAAATCTCACTCTCTAAATGTCAATCATCTGGTCTCAGGGCCTTAAATACCACCTATTTGTTGATGACATTTATATTTATATCTCCAGCAGAGGACATTCATGTGAATTTCCCACTTGAATATATAATAGACTTCTTGAATTTAACTTCATTCCTGACTTTTCTTGCCAAAATCTGCTCCTTCCCCAGTTTTCCTTTTTCCATTAAATGGTACCACCATTCACAAACAATTGTTCAGGGTAAAAAGGCAGTCTGGGCCAGGTGCAGTGGCTCAGGCCTGTAATCCCACCACTTTGGGAGGCTGAGGTGGGATCATGAGGTCAGGAGATTGAAACCATCCTGGACAACATGGTGAAACCCTGTCTCTACTAAAAATACAAAAATTAGCCGAGTGTGGTGGCGTGCACCTGTACTCCCAGCTACTTGGGAGGCTGAGGCAGAAGAATTGCTTGAACCTGGGAGGCAGAAGTGCAGTGAGCCGAGATCATGCCACTGCACTCCAGCCTGGTGACAGGGCAAGACTCCATTCCCCACCCCCCCACAAAAAAAAGAAGTCAGCCTGGATTCCTCTTTCCCTATACTCCACATCCAATTCATTAGCAAGTCCTGGGAAAAGCCCTCATCTAGAAGCTCTTTCATTCAATTACTTGACTTCAAATTTAATCTTGTCCAACTTTCATCTTTACTAAACACAACATTCGTTAACTAAACTGCTTATCTATTATTTGCAGTTTTCCTTTAGGATTTATTTAAATCTTAAAATAAATATTCTAAATAATTATTTATTTAAATAACTTATTTTGGCCGGGCGTGATGGCTCATTCCTGTAATCCCAGCACTTTGGGAGGCTGAGGCGGGCAGATCACTGGAGGTCAGGAGTTTGAGACCAGCCTGGCCAACCTGGTGAAACCCTGCCTGTACTAAAAATACAAAAACTAGGCAGGCATGGTGGTGGGCACCTGTAATCTCAGTGACTCAGGAGGCTGAGGCAGGAGAATCGCTTGAACCCGGGAGGTGGAGGTTGCATTGAGCCAAGATCATGCCACTGCACTCCAGCCTGGGTGACACAATGAGACTCCATCTCAAAAAAATACAAAATAAAAATAAATAAATAATTTATTTAAATAAAGATTTATTTAAATCTTTAAATTTAAATCTGCCCAGGTGTGGTGGCTCACACCTATAATACCAGTACTTTGGGAGGCCGAGGTACTGGTATTGATCACTTGAGGCCAGGAGTTCGAGATCAGCCTGGCCAACATGGTGAAACCCTGCCTCTACTAAAAATACAAAAATTAGCTGGGTGTGGTTGGAAGCCTCTGTAATTCCAGCTACTCAGGTGTCTGAGGTGTAAGAATCACTTGAACCTGGAGGCAGAGTTTGCAGTGAACCAAAATCACACCACTGCATTCCAGCCCGGGTGACAAATTAAGACTCTGTCTCAAAAAAAAAAAAAAAAAAAAGATGTATTTATCCTAAGCCCTACCCTAATCATCAAAAGACCCCATATCATAACAAATAAGTAAAGAACTTTTTTTAGTTACCATAAAACAGAACTCTCATTTGTACCATGATGGTAAGAAAATGATCTACAGGCTGGGTGCGGTGGCTCATGCCTGTAATCCCAGCACTTTGGGAGGCTGAGGCAGGCGGATCACCTGAGGTTGGGAATTTGAGACCAGCCTGACCAACATGGAGAAACTCCATCTCTACCAAAAAAGACAAAATTAGCCAGGCATGGTGGTGCATGCCTGTAATCCCAGCTACTCAGGAGGCTGAGGCAGGAGAATCATTTGAACCCGGGAGGTGGAGGTTGCAGTGAGCCAGGATCATGCCATTGCACTCCAACCTGGGCAACAAGAGGAGAACTCTGTCGTAAAGAAAAGAAAAGAAAAGAAAAGAAAAGAAAAGAAAATGATCTACAATTTGATTGAGATAAAAATAAGACATCATCACAATCCCAAAAATTATTCAGAGTAAATGCATTTACTCATCAAATAGAACAGTGGTAGGAAAAAGGGAAAGAAAACAGAAAATGTTAATTATTTTAATCTAGATTTATGAAATTACTTCACATTAAAATGACATGCTAAGGGAAAAAGAAAAAAGAATGACATGGTATGGAAATAATCCAACAGAATTATTTTTTGTATCATGAGACTTTTTCAGAGTTCATTTATGCAGTTACTCTCATCCTGAATTTCAGAGGACTGAGATTATACAAATTTTCTGGTGAATTCATACTCTCTACTTTTGCAACACAGAAGACAAGGATATTACTTGAAGCATTAGCAGGACGAATCCAGGCAAAAGATTAGAGAATGGAAGGATTATTAGACACTAGAATGTTTGGCAAAAGGAAGCTGTATCATCTCTCCTACTCCAAATATCAAACCAAATGGTTGAATTGTATGCTCTCCGAGTGGTTCTTCCAAGAGTGATTAAGTTGACATAGGCTGGGTCGTATCAGTCATGTAGAATTCATATAAATTATTTTTCTAGAGTTTGGAAACCACAGGTTAAGATGGATCCCCTGAACTCACCGATCCTGGGCATGATTACTAGCTTCCTGAGGTGGGAGTGGGCTCGCTAACCAGGATACTTGCATCCAAACCGCATCATATAGGTCTTTCTTCCGGGTATGTACAGTACATGGAACAATCAATGGCATTCCAAAGAGGCTGGGGCTATTCTCCTGAGGTGACAGGAAATACAGTTCTTTCCTCATCTGTATGTATAAACGAGAATAGAGAGTTGAGAAGACAGGCCTCTGATTCCTCCCTTTAGTTCTTCTAACCCTGCCAATGACAGGCATTATCACCGTTTCAGATTAGTCACTATCACATTCTTCTCTATGTTTATAAAACCATCTTTATTGACACAAAGAGAACAGTTATGGTGGAGTCATTAAAAGCGCTGAGGTATTGTCAGTTTTAGAATCGTTGTCTATTCTAACAAACTTGGGTTTCAGCAATTAATATATTCAAACCACAGTTTTCTCTGATAAACATTTCTCACATACACTGAATCACATGTAAAAACTAGTAATAGCTTCATAGCTAAAGGCTTTTAAACAATTAAGACTCTTTCTTTCTCCAGACAATATGCCAGTAAGCTTGGTGTGGTGGCTCATGCCTGTAATCCCAGCACTTTGGGAGGCTGAGGCAAGAGGATCCCTTGAGCCCAGGAGTTTGAGATCAGAATGGGCAATGTAGGGAGACCCCATCTCTATAAAGAAATAAATACAATTAGCTGGGCATGGCGGCATGTGTCTGTAGTCTCAGCTATACAGGAGGCTGAGGTGAGAGGATTGCTTGAGACTGGCGAGTTGAGGGTACAGTGAGCTGTGATTGTGCCACTACACTCCAGCCTGGAAGGTAGAGTGAGACCTGTCTCAAAAAAGAAAAAGAAATGAAAAGATGCCAGTGGAAAAAAAAAAAAAAGACTCTCTCAACTATAGTTTTCTAGGGATAAGCTGTTGATAGTGGTTGTTGGAGTTGCAATTCCCAAAGTTTTGGAGATTTCTGAAACCTAGTAATACTATTTTGTAGCAAGCTTATCCACCTTCCTAAAAGCAGTTAAGTGATTTTAATCTTTTTTTGTTTCTGTTTTTTAAATACAGAATAGGATAAAAGTAAGGTAAAGTTTTTAAAAATTTGCTTTGAGTATGTTAAAGAGATATTTATGATATTCCTTAATATAGAGATACTGCACAGAATTATCCTGGAAATGGCTGTTTAATAAACATTTAGTATAATGGAATGGTTGGTGGGAGTGGCAGGTTATCCAAAGCTGCTGAACCTTTGAACATTTAATTCCCTAAGAAGTTTGGTATTTATTGAGTAGTTAGAAAAGCTAAATCAACAACTTGTCAACTCACTAGGGGTTAAGTTAGCTAGTTTCTAAGTAAAAAGACCCTTCTTTATTCAGATTATTAAGCATTTTATTTTGTCATTTTCATTTAAGCTTAAATACATAATTTTAAGACCGTATTTCATATGCTACTATTATTATAAGACCCAGAGAAATCCAGACAGAATTCAGTACAAATATTTTATAAAATTTTAAAACATAGCTAAACCCACACAATTTTCATCCTCTCATTAAGGAACTTCTCCTAGTGCCCTAGGGCCCATAATTTCTCAGTTACTACCGAGATAAATTCTACTCCCAGTTATTAACATGGTTAGAAATTCTCCCTTCCTCACAAAGGTAACCATTATTCTAAATGTTACGGTAATCACTTTCTTGCTTTTCTTTACAGTTTTATATCCTATGTAGAAGTCAATAAACACTAGATTTCATTTTCCATGTTTTAAAAGTTTTTATATTTATAAATAGAATTACTTAATTTTTTTGTTTGTTTGTTTTTTGAAACAGGGTCTAGCTCTGTCGTCCAGGCTGGAGCACAGTGGTGTGATCTCAGCTTGCTGCAACCTCCACTTTCTGGGCTTGAGAGATTCTCTTGCCTCAGCCTCCCAAGTAGCTGGGACTACAGGTGTGTGGCACCACGCCAGCTAATTTCTGTATTTTCTGTAGAGATGGGGTTTCACCATGTTGCCCAGGCTGGTCTTAAACTCCTGGGCTCAAGCAATCGGCCCACCTCAGCCTCCCAAAATGCTGAGATTACAGGTGTGAGCCACTGTGCCTAGCCTAATTCTTTTTTCTCTGGCTTCTTTCCATCAACATTAGGTTTATGAGATTCATTTATACTGGATATAACTACAAGTCCATTCATTTTCATTCCTGTATAATGTTCTATTATCTTAATATATCTTAACTTCCCAATCCCTTCTACAACTAATGGACATGTAATGTGTTCATTTTGGGGCTACTATAGATAACGCTGCTATGAATATTCTTGTACATATCTCCTGGTACACATATCTTTTGGGTGGATACCTACAGGTAGAACTGCTTATCTTTAACTAGAAAATTGTATTCCAAAGTAGTTGTATTAATTTATATTCTCATCAGCATGAGAGTTCCTGTTGCTCTACTTAGCAACCCTGCCAGTCTGTTTAATTTTACCTGTTCAGGTGAGTGCACTGATATCATAATATTGTTTTAATTTACATTACACTGATTACTAGTGTCGTTGATCACTTTTTTTTTTTTTTGAGATGGAGTCTCGCTCTGTTGCCCAGCCTGGAATGCAATGGCATAATCTCGGCCCACTGCAACCTCTACCTCTGGGGTTCAAGCGATTCTCCTGCCTCAGCCTAGCGAGTAGCTGGGACTATATTCGCCCACCACCACACCCAGTTAATTTTTGTATTTTTAGTAGAGACGGAGTTTCACCATATTGGCCAGGCTGGTCTTGAACTCCTGACCTTGTGACCCATCCATCTCGGCCTCTCAAAGTGCTGGGATTATAGGCCTGAGCCACCACACCCGGCCAGGTTATCAATTTTAATGAAGTCCAATTTAATCTTTTCTTTTATACGAGTAGTGTCAGGAATATATTCACCATTATTATCTTCCAAGGGCTGTTTCATTGTTTTGCTTTCAAATTTAGCTCTGTAGACCACCTGGAATTGTGGTGAAAGGAAGGTGCCAAGTTTCATATGGATATCTAATTGTCCCAGCACCACCTGCTGAGAAAACTGTCTTTCTCTCACCACCCTGCAATGTTATCTTTGTTATAAATCAGGTGTTCATACATTTGTGAACTGGTTTCTGGACTCTCTATTCTATCCCAATGGTCTATTTGTCTTTTCTTGTACCAATATGACATTAAGTATCATATCTTTGTGAAATAAATCTTGATATCTGGATGATATCTAATCTTGATGATATCCTCATACCTTATTCTTTTTCGAGAGTATCTTGGTTATTCCTGATGCTTTGTATTTCCACATGTGAGAATCAGCTTATAAACTCACACACCACACACACACACACACACACGAACACATGCAGACTTTGCATTTTTATTGGGATTGTGCAATATGTCATCTGTAGATTAGTTTGTAGAGAACTGATATCTTAAAATATCGAGTCTTCTAATCCATGAACATGGTTTACTCCTTCCAATATTTAAGTCTTCTTTAACTCCTATCAATATTTTATTTTCTATATAGATGTCTTATGTGTCATTTTTAAAGTTTATTCCTAGGTACTTAATTTTTCTCAGCATTTAATTTTTTTGATACTAAGATAAATAGTATCTGTAGTTGAGTTGAATGGTAGCCTCTAAAACAGTATATCCATGTTGTAACCCCTGGAACCAGTAAATGTGACCTAGTTTGGTAAAAGGATGTTTGTAGATATAATTAAGTTGAGGATGTCAAGATGAGATCATCCTGGATTATCTGGGTGGGCCCTAAATTCAATGACAAGTATCCTTATCAGAGAAAGACAGAGAGAAGGCCATATGAAGAGGCAGGGATTGCAGTTATGCAGTCACAAGCCAAAGAATGCCTGAAGCCACCAGAGGTTAGAAGAGACAAGAAAGCATTCTCTCCTAGAACATTTGGAGGAAGCCCCCACCCTACTGAAACCTTGGTTTCAGACTTCTGGCCTCCAGAAGGTGAAAGAATAAATTTCTGGGCCGGGTGCAGTGGCTCACACCTGTAAACCCAGCACTTTGGGAGGGTGAGGCAGGCAGATCACGAGGTCAGGTCAAGACCATCCTGGCCAAAATGGTGAAACCCCATCTCTACTAAAAATACAAAAATTAGCCAGGCATGGTAGCATGCACCTGTAGTCCCAGCTACTTGGGAAGCTGAGGCAGGAGAATTGCTTGAACCCAGGAGACAGAGGCTACAGTGAGCCGAGATTGTGCCACTGCACTCCAGCCTGGGTGACACAGCGAGATTCCATAAAAAAAAAAAAGAATGTATTTCTGTTGTTTAAAGCCACCAAATTTATGATAATTTGCTATAACAGTCCTAAGAAACCAATACAGTACCTTTTTTACAATTTCATTTTCTCTTGTTGCTGCTATACAATCGATTTACTTGATCTAGAAACCCTGCTTTCCTTTACTTTATTTTATTTACTTATTTTATTTATTTATTTATTTTTTTAGAGGGAGTGTCACTCTTATCACCCACGCTGGAGTGCAATGGCACGATCTCGGCTCACAGCAACCTCCACCTCCCAGGTTCAAGCAATTCTCCTGCCTCAGCCTCCTGAGTAGCTGGGACTACAGGTGTGTGACACCATGCCTGGCTGATTGTTTTATTTTTAATAGAGATGGAGTTTCACCATATTGGCCAGGCTGGTCTCAAACTCCTGACCTCATGATCCACCCACCTCGGCCTCCCAAAGTGCTGGGATTACAGGCATGAGCCACTGTGCCTGGCCTTTCCTTTCCTTTACAAAATTAGGACACTAAAGTCCAAAGAGCTCAATCAGCTATCTAGTGGCAGAATTAGAACTAAAACCTAGGTGGCTAAATTCCTAGTTCAGCACCCTTTCTACTCTACCAAGTTGCCACTATACCTGGAGACTACCTCTTTAACAATTATCCACTGACCACAGTTTTCAAACCTTCCTTTTTCTTTTTTACCAAAGAGTGAACCTTTAATGCAATAGTTATATATTAGACTATCAAGAGAGGAATTATGCACAACTTGATTTTGCCCAAGAACGTTCTTGTGTCCTCTAAGAAACAAAAAAAAAAAACCCAAAACAAAAAACTTTTCCAAAGCCATCCGCATTTATGTGGCAGTGAAGATGTACATACCTACATAAACACACAGGAAACATAAATTTTGTGTGTGTTGGTTTTTGTTTTTTTCTAATTTTTTAGAGACAAGGTCTCACTTATTGCCCAAGTTGGAGTGGAGTGGTTATTTACAGGTGTGAGCATTGTAGCATATTATAGCTTCAAAATCCTGTCCTCAAGGGTTCCTCCTAAACATGTCTGGCTTAGGAGATACTTTTTGTTTTTTTTTTTTTGAGACAAAGTCTCGCTTTACCACCCAGGCTGGAGTGCTGTGGCACGATCTTCGCTCACTGCAACCTCCGCCTCCGGGGTTCAAGCAATTCTCCTGCCTCAGCCTCTCAAGTAGCTGAAACTACAGGCACACGCCATCATGCCCAGCTAATTTTTGTATTTTTAGTAGAGATGGGGTTTCACCATGTTGGCCAGGCTGTTCTTGAAATCCTGACCTCAGGTGATCCACCTGCTTCAGCCTCCCAAAGTGCTGGGATTACAGGTGTGAGCCACTGCACCCGGCCATTTTCTTTCTTTCTTTTCTTTTTCTTTTTTTGAGACAGGGTCTTGCCCAGGCTGGAATGCAGTGGTGCAAGCAAGCATGGCTCACTGCAGCTTTGACCTCCTAGTCTCAAGTGATCCTCCTGCCTCAGCCTCCAGAGTAGTTGAGACTATAGGCCCACACCATCATGGCTGCTTAGTTTAAAAATTTTTTTTTTTTTTGGTAGAGACGAGGTCTCACTATGTTGCCCAGGCTAGCCTTGAACTCCTGAGCTAAGGTGATCCCCCTGCTTCAGCCTCCCAAAGTGTTGGGATTACAGGTGTGAGCCACTGCACCTGGCCAGGAGACACAAATTTTTCAAGAAAGTAGTACTCAGATGCACTGACTATCCTGTTGCCTCTTAATATATGGATGAGGAATGTCATTTCATACATTAGCCATCATGAGTAATACTAAATCCTGGCTCTGATCACTTATATTAGCATATATAATACATTGAAAATGCATTCATAGCAACAGATTTTGAGGACAGGATAAAAAAGTAAAAAAATAAAATTTGTAAAAGTATTAAATTTTAAAAAATTAAAGAAAAAAAGAGAAGAAAATGCATTCAACGATGTTGCAAAGACAGAAAATGGCTATTTCACAAATGACACTAGCAAGACTGGCAGTGAGTTGCCTAACATTTAACTAACCATTTTTCGGTGGACTGCAATGAGGTAACCTGTAAAGGGGCCGTCAGGAAGAGATGGCATGTGACCATTAACTATTCCATTTGTGAAGTTCTTCTCAGTTCCACATGGCACAACAGCGTTTGGCATTCCACTGGGGACGAATATTGGTCGGGGTAGGTCCCCATTGGTAGTTAGGGTGGATGTTCCATTTGTAGATGGTGAAGAGAAGAAATCTACAAATTCAAAGATAAGTACAGCATCGTAAGCTTGTGGTATTTTCATTTTTGCTCTTTTCTCAAGTATCCTGAGGACCAGAGACAGTGTACTCTCTTAACACAGGGCAGGGAGAAATCATAGTATAAATAACTCTAGATTTATTGGAAGATTTTAATTTCCAGTTTTACTTCCTTAACTCACACTTTTGACCAAATGAAAAGGAAAGAGTAACTGCTGGAAACTCTTAAGCAGAATTTTTGCAGAAACCTGTATCAGCACCATGTTGTAGCACACAAACAGTTCTACCACTTGTTTTCTTTTCCTTCTCTTCACCTTTGAAGACACTGTCCAATACGGTAAACTCTACCCAGATGTTACATTTAAAATTTAAATTAGGCTGGATGAGGCAGCTCACATTTGTAATCCTAGCACTTTGGGAGGCTGAGGTAGCAGATCCCTTGAGCCCAGGAGCTAGTGATCAGCCCAGGAAACATGGTGAAAACCCATCTCTACAAAAGATACACCACAGCTGGGCATGGTGGTACACATTTGTAGTTCCAGCTTCTTGGGAGGCTGAGGTGGGAGGATTGCTCCAGCCCATAAGGCAGAGGCTGCAGTGAGCCAAGATGATGCCACTGCACTCCAGGCTGGGTGACAGTGAGACCCTTTCTCAAAATAAATAAATAAAATAAAATAAAAATTAAAAATGCATTATTCTCAGTCACACTAGCCACATCTCGAGTGCTTAACAGTCCACGTGACTGGTGGATACTATATTGGATGGCAAAGATCACAGAAGTTCCCACCACTGCAGAATTCTATTGGACAGTGATGTTCTAAATTAAAACTAAAATTAGATCATCCACCAACTCACCGTCAGGACTATCTACCTACTACACATCAATGAGGGGAGCCTCATAAAGCCCTTTGTAGTTGGGGAATTAGCCTAATTGACCTAATTGTAAGTAACATAAAGAATAGACAAAGCATACTAGCGGTTAAAAGGACTCAGTGAGTGACCACATTAAATTACATATAATATTGGATTTCTTTCCAGCTATATCTATTTTTTATATTTTCTGGTAGTATGTTCCTCTCATACTAGCTGTTGCCATGTTAGTATTAGATAAAAGTTCAAAGAGATCTGAATTCCAAGAGTATGTTAGCTAACAACTACCTATCTAACTGAAGTCACTTGGGTTCTCTAAATTTTAGGTTTCTCATCTAAAAAATGTGGAATAATCAGTAAGGTTTCCCTTGGGTTCCAAAACTCTTCTGCTATAATATCCTCTGCATGAACAAATATAACAAAGATGACAACTCTTAGACAAATATTTAAAGGTGCAATCATGAGAAGGAGTTCTAGTTCTATCTTACCTGTCTGTGTTGGACTAGAAGCTGAAATTGGAGATGCAGGGACAGGAATTTCAAATGCACACAAAAATCCACTCACTGAGAGTCCTACTTTTTGGTTGTCCTGAGGAAAGTTCTACAGAAACAGCAGCAAGATGAGAAGGGGGGGATGTTTCAGATAAAAAGGAAAAGTTCTCTCTCTAATGTGTTTCAAAAGAATGTCTTAGGTGCTTTCATCCGTAAAACCAACGAGATGATTGAATAATTTTTCAACTACATAAAGGATGAATGCTTGATAAAAATAACTGAAAACTAACCTCAATTGTTGAACTATTATCTCTTTTCACAGGAAGAAGTGTGTTGTATATGACTGACTTCTTCAGTTTTGTCCTTTGTTTCAGGGATCTAAATTCCAACCCTCAGACACCCCATTTTTGCATTTCATATGAAGAAAATGTCAATGAGGTGAGAGTGTGTTCAGAAATCCCAAAGATGAATATAAATAATACCAGTTGCAGGAGCTTAATTTAGAGTAGGCAATATATTTATTAGATTATTTGTTTCCCCAGCTGGTATGTAGAAAGACATGATTGGTGTCAATTTGTCTTTACTCTTAATTTCTTAGTGTGTTAAAAGACCAAGTATATATATTCATAAATACTAAAAACACACATTCATAAATACATAAAATACTTTAACCTAGGAAGAATTCTAGTAACAGTGGTAATATAGAAGAGCTGTGAAGTGTAATAGCAGCAGTCTTTGGAGGAAACCTATACTATAGTGACACAGTTAGAACACTCCATACAGGCAGCCTTACATATTTCCCTTCTTCAAAAATACCACCATCAGTATTATCCTTTTATTCTAGTAGAAAACTCTTTTAAGTTTCTGGGTTGGAAAACTTGGCATTTTTTGTTGTTGTTGTTGTTCAGTTTTCACTATGTTTTAGTATCTCTCTTGGTCACATAACCTAACAACTGATCATAATAATCGAGAAAAATGTCATCTTTGAAGGATAGAATCAAAAGTTTCTTAGAGTAGTTAACATTACCTTTATGTTGGAATCATGTACTTCTGCTAGAAGGATTTGTTCTGAATTAAGTGCACAGAGATCACTCAGCTGTTTTTTTAAACCTGTGTACTTTTCATCCGTATTCAGTCTTAGTCCATACCGTACAGGGGTAGTACCATCTAACTTAATCACTAGTAAAGAGAAAAGATCTTTTATCAGTAAAATGCAGGTTTCATTGAAAGCCTTAAATGCTGTGTACAGATATATCTGACCTGTAAATATAATAGCAAATATTTCAGCCTAGAATTTTTATTTTATGTGTAAACACTAAAACAGATGGTACTTAGGGATAATATTAAGTGAAATCCGTATTTTTTTTGGTGTTCATCTGACATAAAAGTATGAGTGGCTTTGCGGGGTTTTAAAGAGAGTTGCCGGCATATTTGAAACCAAAAAAAAAATGCCCCAATCTACATCTTTCAAACCTCAAGTCATGCCTAAAATTAGCTTGCTCAGTTATAATACGCTGACTACCAGTCTTTATTTGTAAACAAATAACTATGCTTACAAATTCAGGCTATTTAAATAAAGTAAATTTAACGGAGTCAAGTAATTTTTCAGAACTTTGTGACCTACCTGTTATTTCTAAGTGCATATCACTATCCATTGGTAGTGGCAAAGACAAAAAATTGAAAGGGTCAAATCGGACACTTATATGCCCACATGTCTTGCATTTGACTTGAGATCTTAGCTGCCCATGGAACAAATCCACAACAATTGATCTATTTCTTCCTAGATGGTTGTCCCAGGCCTAGCAATAAAAAAGATGAGAATTTTCTCTCAAAATCCATAAGAGAGGCATTTCTATATAAATTCACAGAAACTGGTTAAATATATTGCATTTAAATGTAAAGAATATAATCCTTACTCTTCATTTAACATAAAATATTAAATTGAGATGGAAAATCCTGTTTTTCATTTGTTCTTATCAAGGTAACAATGGTAAATATTAAAGTTATTTGTCCATTAACAATTATAAAGCATGCCTATAGGTCACTGTATACATTACTTTAACAATTAGGGGGACTCTTTAAATTCCACTGGATAATTATTCCTACATCCAGTCCCATAAAGTTTACAATGTGAAATGGCAACAGTTTTCTATATTCATTAAAGGTATTTTTGTTTTGGCATTATTGCATAACAATTAACCACAGGAACAGAAATTCCTTCATTTTCGCAGTAAAATTCTGATCTCAGGATAGTTTAGTTTGCATTTAAGTTGTGCTACATGTATTTGCGGCCAGAACATTTTGTCTATTGCTTACATTAGAAACTCAAAACTGACAAACCTCTGCAGCTACTTCCCAGTCTGGTCGGCCATCACTGTCCTTCAGTTCCACATATGGCTTTTCATGGACTCGGTTGAGATCTTCATGAAGACCATCCAAGAGAAAAGCCAGAAGTTCTTGGGAGTCTTGTTGCTGAAACCCATTAAACCTGGGAGCATATTTTGCTATGGTCCACTATAAATATAAGAGAAGTATCGGTCATTATTTCCTACCCATAAAATTTGGAATGAACATGTCGTATAATCCAATCAGAGCCATTGTAAGAAAATAAATAGTATAGTACTTAGTCTGCCTCCATTTCAACAAATGTATTTTGGATAATCATGAAATCTTTTGAATCTTAACATCAAATGACCAAAAAAAAAAAAAAAAAGAGAGAACTATTTTGGCCAATACTGTGTCCTCAGTCAGCATCACGTAAGCAAACTGTTCTTCAGGCACACAGGTGTTATTTAAGACAGAAATACTAAAACAGCATTTGCTCACATTGAAAGACATCCTGTTCTATAATGTTTTACACATTTTTATATGCATATAAAATATGTATATTTTATAGGTACATAATATATACATAACATATGCATAAAATAATGTGTATATAATAATACATAGCATGTATAAAATAATATGTGTATATATTATTTTATATAATGTAATGTTGTCTTCAACAATTACATTTTCTGGTCTGGTTGCATCCTAACTTTTATTAACTGCATTAGAATTATTTAGAGGGTACAAATTAATTAGAATAGTGCCTGGCAAGAGGTAAGTAGTCAAATGTGTAGCTGTTATAGTTAATAATTTGTAATATAAAAAGCTTTTGCTTTGTATTTAAATAAAAATAATGAATAATCCTAACCACTAAAATCTACTACATCTGATATTAATATAAAACTTATATTCATTAGTTTCATTCATTCATTCTTCTACTTTTTTTTTCTTTTTGGAGACAGAGTCTTACTCTGTTGCCCAGGCTGGAGTGCAGTGGTGCGATCTTGGCTCATTGCAAACACCACCTCCCAGGTTCAAGCATTTCTCGTGCCTCAGCTTCCCAAGTAGCTGGGATTACAAGCATGCACCACTATGCCTGGCTAATTTTTTTTAGTAGAGACAGGGTTTTGCCATGTTGCCCAAGTTGGTCTTGAGCTCCTGGCCTCAAGTGATCCACCCACCTCGGCCTCCCAAAGTGCTGAGATTACAGGCATGAGCCCCTGCTCCCAGCCTCCTTCTTTGTATTCTACAGATAGAACTATCTTAGTTATGTTGAAAATGGATTGGATTGGATGTAGTTAAGAAGACTCTGAGGTCCACCTTGCAGTTAGAACACTGCTAATAGTGAAGTGTTACCAAAAAAGGTTTACTCTTCATATAAGATGTTTGACAAATTAGGAAAATGAATGACATCCCCAATTTAGAGTGTACCTTTGGTCTTTATCCTACCCACTACATATAGAGTAGTATTTTGCAAATATTTAAACAAGCAAAAGAATTTGGCCTCTTGTTTATACCAAGTGAAGGATCCAAAAGGCTAAACACAAAAAACAAGTGCAGAAAAATGATTAAACAACTATTTAGGAATTAAATACTTTTATATTATTTTAACCTGCTTACCTGAAGCTTTAATGGGGCAACACTCTTCTGAGTTCCACTCCAAAGTTCCTGTACTAAATCACCATAGCATTTAGCCATATGCCCCTTCATACCAATGGGATTTGTCCTAGAAGTTTGAGAGGAAAATTTGTTGCCAAAGATTCTCATAAATTACAATCATGTGGGCACAAAAATGCCTAGCATCTCACATCAAAATATCTTTTCTTTTTGAAATAAGAGATGTATTCCTTGGCCTATTTCATATTAAATAGGGCAAATAAGATAAAATCTTTTTCCCGCAGGGTGAAAAAAGAGGAAATTTAGGTGATATTGGGTTTATATCAAAGTCACAGCTTAAGAGGCCAGTGACTCAAGAAAGATTACCTGTTGAGTTCATAAAGATGTCTCCCTGAGATAAAGTACTGTGTCAGTGGCTGTGTGTTACTAACGCACTGGATGCTTGAGTTCATGAAGCATGTGTTTCCCAGGTTGCTTAGACCTGTGGCTCCCTTTTCTATGGGAACTGGAACAAACAATAAGAGAACCAAAGCTTAGCTGTAGTAATATGCCATGGCATGAACAGTTACTTATATTCAATCAAAAGATTTTTTATAACTCTCATAATCAGCTAAATGGTGCTAATAATTCTCTAGCAGGTCTTTGAAATGCTAGAGAAGGTTTTTCATAGAGTGTCTGGCAACAGTGATGATCCATGCTCACTTGTAACCCAGAAGCAGCAATTATTCTTTTTAATTGCTATGATTTTTCAAAATAATTCAAACAATTCTTCTTCTAGTATGTCTTTTAAAACATATAAATTATTTAATTGCAGAGTTAGAAAGAAATTTAGAAAATAATTTGATGGTGGGTTTGCCAACATCAAATGCTGCTTCAGGAAAAAAGAAAAAGAAGGGCCCTAATTACTTTTGAACTAGAAAACCAAAAGTTGTTAGCACTTTAATAGTTGAGAGAAGAAAAAAAAACATTTAAAATAATCTCTTTAAAAAATAATACTGGAGACCTACCCTTGTGTCTATCTACTTTACTACTATTGGCTATAAAAGACATCTCCTCAGGCCAACTCATATCTTTGTTGTGAACTGGAAGGACAGATAGGAATGTGTTAATTTCTTATCTATCTAATTTACACCCACTCGATTGCTTCTGTTTTTTTTTTTTAAAGACATCTTATTCCTAAATCAGAAGTTTTAAAATCTAGTTAATTTTAGTACATGCATTGCTTACCGATGAGGTTACATTCTGAGAAATGCATCATTAGGTGATTTTGTCTTTGTGTGAATATCACGGTGTGTACCTACACAAACCTAGGCTATGTATGGTATAGGCTGTTGCTCCTTGGCTACAAACCTGTACAGTATGTTACTGTATTGAACACTGTAGGCAACTGTAACACAATGGTAAGTATTTGTGTATCTAAACATGTTAGAACACAGAAAAGGTACAACTAAAAATACAGTATTATAATCTTATGGGACCACTGCTATATACAGGTCTTTTGTTGTCAAACATCTTTATGCAGCACATGCCTGTAATTGGCTCTAAAACCATTCCTATTCTTCATATTGAGGACTTTAAAGTCACTTGGTTTGAATAATCTTTTCCCTCAATTACCTACTTGAAGTAAAATTATACTTAACCATCTACAGAAGTAATTAAAGTTCAGAAACAATGGAATTTCTTATACTTAAAACATTAGAAATATTACAATTCTTTCTTAAATTGTAACAACTGTCAGAGTAATTTATTCCTTTTTTTTTTTTTTTTTCAGACAGTCTGGCTTTGTCCTCCAGGTTGGAGTGCAGTGACGTGATCTTGAGTCACTGCAACCTCCACCTCCTGGGCTTGACTGATTCTCGTGCCTCAGCTTCCTGAGTAGCTGGGACTACAGGCACGTGCCACCACACCCAGCTAATTTTTGTATTTTTAGCAGAGACAGATTTCACCATGTTGGCCAGGCTGGTCTTGAACTCCCGACCTCAAGTGATCCACCCGTCTTGGCCTCCCAAAGTGCTGGGATTACAGGTGTGAGTCACTGCGCCCGGCCTATTCATTTGAATACAAAGGCAGCTAACAACGTTGCCACAAAACTTGATGGGAAAAGACACACTTAAAAAGTTTTTAATGGCATGTGTATGCCAGTGTGTAAATCTGTGAATATACAAGTAGCTCTGTCAGTGAGTAGCCAGTGTTGATGACTAATGAAAGCCTGTGCTACTAACTATGCAAGAAAGTTGCTCTCTACTCAAACTCAAAGCAGCAACTTGAAAATTTTAAGGAAGTATAAATTTGTAAACTGAATTCACTTGTTTTTATCTACCATTCCCATCCTTTGTCAATGGCTAAAAACATAATATTTTCCCTTTAAAGCAATCTAAATCATATGGTAGGATTACATAAGAGTTCAAAGGGTTTTCTTTTTCTTTTTTTTCCAAAGGGTTTCTTTGTCATAAAAACATAATGATCAAATAATAGTTGTCTTGGAGAAAATTATAAAATGGGTTATTAGTAACTCTTTAAATTCTTCCCCTTGAAAATTTAATATAGATGCATGCTTCCATCTTGTACCTTCAATTACCAGGTGTTGTTCATCCTGGATTTTCAAATATTCCAATCTATGATCCTCATCATCCAGAAGAGTAAGGCAGTTCTGTGTAAGGAGGAGGAAATGTTTTTATTATTTGGTTAGTAAACTTCAAACAAATACAGAGATAAAAATGAGTAACAATTAAAAAAAACTTCTTTGTAGTTACATAACTTATATCACAAATATCTGGCCTACTATAGTTGTTCATAAACATAACTTAGGTGGCAGTATGAGAGAAAGACAATGTGTACTTCACAAGCATTATCTTTCTCTTTTTAAAAATTTCAATAGGTTTTTGGGGAACAGGTGGTGTTTGGTTACATGAATAAGTTTTGTTTGTTTGTTTGTTTGTTTGAAGATGGAGTCTGGCTCTGTTGCCCACGCTGGAGTGTAGTGGTGCAATCATGGCTCACTGCTTCCTGGAACTCATGGGCTCCAGCAATCCTCCTGCCTCAGCCTCTTGACTAGGTGGCACATGCCACCATGCCTGGCTAATTTCTTTGACTTTTCTCTAGAGACAGGGTCCACCTATGTTTCCCAGGCTGGTCTCAGACTTCTAGACTCAAGTGAACCTGAACCTCCCACCTCGACCTCTCAAATTGCTGGGATTACAGTTGTGAGCCACCACACCTGGCCTAAATTTCTTATGTGCCATGCTACTACAAAACATCATTATTAGGGGCAGCTAGATGGAAGGTGTAGGAGGACACTATAGTGCCTTTTCAATATTTCTGTATATCTAAAATCATTTCAACAGGAAGAAACATTTATTTTAAAACATGAAGGTGGTTACCCTTCCATGAGTTTCAAGTACAAAGGCAGGCTCATGGTGTCATTAGAATTCAGAATGCCGGTCGCAGGGCTGGGGGTGCTGGGAGGGGCTGGGCATGGTTGGCTTTGTGATCTGGGTGCTGGTGTGTTCCATCTGTGCATGAGTTTCGAGCTGCCCACTTTCTTAATAAATTTTCATAAGTTTAACAAAAAATAAAATGAGGATGCGAAACCTGCTTGGGTTGTTAAGCCTCGGGAAATTACCTCTGCCATGAGCCCTGGCCCAGATGCTTCTAGAAGCCTAGAGGGAACTGAACACTTTCCAAGTAGAGGTGGCAGAGGCAAGGCCCTGAGGTGGGAGCGCATGGCTGTTTGTCCCTAGCTCTGAAGGGGGTGTCCTGGTTGGAATCAGTGCTGGGTGCACTGCAGGGCCCGGAAGTGCATGTCCACATTGTGGCTCAGCGCAGTGAAAGCCAATCTCACCCCCTCCGCAGAGTGCTCAGCCTGCCAGCAGGTGGCCAGCTGGTCCTCCTGGGATATGGCAGGGACCCAGCAGCTCTGTTCGAAATCATAATGAGGGAACCAAGGGCCCCCTACATCCAGGTCTGTCGGGAGGCGGGGCATCGAGTTCCACTCCAGGAATCTCCAGGAACCCTGAGGTCCTCCCTGAGCCAGGGCCAGGCTGGGCACACCCTGAGTGCCCACAGGGTAGGTGTCTTCCCAGACAGCGTCACCAGGACAGGATGTGGAAGAACGAGGTGCCCATGGCGGAGAAGCTGGCCAAATGGGCCGCTGGAACCGTGCTGGTGGGCCTGGATGGGCCTGCCTGTCCCCCTTGCAGATGGTCTTCCTGCCACGTGAAGCTGGCACAGGACTGGGTGCTGAGGACCCTTGCTCGGGCTTGGCTGAAAGGAAAACAGACGTGGTCAGTGTCTCCAGTGAGCCCTTTCCAGGCTGGGCCCCACCTGCCTGCGTCTCTGGAGTCTTTGGGGTCTCTGTGTGGCCCCCGTGGTCTGACACTGAGGACACGCCTGTAGTCTGCTGATCCCAGAGGGAGGGGTGTGTGCTGCCTGGCATGGGGAAGCCGTTGGGGCATGGCGGGTGGCTCCTGGGACTGCCCCCAGGGTTCAGACTGGCTGGGGGCGTCCTGCCACACACCTTCGTCCCAGGGCTGTTGGGCTTGGGATATGGCCCCCAGTCAGAACTCAGGTGGGAGGGGCCTTGGATGTCACCCAGCCCTTTACCACCTCACATGGGGACCTGTCTCCGCAGTGGGTGATTGGGCCCGGACGTGGGTCACCCTCTGCCTCCCTGGGCTGCCCAGTCCATGCCAGGACTGACCCTTCCCACATCTGGCTGAACTCTTGGCTCTGGCTCTGGCTCTGGGCCCGGGGTCCCACCTGTGCCCTCTCCCTGAATGCGCTGTGGGTCAGGGACACCCAATTCCCTTGTCTCCCTTGCTCAAGTCTTGTTGTCCTGGCAACCCTGGAGGAGCGTGCAGGAGTGAGGGGCCTCTGCTGCTCTCTGAGGCTGTGGGTGATTGCAGGGAGGGGCAGGGTCTCCCACAAATGGGTCTGGCTCCTCTAGTAACTTTGAGGGCCCTGTGAGGGGGAGAGCAAGACACCATGGAAAGTGGGAGGGGGCTTGTTGGAGGGTCTTGCCCACATCCCCCTCCTGCATGCACAACACGTCCAGTACACACGCACTGAGCGCCTGCCCTGAGGGCCGGTGGGCCTCTTGTACTTTCTTAGAGTCCAGGAGGAAGAGGAGGAAGAAAAGGTGAAGAGGAAGGCCCAGGTAGTAGGGTTGCTGGTCCGGGGCACTCGCCCACTACTGACTGCCCAAGAGGGTGACATGGGAGGGGACATGGCACTGGAGCCCACCTGGGGGTGGCAGGTCCCCTTGCATCCTTGTTAGTTTCTTCATAGAGGCCCTAAGACGCTTGAGCACAGTGTCATCGTCTATGGCCCACGTATCAAAGAACTGGTTCCGAAAACGTGCCCACCGGCCAGACCTGGATGTCTTCATGAGGCGCTCTAGGGACAGGGTGGATATCAGGCCAAGAGAGTTACCTGGGAATGGTCACAGCTCATACCCTGTGGCCACTTCAGTCTCCCACTGGGCGGTGCCAGATCCTTTTGTGGCCACCCCAGGCGTCCACATGTACACAGGAGACTGTGGCTGGGGGGTGATCTGGGCAGGGAAGTGTTCACCACACTTCCGACTTTCATCTGGGTCATGTGGGGGATGGGCTCGGCGTCACAGTGCCCTGCCCAGCCCACCTGGCCAGACCTCCCTCTGGGCCAGAACAGAGGATCATGAGGACAGGGTGAGGAAGCTGCCCTCAGGCCAGTCGGGGTCTGACCACAGGGCTCCCCAGGCCCCACTGGGCACACGTAGACTTACTCTTCTGAACCTTAAAGGCAATGCTTGTTATCGGCATCAACACCTGTCCTCCTTCCAGCAAATACACGTCCCACAGGCGCAGGGTGAGCCCGAGAGAGATCTGTGGGGACAGCAGGTGTGAGAGAACCTGGCCCTTCCAGGCTGGGGCTGGTGGCTCGAGCTGCGCACATTGGGGCTTCAGTCTCCAGAGTCAGTGACCTTCCCCATGAGGGCCGCCTGAGCCATCCAGAATGCTGGGTCAGACAAGGTCTTGCAGCTCCTCATAGGGGGCACTCATTTGAGTGGGGATGTGGCTCCTGGACAGAGGGGCTTGCCCAGGGCTTGAGGCTTCCCTGAGCCCTCTCAAGTTGGGTCCTGGCCCAGTCAGCCCATGAAGCTGGGCCTGAGCCCCAGCCATTGCCCTGGGATGACCCCTCTTGGGCAGAGGGTTTTGCTTGTGTGACTTTCAGGGACCCGCCTGAAACTCCTGTGGGCTGGGAGTGAGCCAGACTCCCGGGATGGGGAAGCAGGGCACTGCAGGGCAAGGAGGGTCCCTGAGCCAAGATCTCCCTATGCCTCCTTACCCCTTGAATCAACATCCGGAGAAGGCAGCCTAACGAGGAACACTGCCCGCATAGACCTTCCTTGTCCTGATGGGAGGAACAGAGGTGCTCAGGGCCCCCTGGGCTGCCCTAAAAACCTCCATCTTCCAGGGCCTCTGAAGACCCTTCCCCTAGTGCAGAACACTGGGCGGTGTCCAGAGCTCCCCACAACACTGTCCCCTTCCCATACTCCCGGTGGACACACTGCCCTTTGCCCTGCTCTGCAGGAGCTGGGCCCCCATCCCTGTGCCTCTGTCTCCTCCAGGGCAGGAAAGGAAACCAACTCCCAGCCCATGGAGAACCCAACGTCCCAGGTCAGGCCCTGGCTGAGACTCCGCCAGTCACCAGTCCCACGAGGGGCTCCAGTCCCCCTGCTCCTACAGCCCCACGGGAGGCAGGGCCTCTGAGAAGAGCCGAGGGGACCATAAACTCACCTGATGCCACATGGTCTTGGGTTGTGACTTGGGTACCACATGCTCCTGTTGGTCTTGGAGCCCCTGGACTGTCCCACCATTTGGGCTGTGGAATCCTGAGAAGCCCCCAGCCCATCATGAAATCAGAGCCTTCCCCCAAGATGTGGAGCCATCAGCTGCAAGAGCTGGGCAGCTGCAGAGGCCCCCAAACCCGAAGGCCTCCCACCCTCCCATCTGGTGACCCCACCATGTGGCCTTTGCCCTAGGGAGGTGGGACAGGAACATCCCCTGGAGCCTGGCTGGAGGTTCCCCTGGAGGCCTCCCGGGCTAGGGCGCAAAAAGGGCAAGCCTGACTTTGAGGCCACAACAGAGCGGCCAGAATAGGGTGGGGGCTGGGCTTCCTGGTCATCTCCTGGAAGTGGGGTCGTGCCAGGGGACACGGGATGGGGAGATGCTGCCACCTGGGCTTGGTCAGCCCATTTGTGGGCACCAAGGGCAGCAGGAGCCCAGGCAGCTGGAGGGCAGGAGGACTCTCAGGGAGGGGAGAGTCAGCTGCACAGAATCAGAGCCGGAGGGCGTGGCTCCAGGACACAGAGGGTGGCCACGGGGAGGATGAGATGCCCTCTGCTGATGGGGATGAAAGGCATCTGTGGACTCCTGTGGGACCCTCAGCAGAGATGTCCTAAAGGCTCCCAACAAGCTGGCGACACAAGGATGGTGCCTTGGCTGAAAGCCGAGATCATCTGGCCACGGTGGCCGTCCCCAGGTCTGGCTGCATGAGGCCCCAGGGGCAGCTGTTCACCTACCTGGCAGGGAGTGCCTCTCACTGGCCAGCAGCTGCACCAGTGCCCAGAATGCATCCTCCTCAGGCAGGTAAAGGAGGAACAAGGCAGCGATGTGGCTCAGGTCCCTGCAGTAGCCCACTTCCTGCAAGAGCCAGAGTCACCATGGAAGGACATCACCTGGGAGGGCTGAGGTCACCTGGGAGGACTCATGTCATTGGAGAGGGCAGAGGTGACTGGGGAGGCTTCCTATGAAGAAGAGGCTTCCTCAGGATGCAAATTCATTTCATGACAAGAGCCAAGTCCATCAGGCACTTCAGCACCTTGTCCAAAATGTCTCCTGAGAGCACTGTCCTGCGTGTGACACTGCCAAACTCCCGGGCTTTGGGGCAGCCCCAGGAGGAGGGCATCATTTCTTGTTCTGAGAAGTGGTGGTCAGGCCCAGGTGACACCAGGAGTCCAGGCCCCAACTCCTTTGTGTCTCAGCTTGACCCCTTGAGACCACTGCCTTGCTTGGAGGTTTATGCCAGCAGTGAGCTGGACTCCTACCTCCTATATCCTGGTGGGTCACAAATACTAACTTTAAAAGAAGCAACGACACCTCCACCAGACACCCACTCCTGTGAAGATGGAAATATGGCCCGGGAACCTCACTGCCAGGAATACTCACCAGGTTATACTCCGAATATGCCAGGAGGATGTAGAATAGTTCCCGCTGCCTAGGAAACAGAGAAAGGGGGCTATGGTTTGGTTTGTGCAGATGCTGTTAGTTTCACTTTGTCTACAAATCCTAACAACAAATCCCATTTCAGGTTCAGATGATTCACAAGATAAGCAGTGAGCTCTTCAGGGCCTGAGACTGTTGAAGAAATGTTTCAGTAAAATCCACATCTGTGACATGCAAATAGCCCAGTTCTACAGTGAGTTGACCGATCCTTTTCACGCTGAATGATTTTTTTTTCCAGTTTGCACACACACCAGTTCAGTCTTTGGGTGTACAGTTCCTCCATGGTTCCAAACCAATGTGCAGTCTCCTGGCCACTGCTCCAGCCCCTCCTGGAGAGACTCCTTCATCTTCCAAATCTCCAGGGTTTCCCCTATGCACCCAGCCTCTCCCCGATCCGTTAGCCCCTGGCCACCCAGACTGCTTCTCAGTCCCTATGGTTTGGCCTTTTCAAGAATGGCCTAGGAATGGGAATCCTACTGTGGTAGCTTATTGGGTCTGGCTTCTTTCCCTTAGCAAAATGCATCTAGGATCCACCCACGTTCGTGCAGCCATCACTGGTTTGTTCCCTTTTCTCACCAGGTCTTCCCGTTTGAACGGAGGAACAGCCTGTCTCTCCCCATTCCCGTGTTGAAGGCCATCCCCGAAGGCTCCGTGTGTGAGTGACAATGAATCAAGCAGTGAACGTGGCATGCAGGTTTCATGTGGATGTCAGTTTTCAAATCAGTGGGTTCAATATCTGTGACACCTTGGGGATGTGTGGTTCAAGTCCATTGAGCTTTGTGAGCCACTGCCCAACTGGCTGCCAACGTGGCTGTGCCATGTCATGTTCCCAGCAGACCTGGATGAGAGTTTCCAGGACCCCTAATTCTCCCAGCATTTGGTGCTGTCAGTGTTGCCTGGGGAGGCTCATGGGCCCTCCATCCTGCCACCCTCCCGTGGGTCCTACCATGCGTCCCCATGGGTCAGGGAGAGCACCTTTCACCATTGTGCGTGATTTTCTTTGCTGTTTTCTGTCTCCTCAGGATCCTCCTGGGTTCTGGCCCCACATGTTCCAGCCTGGCCCAGGGCTTGGAACCAGGGAGGTGCTCGGTTCATGGTGCCGGCTGCTCCCTGGGCCAGGAGAGCTCTTGGCAGCTCTGTCATCCCTGCTGGGTGACCCTGGCTTCTGCTGCGGGGAAGTCTCCATCCCTCTTGTTCACCCCATCTCCACTGGGACCCTGCAGCTCCCGTAGGCTTACTTGGCTCCATATCGATCCTTGAAGAAGACATGGTTCCGGAGAGTCCTGCTCACGTCCAGGTTGATCTGGTGGATGTGTTCAGATGACCTCTTGCCCTTCTCCTTCATGATCTGCAGGGCCAAGAGGAGGAAGCAGCCTCAGAACAGATGGAAGCCTCCCTGCCCCAAATGGCAGTCAGCCCACAGTCAGCACTTCGGGAAGGAAGGAAAGAAGGAAGGTTTCCTTCTGCAGAAAGCTGCTTTTTGGCTTGTTACTGAAGCCAGGGAGGGTCACCAGAGCTGAGTTTGTCTCTGGTGACTATGCCACTGTCCATGCCCAGGATGTGTATCTGACCATCCCCCCCCCACCCCCAACAGGGTGGGCTTGACATTCCCTCCAGCTGGAGACCTGGGCCCCTGACACGGCCTGTCCTGTTTGTTGTGCTCTGGCTGACAGTACCTTATATTTTCTGGGGTTTTTCGACTTGATTTCCTGAATGTTCAGGAGGACTGACCACACTGGGCCCCTGATGTTCATGGGAACGCCCTTATAGATGTGATCTATGAGCTGTGGGCAGAAAACAATCTGGTGTCACAGGCCACGGGGTGACCCCAGCAAGGACCAGAGCCTGGGGATTCTGGAAATTGTTGGTTTTGGCCCCATGATTCCTCAGTAGAGGTGAGATCAAGCTGGGGCAGGGTCTGCCTTCCCAGGACTGAAAGAGTGGATGGACACTCAGAGTCGAAACTCTGATCTGCACCTTTTTCTTCCTTCAGGTCACTAGGGCATCCCTAGCCTTGAACTCCAGGTGGTCCCAGCCCTAGATTCAGATTCCCTCCCAGCAAGGTGACGCTTGCACGAATAGGCAGGCAATCTGGCGACCAGGCCTGCAGTCCTCTGGGCGAGGACAGTGTGCCACCCCCGCTCTGAGAGGCTGACGGTGCCAGGCCAAAGCCATGGGTGCCTGACCCCTGTCTCTGCAGAGAGTACTTCCAGGGGCCTCTCCCTCCACACATTACCTTTTTGCTGTTTTTATATGTCTCCCATTCACCCAGCATCTCCAGCCACTTGTTCTTTCTTTTTCTCTCCTGCCGAATTTGCTGCCAAATGAGACATGTTGGAGTTAGCGGAGCTGCCAGGCTTCCCAGAGCCGCCCGTAGATGCTGGGTCTTGGGCTCTGGATCCCTGGTGGGACCCAGCTGGAAGGAGCCAGGGAAGGGCAGACCCTAAGGGCTGAGAGCCTTTGAGCAAATGAGCACCAGTGGGCTGGCTTTGGGACCCCAGGATGTGCCATCCTCAGGCCACAGATACACCAGTCTTAGGTCCCAGCTTCTAGGTGGGTTCCTGATACAAGCAGGCAGCCACCTCCAAGCCAGGACTGTGGTTCTCACTTTGGAATTTTAACAAACTGCCAAAGTTATGGCAACTTGGGGTCAGGTCTCTGCAGCCCCTCCCAATGACAGCGTGTTGCCCTCACCCGCCACCACCCAGGCCAGCTGCTTCCTCTGCCTCACTGACAACCCGCCTAGTCCGTACGTCCCTGGACCAGCCCCTCCATGCATCAGGCTCTTACCTTCACCTCCCGGGCAGTCACAGGAGGGAGCTCCGTCTCACTGTAAGGCAACCCAGGCAGAGCTGAGGACCTGCACAAGGCCTGGAGCCGACCAAGCCTGGGAGCCGACCCCCAGAAAGGACTGGCTCTGTCCCTATCCAGCTCAGGACTCAGCCCGGGAGAAGGCACAGGGAAGGGAGGACAAGGGCCTTCCTGTGGGGCTGACTCCCAGGAGGGGCAGGACCTGGGAGAAGAAGGAGTACAGGGACTCCCAGTACAGCCTGGCTGGGGTTACTGGGACCCTGGCATGGGGGGTGGTCAGGCTGCACAATGGGGCTGCCCGTCCTGGACTCGAGGTGGTGCTTTCTGCTGGAGCTGAGAAAGGTTAGCCCTGAGATGGGATGGGGGCCACCTAGGGTGGGTGACAGGGCCCTGACAGGAGTCCCTCAGGGAGTGACTACATCACCCCACCTGGGTCAAGGGAGCCTGCCCTGAGACCTGCCCGGTGTACTCTGGGTGCACCAGGGACCCATCCCACTTGACAGCCCCAAGGCTCTTGCAGGTTCTGACCCCCCAGCATCCACCTGCCTCTCCCTGCATCTGAGCCACACACCCTGCATTTCAGAAGTGGCACGGCTCATCAGCTCCCTCCCACTCTACCTCCCCCGGGATGCTCTCTCTCTCCATCCTATGATGCCCAAAGGATGGGCTCCTGGCTGGGCTCCTCTTACCTGGCCCCAGATCCCTTCCCGGCACCAGACCCAGGGTCTTTAGTCACAAGCCCTGCTGCCTCCCTGGCCTCACCGTGACATGCCCAGAATGGGGCCCTGCCCATCTTCTCCCCCATTCCCCTAGGGCCACAACCCCCACTGTCCCCATGCCTTTCCCCCTTCCCCATGGGGACAGTGAGGGCTGTAGATCTAAGGACATGGGGGAGAACAGGGGCAGGTGGGCCCTCAGAGACCTGCTGGACAACAGCCCCAAGGCTGGCCAAGCATCCACCTGCCTCTCCCTATACCTGAGCCACACACCCTGCGTTTCAGAAGTGGCACGCCTCATAAGCTCCCTCCCACCTTATCTTGCCCGGCATCCGCTCTCTCTCCATCCTATGATCCCTGAGGGATGGGCTCCAGGCTGGGCTCCTCTTACCTGGCCCCAGATCCCTTCCCAGCACCAGACCCAGGGTCCTTAACCACAAGCCCTGCTGCCTCCCTAGTCTCACCGTGAGATGCCCAGAGCGGGGCCCTTCCCGTCTTCTCCCCCATTCTCTTCAGGCCAAAGCCCCCACTGTCCCCACACCTTTCCCCCTTCCCCATGGGGACAGAGAGGGCTGTAGTTCTAGGGAAATCGGGGAGGACAGGGGCAGGTGGGCTCTGAGAGACCTGCCGGACAACAGCCCTGAGGCTGGGCCAGGTGTCTCCTCACCCTGTGGCCACAACCCTTGGATCTCACTGGGGTTGTCTCCTGGTACACAGGGCCAGAACCTCAGGCTGCCCCGCTCCTCTTGTGCTAACTTGCCGACAGAACTGCTGAGAGCCCAGGGGCCTGGCCTAGCCCAGTCTCCATTCCCACCCGCTCCCTACATGGGCCTTGCACCTCTGGCCCAACCACAACCTCAGGCTGGACCTCCAGGGGAGCCAGGGAGGAGTTCTGACCCTGGAAAAGAGGTTGGCCAGACCTGGCGAGACATGTCCTGTGTCAGAAAGGCTTTTCTAAAAGCAAACCCATCCCTGAGCTGAGACAGCTGCTTTAGGGGTGAGGGGAGCACAGAGGACTCACTGCAGAATCCCAAAGCGATCAATGCTGCTGTAGATTTCAACAGGCTCAGGCCCCTTGTCCTCTGGCAGCCCAGCTCGGTGTCCCTGTAACCCAGAGGGAGCCTTAGTGAGGGGTCCAAGGTAAACGGTGCAAGGGCCTGGGGGTATTGGCCACCCGTCCCTGCCCTGTGCTCCTAGGGAACCCAGGACCCTTTGACTAGGGTGCACTGGAAGAGACCTCCCTCCAAGGAGCAGACCCAACTGTACCTTCTGATACTTCATAATTATGTCCTCCCGCTCCTGTGCCTGCAAACTATCTGCGTCCTCTATCATGTCCATCCTGTGAGACAAAATTGTCTAAAGGTTACACTGTACCCGACAGCTTCAGAGAACCCCTGAACCGCTCCCGTCGGGCTCCCAGATGCCGGCTGGTTGTATAACCTTCATTCCACCACTGCACTCCGGTAAAAAGGGGCCAAACCCCATGGCCCACACCTCCATGGGTCTCTGCAGTCTGAAGCCCCAAGCAGGGGTGGGCATCTTCCCAAGGACTCAAGAAGAGTGGGACCTGGACAGAGAATCCCATTGTCCCCTTATGCCAGGAAATGCACACACACCTGCCCCGGCAGGGTGAATGGTGTCCACTTGCCAAGGGTGAAAAGCCTGTGATGGGCTATTCCAGGGATGTGGATGCGAACTGCGGTCAGGCACCAGAGGTCTCTGTACGATCGGCCTCCTTGGATTCTCAGGGCCACAGAGATGCCCAGTTTCCTACGGGGAACAAGATTTCTCCTGACTGCTCCGTTCTACCATGCTCATCACTTGGGCTACCATGGCCCTTCAGTCTAACCAGTGAAGCTGCTTTAGGAATAACGCCATTTGAGCAGGAGTGTGTTTGGTTTTGGGGATGAAAATGATCTACTGTCTCCAAAGCAGCCACTGTGCTCATGGAAACCACGTCTCTCAGGGAGGGACTGTGGACTCCACCATTCTGAGCTGTCCCTACAGGAGGGGGCTTCATTTTCCTGGGTCACTGATGAAGAACAGTGGGTCCTCGCTCCTGGAGAACATCTAGATGGACCATCCTTCCTGAGAATACTCGGGGAAAAAGGAAAGCGAGGCCAGACAGAATAAGAAATACTTGGGGAGAACCCCAGTGCCTGGACCCCTTTGAACACAAGAGAAGATAGTCTCCCCTCAGCCAGCCCTCCAGGGCTCCTTCACTTTCCACAACTCCCCAAGGGCAGAAGGCTCCCCATGCCACTCCGAGACAAGGGACTGTGTGTGTCCAGTGGGTCCCACAGTGACCATCAGGACCCAGCTTAGGCCCCAGCTGTGTTCTGAGGACCCTTCCCTCCTCCCCACCCACAGTGGATCCATCCCAGTGTCTCTTCCACGGCCAGGCTCTGCCCCATCGGGATCGGAAATCTGGGCAGATTTGGGATCTAGAGCAGGGAGGTCTCAGGGTTGAGGCCTGAAGTCTAGCACGGCACACAGCAGGGCTGAGAGCAAAACTCAGGGTCGTGTCTGGATTCTCGGGCCGGTTACTGCCTCTCTGACCCCAGATGTCTCACCTGTCGAATGGGTACATTCGGGAACAGCACCCACTCTACGAAGCCACCATGAGGACAAAAGAGAAAATCGTCTACACAGGCAGTGTAGAACGGGCGCCCGGTGACTGCTCAGGGATGACCCTCCTCTGTAGCTGCCCAGAGGCCAACACCGCCCATACCATAGCCACTGTCCCCAAGTCAGCCTGGAGGGAAGAGAGCAGGTGACACTCACCTGATTCTGATGAATCAGTTGGCCTGGGTTATGCCTCTCAGGGAGAAAACCTTTGAGTCCACAAGCTGCTCACCAACACCACTGTGTGTGAGTAACTGCTGTAGAACACAGACACAGGCTGGAGAGCGGATAGGTGCTAAGCACCAGTGACATTCTGATGTCATGGCACGCATCACAATGGGGCCTTGCCCGGGTCAGCAGGGCCCAGAGTCAGGTCCTCCGCCGCCTGAGGCATCAACATGCCTGCCTGCATTGTGTTTGTGCACATGCGTGCACACGTGTATGTGGGTAAACATGTCTGTGCACATGTGTGTTACTTCTCTGGCCAGGCCTGGCTCCCCCACTCATGTGTGCACCCAGTTCCTCATCACTGTCATCCCCGGAGCCCAGGACCAGCATCAGACCTCCCTGAACTCAGCCCTCCCTAGCCAGGGTGGTCCTGGGATACACATAGGGGTGGAGGGAAGTGACTGTTTCTGTTGAATCTCAGAATACAAAAGCTAATACTATTAACTAATGGTGATTTAGTATCTCTAATGGTCTTTTTTAGTGTCTCTAATGGTATCACTTCTTCATTTCTGGTATTTTAACTGGGTATTTCTCTCCATGACCCTTGGATATTTTAGCTAGAGGATCCTGTGGGGAAAGTGCCGGGCACACAGTAGGGGCTCACTCCTCTAGTCATGTTATCTAACACGTGGCTCAGCTGTCCTTCCACCCACGGCCTAAGGGATGCCAAATTCCAGGGTCCAGAAAGAGCTTGGGATAAAATGAACATCCAAGGGGAGGGCTTTGACTTGGGCTTAGTCTGCCTGTGCCATCCAAACGGAGTCTCAAGTCCTGAGACAGGGCGTCCAGATGCCCCAGTGCAGGGCCCTCCTGATCAACACCTGCTCCCCTGTACTCATTAGCAACCTCACCCACCCTACTCTCAAAGCATACTTGGCCCTCGTATCTAGGAGCTCTGTATCTGTGGATTCAGCCAACAGCAGATGGAAAATATTCAGAAAATAAATTGGATGGTTGTGTCTCTACTGAACATGTGCAGACTTTGTTCTTGTCATCATTCCCTAAACAATACAGTATCACAACCATTTATATAGCATCTGCATTGTATTACACATCATGAATAATCTAGAGATGGTCTAATGTATATGGGAGGATGTGCATAGCTTATATGTAAATACTAGGCCATGTTATGTCAGAGACTTGAGTATCCATGGATTTTGGCATCCCTGGGGACCCTAGAACTAATCCTCCATGGATACCAAGGGATGACTGTATAAACTCACTCAGGAAGGCTTCTCACTGGAGGAAGGGCCCAGTTCAGGACTCACAGGTACATCTCCCTGGACTACTGTCCATTCATCCATTGTCTCCCCTGACTCCACATCTTGGACTGTCCCAATGACAGCCCTAGTAAGAAGAGACAAGAAACAAGACAAGTTCACGCTGTCCAGTTTTGAGGTCTTGAAAGAAGTTGCACCAGTATGAGAAGAGTGGATCAGTTTTCTCCAGGATCCAGAAAGCATATCAGGCAGCCTTGGGGTAAGGAAAGGAGCCCAGCCTCTCCAGCAGCCACATGGGCCAGCAGTAGGATGGGGCTGGGGCTGGCCATGTGGATCACTTGGGCCTCATGAGGCGAAAGGAAATACCAGGGGGCAGAGGAGGAGCATGGGGGCAGCTGGTTGCCTAAGGAGAAGGCACCTCAGGGAAGGAGACTATATTCGTTTGTTTTCACACTGCTATAAAGAAATACGTGAGACTGGGTAATTTATAAAGGAAACAGGCTTAACTGACTTGCAGTTCAGGAAACTTGCAATCATGGCAGAAGGTGAAGGGGAAGCAGGCACCTTCTTCACAAGATGGCAGGAGGGAGTGAGTGGAGAACCAGTAAGTGCCACACTTTGAAACCATCAGCTCTCCTGAGAACTACCTCACTATCCGGGGAGCAGCAGGGGGGAAACTGTCCCCATATCCAATCCCCTCCCACCAGGTTCCTCCCTTGACACAGGAGAATTACAATTCCAGATGAGATTTGGGTGGGGACACAGAGCCAAACCTGTGAGCATATCAGTCTATCTTGCAGCTCCCCTGGGGCTGAAGCTGAGTACAGATCTGCTGGCCTTGCCCTATAGCACACGAGGTCTCTGCCAGTGTGCCCCCATCTGCTGCTTCCTAGGGATGGTGGTGACTTCCTCAAGAGGAGGGTGGATTTGCTCTCCTGCTGCCCCTGCAGGGCCTTGTGGAGCCCCGGCCAAGTTCTCCCAGGGTAAGGGCAGGAAACAGGGCTCCTTGCCCTTCTTGCTACTTGAGTGACAACCCTGGGGTCATCCCTAGGCCCCGTCACTGACCCTGCTTCTAAACTGAGAACATTTTGGCAAATCTTCCTGGCAGAGGCTGGGGACTCATCCCTGCTATCTGTTCTAGCTTGATAAAGCTGGGTTAAGACATCTGGGCAAGCAGACAGTAGAGTGGACCCCAGGAAGGGTGGGTGGAGGGTGATGGCCTTTGGGCTTCCCTGGACCAGGGTGGGAAGGGGGAAGTTTACCAGGAAATAGAGCTCTCAGGACTATGTTTAGGAGGAGGTGGTAATGCTGGTGGGGGGATGTCCATTCATCCATCCATTCATCCATTGTCTCCCCCCACCCCCCAATCTTGTACTGTCCCAATGACAGACCTACCAAGAAGAGACAAGAAACAAGACAAGTTCACGTTGTCCAGTTTTGAGGTCTTGGAAGAAGCTGCACCAGTATGTGAATAGTGGGTCAGTTTTCTTCAGGATCCAGAAAGCATATCAGGCAGCCTCGGGGTGAGGAAAGGAGCCCAGCTTCTCCAGCAGCCACACAGGCCTGCAGTAGGATGGGGCTGAGGCTGGTTTGGGGTGGAGGATAAGTGACAGCCAAGGTTTGTCAGCATGCAGAGGGGTGGCTGACTCATGGACTAGGGGCTGCAGAGCCCAGTGGTTGCCCTTAGTTCTTGGATCCTGGGAGACTTCTGGAGCCTGGATCTGGACAGCCTAGGGGTGGAGGTGGTGAGGGGCAGGGGTGGGGTGGGAGGAGAGGCCTTGCATGACAGGGTGCAGGGCAGGAAGCCAGCCAGGGACTGCTTTGGAGTGGCTGCTCCCATCCCCATTCCCACCCCCAAACCCACCCCTCCCCCCACCCTGGTGCGGGGTCGGTCGTGGGCAGGTGTCCTCTGCTTTGGCCTCAGCAGATCCCAAGATGGAAGCTGGCAGCCATGTGGGCATGTCACTTGCGCCAGCTTTGTCCTGCAGTTTCTGCTTCCTGGAGCGTGGGGCGCCCACCCAGGAGAGCACGGGCACACCCCACACCTCTCATTTTGAGGGTGCTGGGAGGTGGGGGACCTAGGTCCTGCAGCCCTGTGCTTGTCCCGTGAAAATTAGCCTAGGAGTCCCGTGTCCGCCCATCCACGTGGAGCCCCGGGAGCCTGAACAGTAGCATGCAGCAAGATGAGGAGGGAGAGAGAACTGGAAAAGGAGAAAGAGAGATGAGGAGAAGGGAATGAGAGAGAGGACGAGAGACTGGGAGAGAGACAGAGGAGACTGAGAGGATAAGGAGGGCGAGAGATGGAGAGAGAGACACAAAACGCAAAGAGACAGAGAGAGACGTGCATGAGTAGGAGGTTGAGTTACTCTGGATCCCAGTTCCCAGTGAAAACTGTAGGTCGCCATCACCTAACCACACGTGCAATAAAGTCTTCTGCCTGCTGCTCAGAGCCCTGAGAACCCCTTCTCGTGGAGCAGAAAACCTTTGACTACTGCCCTTCCTCACTGCATTTTTGTTTTCTCTTCCGGTGAACCGTGATGTCTTGTCTATTGCCTTCCTGGGCTCAAGGATCCATCAAAAACTGACGCCGCTTTTGGGGAGGATCTGCAGTGCCTTCCACTCACTAGGCTCCCCAGGAAACTTGTGTACTTGGCTTGGGCCCTAAGCAACTGGGTACATGCTGGGGCTCTGCTTCTCTCTTTCAGTAAGAAGGAGAACTAAGAAAGAGACTGAAGCATGGTCTGCGGAGAAGGCACTTGTGCAAACACCAGGAGAATGAGGGGCCTGAGTCGTCTTCATTTCTCCTAAAAGCATGCATTCCCGGCTGGGCGCGGTGACTCACGCCTGTAATCCTGGCACTTTAGAAGGCTGAGGTGGGCGGATCACCTGAGATCAGGAGTTCGAGACCAGCCTGACCAACATGGAGAAACCCCATCTCTACTAAAAATACAAAATTACCCAGGCATGGTGGCACATGGCTGTAATCCCAGCTACTCGGGAGGCTGAGGCA
The DNA here is from genome assembly GCF_028885655.2 of Pongo abelii. Taxonomy (NCBI): domain Eukaryota; kingdom Metazoa; phylum Chordata; class Mammalia; order Primates; family Hominidae; genus Pongo; species Pongo abelii. Next base: position 17,778,792 of record NC_072004.2, on the reverse strand, counting down.
GGAGAATTGCTTGAACCCAGGAGGCAGAAGTTGCAGAGAGCCAAGATTGCACCATTGCACTCCAGCCTGGGCAACAAGAGTGAAACTCCAACTCAAAAAAAAAAAAAAAAAAAAAAAAACCACATGCATTCCCTCCCAGGCCACTCTAGTGAGGGCATGAAGCACAGCATGTGTGTGTGTGTGTGTGTGTGCGTGTTTGTGTGTTGCAGGGGTTACAGTGGACAGGATGTGGGAGGGCAGCTGCAGCTCCAAGCTGCAAGTCTTTCTGACAGAATGCTTAAGATTCCTTGGACCACAGCAAGAGTGTTTTCATTTGCACCCATTTTTATTAGCATTTAAACCTGTATTTTTTGTAGCATGTAAACCTTAAGCTGCTTAACTATTCCTTGAAGCATTTACACCGGTGGTTCCCAACCTTTTTGCTACCTGAGACCAGTTTTCTTGAAGACAACTCTTCCACGGACCCAGGAGAAGGGGAAGGGATGATGCGGAGATGATTCAAGCCCATTACATTTATTGTGTGCTTTATTTCTATTATTATTTAACTGTAATATATAATGAAATAATTACACAACTCACCATAATGTAGAATCAATTGAATCAGTGGGAGCCCTGAACTTGTTTTCCTGCAACTACATGGTTCCATCCGGGGGTGATGGGTGACAGACACAGATCATCAGGCATTAGGTTCTCATAAGGAGCACGCAATCCAGATCCCTGGCATGCGTAGTTCACAGTAGGGTTCGTGCTTCTATGAGAATCTAATGGCACCGCTCATCTCACAGGAGGCAGAGCTCATGCGGTAATGCGAGGGATGGGAAGTGGCTGTTTCTACAGATGAAGCTTTGCTCACTGGCTGGCTGCTCACCTCCTGCTGTGTAGCCTGGTTCCTAACAGTTGGGGATCCCTCATTTACCCAGCAAGATAAATACATTGTTATGTCAATTGAAATTATTCACCTTGAACCACCCAAAATTATCCTGCGTACCTACACCCACCCAAGGGTCCCGTAGCACACTTTAGGAGCTGCAGACAGTGAGCCTGGAGCTCCATGGAGCATTCCATCCCTTCACCATCTGTGGGCTAACAGGCTGCGTTTGTTTCCTAGGGCTGTTTTACAGTACCACAGACTGCGCACCTTCAACAACAGAATGTTACTGTCTCACAGTACTGGAGGCCATGAGTCCAAGATCAAGGTGTCAGCAGGGTGGGTCCCTTCTGAGGCTGTGCAGGAAGGCTCTGTTCCAGGCCTGTCTCCTGATGCGTGGGTGGACGTCTTCTCCCTGTGACTCTTCATTAAGGGTGATTCTGGTGAGGGCTCGGAAGAGGAGACTTGGACAGAATGTTGGTAGATAAATGTGCCAGTGGAAACCAGAGGGTAGACGGGACTCCATCCATACCCGGGGCTTTCTGGGGACAGACCTGTCTAAGCAGCTGCCATTCCCAACCGAATTCTGTTTCTGAAAAGCCAGGTAACAGCTGGGGCTGGGCCCGCTGGGATTTGTTTAGTGACCGGATTATGTGGGAGGCCTGGAGTGGGTGGTTGGGTGGCGGGTGGTACTGCCCAACCTCATTGCATCACTCACTTCCCAGGCCCTGCCCTCAACCCCTCCTGACCAGGCCCTGTCCTGGTTCTCAGTCACCCTGTCCCAGTGGGTGCTTCAGTGAGGGACTGACTCGAGGTTACAGAGTGCTGTGTTTATGTGACCTGAGAATATGTGTGCACAGACTGTGCCTGCAGTGTCCTCGTACAATTGAGCATGTCCATGTCCTTCCCGTGTGTAGGCAGCCTGTCCCCACATGCCTAGGAGTGTGACTCCGCGTCCTGGTAGATGGGGAAGGAGAGAGGGAGTTGTGCCCAAGGTCCCCTGATTACTTCTATGGGTGCATGTTTGTGCATCTTATTAGGGGTCCTTGGGGATATGGAAGATTCTGCCCTGGGTGCCCTTGATCAACTGTGTGTGTGTGTGTGTGTGTGTGTGTGTGTGTGTGTGTGTGTGTGCGCGCGCGCGCGCGCATTAGGGGGTGTACTGTGTTACAGCAACCTCAACCAACTCTGTATGTGTGCATATGTTTGTGTGTGTGTGTGTCCTACAGGTGTGAGCGAGTGGGTGTTTCCACTACGTGTCTGCACACGTGTGCGTGCACTTGCGTTGTCCTTGCACACCTGCGTGTGTCCCGTGAGAGCGAACGGAGCCCAGCATGTGCTGGCACCTGTAGGAACGTGTGAGTGAGTGTGCGTTCTGCGGGTCCATGTCCTGCTGGCTGCCCACTTGTCCCCAGGCAGTGCGCGCACGGGGTCCCAAGCCGGAGCGCCCGCCGGTGTGAGTGCGAGTGAGTGTGGCCCCACGCAGCTCTCTCCGCTCTGCACTGCCTGGGCAGCCCGCACATTCACCCTGCCTGGTTGCTGCTGAGTGACGTGGGCTGGGCCGGCCCCCTGCCTGCCCGCCCCTGGCACTCACTCGCGCTGGCCTTCGCGGAGGCCTCGCCGCGCCACGCCGGGCCTGCTGAGCCGCCCCCGGCCGGGGTCGCTCCGGGCCAGGCCGTGGCCTGGCGGGGAGGCGCTGCCTGTACCACCCCCCGGCGGTGCGGGGAAAAGGCGAAGATTTGCATCCAGGAGCATGTGGCCGTCGACGTGTGCCCCGGCCCCATCCGCCCCATCCGGCAGATCTCTGGCTACTTCCCCGACTTCCCGCCGGACCTGCCCCATGACGCCCCGGCGCGCCCAGCCACCGCCAGCGCCGGCCGCCGCCGCCCCTCTGATGGCGCCCGCGACGACGACAAGGATGGGGACCATCTCTTCGGAGCCTAAGGATCCCGCCGAGGTCCCAGCCCTGCGCAGCCCCCCGCCAAGTCGCCAGGGGACGAGCCGGACGCCGAAGGCTACCAGTGGACGATTGCAGTAAGTTTCCAACTCGCCGACTTCGCGCCCCTCCACTGGCTCCGGCTTGGCGGTCCCCGGCTTCGGGGTGCCCTCGGTCCCTCCCAAGCTGAAGGTGGAGATGACCAGTGCCCCCCCGGAGCGAAGACCCCCACATCTCTCCAGGATGGGGGTCTGCTTGGGGGTCCACTTAGGGGTGTATCCCTCAGGCATTGGAAGTGGGGATGGGAGGCCCTGAGCCATGGTGGCTCCCCTAGTCCCCAGTTCTTTCTCTGTGTAAATCCAGCTTTGCAGGGAAGGGGATGTGGTGCATTTCCTGGAAGAGCTGGGGTCCTGGGGTGTGGGGAGCTGGGGCTGGGGTGTGGGGAGGGGCCCAGGGTGGGCAAGCTGAAGCAGGACTGGCACAGGCCTCTGGAGGGCCTGAGGGAGGCTGGACGCCCTGGGATGCAACCTTCCTTGTCCGCTCTTCTAAGGGTCAGTCTCAACTTGCCCATCTGTAAATAGGGTTGATTGTCCCTGCCTACGTGGCTGTTGTGAGCATTCAATGAGCACTGCCAGTCCTGGGGGACTCTTGTTTTTTTTTTATTGTGCTAAATACACAAATATAAATTTCCCATTTCAACCATTGCTTTTTACTCTTTCACTCCCCACCCACCCACCCACCCATTTTTAGTGTACAGTCAGTCGTGCGCAGTCCCTTCTACCTTCACACTGTGTGCAAGCCATCTCCAGAAGCCTCTTCATCCTGCAGAATTGAGACTGGACCCATTAAACAACCGCTCCCCATTCCTCCTCCCCCGGCCCCTGGCAACCGCCATTCTTCTCTAGGGATGTGACTATTCTAGGAACCTCATGTAAGTGCAGTCACCTGGTATCTGTCCTTTTGTGTCTACCTTCTTTCACTCAGCAGAATGTCTTCAGGTTTCATCCATATTGCAGCCCGTGTCAAAACTTCCTTTTTCAGGCTGAATGATACTCGAGAATCAAAATCTTCTCTTCTGAACACTTTGCCAGCAACGGCGTCTGAGAGGCCCAGGGAGGGGCAGGGCTGGGGTTTTGGGGAGAGGCTCTGCTCTCAAAGCCAGACCCCCCCATCTATCCCCTCAGGGCCAGCACCAGCCAGGGCCTCGTCTCATGGCTTACTCCGCCTGTCCCTCCCATGGGACCCTCCCCTAAACCATGAGGTCAGTTTCTGTCTCTTGCCAACTCACTAGGTGGGGAGGGTCTATCCAAGAGCCCCCTAACAGCTCCCTGACCTGGAATCAGCCTCCTGCCCTCCCGCTTCTGTGGACAGTGGTCAGACTCCGTGGGAAGGCAGCCCCACAGAGGGCTGGGTGGAGGCACTGGTGGGAACCCTGGGGTCAGGGCCAAGGAAGCCACCTGTTTGGCAGCACAGTGACATGGCCTCAGGCAGTGCCCACTGGTCTTTTTACCTCTGGCCAAATGTGTGGCTGTTCAGGGTGCTCAGAGACCTGCCGGGCGAAGGAGTGGAGAGGCGGCAGCAGAGGGCAGCAGAGGGCAGCAGAGGGCCCATCACAGTCCAGGGGTCTGAAGGATCGAGCAGGCATCACTCCGTCCCAGTGTGGCAGCGCCCCCAGCGTAGCCCCCACGGGTGTCTTGGGGTACAGAGGTGGGACAACCAGAGCCACTGGACGGACATGCCAAAACTTCTGGTGGCCCAAAGATATGCAAGTGAAACGTATCAAGAAACAGGACACAGTGAAAACATTTTGAGCTACAACAAACAAATGTATATGAATTGTAAGAATAAGACACAGTGGTCAGGCACCCTCTGCACAGGGTGGGCCACCAGATTCCCAGAACTCTGCACTCCAGGCACGTGGTGGGAAAGCCAAGAGGCCAAGAGGCCAGGGTGAGGGAGTTGGGTTTGGAAGAGCAGCCATGTCACCGTGGGCACACGTGGGGCCAATGAGCCAGGCCCTGTCCGAGGCAGCCCCACAGTGCAGGGCACAGCTCAGATACGTCCACCTGACCACCTGACCTCAGCCACTTCTCTGGTGTCTCACAGGGACCTGGCATGCAGGCAAGGGGAGGAAACGCTTTGCCCGCCAGGCCCTGTGTCCACATTGTCTCCCTCCCTCTCACTCTGGCCCTGGGAAGATGGGACTGTTACATCCTTGAGGTTGCTACTATCATGTTTCCGGATAATGCCCCCACACTTGCCCTAGCTGGTTTGCTATGTTGCATGAGAATAGCTATTTATGCAGGTGTGTGTGTGTGTGTGTGTGTGTGTGTGTGTGTGTGTGGAGAGAGAGAGAGTCAAAATGTACTCTTTGGAGCTAGACAGGACATGTTTTTTGCCTTGATCTCTTGATACAATGGGTAACGTAACAGCTGCGAACCTTCCTGAAATTCTCTGAACTAGACTGAAATCTGCAAAGCTCGTCCCCTCAATGAGGGACCCAGAGCAAGTGGTTCAAGAGAACTAAGAGAGAACCAGTTTTTACTGCAAGGCCCCAGCTTCTCAAATCTTGGTTTTTGAATTAAAAATCGTATACTCATACTTATGAAAATCAAAGCACAAAGAATGGAAAATGAAAAGTGGAGATCCTCATTTCTTAAAAATCATGGTTGCCAGGGAAATCACATTTAATAGATTGGGATATAGCACATCAAATGTCCTTCTTATGTTTATGTAAATATATATAGCTTTTACCAAAGCAAATATTATTATACATATAGTTATATAATAAATATGTGGTAACATAGAGATTGGTATAGAGATACACATATGGAATGTATATTTTATATACATAGTTTTACATTAATATCATAGATACCTTTCATTTCAGTACGTATATCTACTTTATTCTTTTCAGTAATTTCATGTTTATTATGTGGCTATAGCATCATGGTTTAAACTATTCATATTTTAAAGAATTTATTTCTATTGGTTGTTTTTACAAACAGAGCTGCAAACAACAGCAATGTACCAAAACTTTGTGTCTTTTTTTTTTTTTTTTTTTTTTGAGACAGAGTCTCACTCTGTCACCCAGGCTGGAGTGCAGTGGCACGATCTCGGCTCACTGCTACCCTGCCTCCCAGGTTCAAGCAATTCTCTTGCCTCAGCCTCCCAGGTAGCTGGGATTACAGGCACCTGCCACCATGCCCGGCTAATTTTTGTAATTTAGTAAAGATGAGGTTTCATCGTGTTGGCCAGGCTGGTCTCCAACTCCTGACCTCAGGCTATCCACTTGCCTTGGCCTCCCAAAGTGCAGGGGTTACAGGAGTGAACCACCGTGCTTGGCCCTCCTTTGTTTCTTTAGATAGTGTTTCTTGAAATAGATTCCTAGAAATAAGATAGATTGAAGAGTATGTACATTTTAAATTTTTCTACAGACCGTGTCATTGCTCTTCAAAAATGCTGATTACCAAAACGTCACTTTTTGATACTAAAAAATAGATTGTTTAAAACACACAAAGCAGGGCTTATGAAAAAGAAAGTTAATATATTTTGCGTTTCTCACAAGTATGTTGAATTCCTCCCCCTTGCATTGTACAGCAGGAATCCTGATTCAGTCTTTCTTATACTTAAAAAAGTATATACTAAAACGTAGGCCAGGAGTTAGCAAATATTTTCTATAAAAGACCAGATAGTAAATATTGTTGTCTTTGTGGGCTATATAATCTCTGTTGCAACAATGTGACTCCACCTTTGTCTTGGAAAGCTGGGATAGATAATATGTAAAAGAGTGGGAGTGGCTGTGTTTCAACAAAACTTTGTTTACAAAACAGGGGTAATACTAGGTTTGTTCTGAGGACCATAGTTTCTTAACCTCAGTCTAGGCAATCTGTCAAATAATTCTGCATTCACAATAGAAGTCTTGTTGTATATACTGGCTGACTGTCTTTCCTTTATCTAATGTTAACCACTGATTTTGTGGAGCATGGATTCTAGGGAAATAATACCTAGGTAAGATGTCTGTTACCATGTGCATCTTATTTTTAAGAGCGGTTAAATTCTTATTGAGACTGGGTGCAGTGGCTTATACCTATAATCCCAGCACTTTGGCAGGTCGAGGCAGGAAGATCTCTCAAGTTCAGGAGTTCAAGACCAGCCTGGCCAACATGGTGAAGCCCCATCTCTACCAAAAATACAAAAATTAGCTGGGTGTGTTCATATGCACCTGTGATCCCAGCTACCTGGGAGGCTGAGGCAGGAAGATCACTTGAACCCAGGAGGCGGAAGTTGTAGTGAGTCGAGATGGCACCACTATACTCCAGCCTGGGCGACAGAGCAAGACTCCATCTCAAAACAAGTCAAAACAAAACAAACAAACAAACAAAAAACTGGGAGACTGAGGTGGTCAAATTACAAAGTCAGAAGTTTGAGACCAGCCTGACCAACATGGTGAAACTCCATCTCTACTAAAAATACAAAAATTTGCCAGGTGTGGTGGTGGGCGCCTCAGCTACTCAGGAGGCTGAGGCAGGAGAATCGCTTGAACCCGGGAGGTGGAGGTTGCAGTGAGCCGAGATCATGCCACTGCAATCCAGCCTGGGCGACAGAGCAAGACTCAGTCTCAAAAAAAAAAAAGTCTTATTGACAAATTCAGTAGTTTCTTGTCTTTAGTCTGCATGTGTTTCAGTTGGGGGTTTGGTAAAAATCTAGATTCCCACATCCAAACCCAATTCTCTTGTTAGCATTTTAAATGACCATCTCAGGTGGTTCTGGGCTGCTCAGAGGTTTGCATATTAGTTACATTATTTATTCGCTGCACGACCATGGACAAGTGGTTTTAACTTTCTGAGCCAACATTTCCTCTTCTATCAAATGGGAATATTAATAATACTTAGCCCTTGGAGACATTGTTAGAATTTGAAGGACAATGAGTAATTTTTAAGAGAGCTTGACTTGTGAGAAAAATAAGCTTAAATGCATGAATATATATATCAAGCACAAATTTACCTAGTGCATATGCATTATACACTGGGTGCATAATATTTTATAAAATAATCCTTGTTTTATGAAATAGTGTTTCATTATTTGGGGAGAGGCATTATCATTTCCTTTCTGCTGACTTCCCCTGTTCAGAGTTTTCTACTCTTCCCCTCCCATCCCACTACCTTTGTTTGTCACAAAACAAAGCCAATAGAATCACCAACAGTTTAAGACTGGTTTACTCAAAACGAATTCGTTATTTTACATAGCTGAACACAGAAATGATAAATAATGTCCTATAAATATTTGTTGGTTGACAGCTTTGGAACAATGTCCTCTAGAAAAAGCTGAACGTAGCCACCCACCTTGTATGAGAGCCGCAAAGAATAGCCATGTGCCTGAATATATGTCAACCACTGTGTGACTGGAGGGGCTGAGGAAGGGGTATAGAGTGTTGTGGGATCGCTTCCGACAAGCAGTCAAGAACACATAGAAATACATTACACAAATTAAATAATCTAGGTAAGTTGAAATGCACGTTAAGAAGAGTCCCAGAGTGAGGTTGCTTGGGTAGGGGTAGGTTCAGGAATTGAAGGGACGTCCCTAGGGCCTGGGTCCCTGCTTCCTAATCTGTCACAAATGTAACAGTGTCTTGTTGCTTCCAGGTCACTCAGGGATTCGACTCTGAGGTCAATGATGCACTTAGCACCAGAGCTCGATGGGGTTGGCACAGACCTGCCAGCTTCAGCCACTTTCATTCTGGAAGCTGTTGAAAGAGAGAGTTATAAAAATTGAGGAATCAGAAGGGAATTCCTGGTCCCCTCTCTGTCTTGGCAAGCATAGGGCCTGTCCACTTGCTCAGGACTCTTTGTCCAACCTCAGCTCCCTAGACCTTTCCTCAGTGGTGCAGGGGGTCTCCTCAGGCAGCCTCCTCCTGCTAACACTTCCTCCTCTCTTCCCTCTGCCAGGGGCAGCTCTTCCCTGTTTCCTTGCAGACCCCAGGTCAGGCCAGAAAACACATCTCTGGCCCTTCTCTGTGTCCCATCACCAGATAGGACCTCAAAGGCCTGGGGTCCCCAAGATGGCCCTCAAACCAGCTGGTGCCCTTGCAGGCTGCCCCCCTCCAAGTCCTGCTTCTCTCCAGAGATGGGCAGGAACACCAGCCCTTACCTGGCCCAGCTGTGAGTCTCATAATTGCCATCTACCATTTTTCTAGGGGTCTTCTGGGGGTCCTAGGAAAAGCAGCAGATGCCTGGGTGCTTGGGGACCTGGGCATTCTGAGGGAAGGAGCACTGTGACCCTGAGTCATTTTTCACTAGGGACAGGTGAGCCAACTCCTCCTAACCAGTGATAAAATCAGAAGGAAGTAGATGGAGACAGCGCTGTTCAGGGGATGATTTGGGGATGAGAAGAACTGGCAGGAAGGTGGGGATTTGGGGGTGAGAAGAACTAGCAGGAAGTTGGGGATCTGGGGGTGTGAGCAGAAGAGGACAGGGCTTGGGCACTCAGTCGCCAGCCCCCTTCTGGGGTCCAAGCTGTGTCCCCTTCTCTTAAGAGGTAAGCCCTGAGTCATGGGAAGATGGAGATGGAAGCTGATGAGAGAGGATGGTTTTTAAGCACCGTGGTGTCTTGTTGAATTGCACATGCTGGGGTTCTTGGTAGCCACAGGGCTCAGGGTATTTGCAAGAATAGTTGAAGTGCTCACTTGTCTTGGGGCTGTTTATGGGGAAGTGGTTTCCACAGCGAGAGGAGGTGAGATATTGGTGTCACCACGGACTACACTTAGCTAGTTCCTTCTCACTAAAGCTCTGTAGCCAGATCTATACGCTTTTTGAAAATGTTCCATACTTTATTATTTTATTCTTTCACAATCAATCAGCATACCTCATTTTATAATGAGAAATAGATTTAGTTGGTTTTAATGTTCATTGTTTCTGAGATGCCCCTGGTCTCGTGGGGGCAGGTGGAGTATGTGAACAGGTAATTGTAGCATTTAGCAGAAAGTGCTAAGACTCTTAGTAGAAAAAGAAATGAAAGCTCAGAACCCCATGAGGGGAAGAAGTGACCTTCCACCAGAGGGTTGGGGAAGGCTTCATGGAATGGATGGAACTTTAGTTGTGTCTGCATAACTGCCTGGGATTTAGGCATCTATAGAGGGGTGGGCAGTGGAGGCCCAGCTGAGGCAGAGTCCTGGGTGTGACATTGTGGGCTCAGAGGAAAGAGAGGGTGCTTCAGTGGAGCTGCAGAGCGGTGGGGGCAAATATGGATGATAAAGCTAAATTGGGACCAAACCAGTACAGGCCTTGAAATCCCCCCAGTGGGGTTAGAGATGACACGCTTGATGCTGGAGAACAATGGAGGACAGAAGCAAGTGGGACCACGCCTTTGGAACTGTGTCCTTCCTAAGTGTCTGCAGAGTTAGGTCTTTTAATACACATGGGCTCTGTTTCCATTGCACCCGAAGGATGGCTAGTGCTAGTCTTGAGGGAGGAGAAGCAGGGGCAAGATCAGGGGCTATGGTAAGTTTCACCAGAGCTTTGGCATCCACGTATCTTCCCATATCGCTACCAATTCCAAGTAAAGGTATCTATTCCACCTGTTTCATTAGAAACCTACATCACAGGCAATGCCTCCTTCTTACCCCACCCTCTGCCTCCCAGCTCTCGTTGATACCCCGAATTGCATTCCCTCACTCACTTCTTAGGGGAACTCCCTCCATACTCATGATTCCGTTTCTGAGAGCTGGCTTCTGTGAGTTGCGGAGGGCAAGAAAAGGAAATGGAAACTGTTGAATCAGTCAGTGTTCTGATAAGGGGCATCCTCTACCTCTGTGATTACAGCACAGTGTGTTATAATTAGTTAACTATGTAATTTGCTCTTCAAAAATCTAGACCATGTCCTGTTGATTTTATTTTAGTTTCTTGTTCTCAAGAAATTTATAGTTTAATAAAGGCAATGTGGGAGTTTGAAAACAAACTTTTATTTCGTGCTAATGATAGATTAGCAGCTACACAAATTTTAGTTCACAATAAGTAATATTTATTGAGTGATCACCATGTGCCAATTTCCATAAAAAGGATTTACATGTTTGAACTGTTACTCTTCAAAACAGCCCTATGATTTAGTTACCATTATACTTTCTCAGTAGAACAGGTGAAGAAACCAAAGTAAATAGAGGTTAAGCAATTTTCCTAAGGCCATAAAGCTGATGACTACCAGAGCAGGGATTCAAATCCAGGTAGTCTGACTCTAGGTATCACACACTACACGTCCTGTACCCCGACTTACTATATTTGATCCTTACAACAATCCTATCATGGCAGATTTTTTAGAGTGTCTTCTCAGATCAGAAACCAACTCCAGACTATGTCTTGTTGGTTGATTTAAACCGAATCCTAGCACACGATTATTATAACATGATGAGCCTCCTGACCTAGTCTCTATTTCTTAACATTGTATTCTTTTTAATAAAGATGATTTATTGAATATATAATTCTATCTCAGTGTTTATATATTTGTAAGACTTTCTCTGTCAATCCCCAAACCAGGAAATAGCCGTTTGCCATGTGTTTTGCTTGCATTGAAATATAGTCGTACGCACAGCATGTGCTTATATACGTTGAATGAATAATGTAAGGGAGATGTAGGATGGGGTTGAGTTGGGAGGGTCTTAGACATTTCCTAGGTGGTAAATTGATGTTCCCAGTTGAAATGACGTGTCCAGGGTCATGCGGATGGAATTGGTCAGTTTTATATTCCACTGTCTGTGTTAGTTACCAGCGTATCTCCAGTGATAACCACAATGCCTGACATATAGTGAAGCATAATATCTATTTGATGAATAAATAAATCACTGATTTGACTAACAATATGTGTTATGCCTGAACTCTCACCATGCAGTTGAAATACTAATGGGAAGAGTAGGATAAGAAAGGCCGTGGTGAGTGGGACGGGGACAGGATCAGGAAAAATAACTAATGGGTACTAGGCTTAATACCTGGGTGATGAAATCATTAGTGCACCAAACCCCCATGACACAAGTTTACCTATGTAACAAATACGCAAAAACAAAAAAAACAAAAAAAAGACCCCCCCCCCCCACACACACACAAAGAGAATCAGGAGAGAGAGTCAGAAGTGTGACAGGTCTCCAGAGCCAAGGAAGAATCTTTAAATAAAATGAGAATTGAAGCCAGGCACAGTGGCTCATGCCTGTAATCCCAGCACTTTGGGAGGCCGAGGCAGGTGGATCACCAGAGGCCAGGAGTTTGAGACCAGCCTGGACAACATGGTGAAACCCTGTCTCTACTAAAAATACAAAAAATTATCCAGGCATGGTGGCACATGCCTGGAGTCCCAGCTACTCGGGAGGCTGAGGCAAGAGAATCACCTGAATCCAGGAGGTTGCAGTGAGCCAAGATCACACTACGGCACTCCAGCCTAGGTGACAAAGCGAGACTCTGTCTCAGGTAAAAAAAAAAAAAAAAAAAAAAAGAATCGATGGTCCCAATAAAGACACAATTTGAAAGAGAAATGTAAATTAAACTTGCATAAAGAAGTTTTCAGTAACTTGGATCTAAAAGGTTATGATTTGCTTTAAAAAGAAAGGAAAGAAAGAAGAAAGAGCCTTAAGGATGTCTCTGCCTCACGCAGCCAGACCCAGGGAGAGCCACCCTGGCCAGGTGATCTCGGCTTTCAGTGAAGACACCTTCCTTGTGTCACCAGCTTGTTGGGAGCCTTTAGGACGTCTCTGCTGAGGGTCCCACAGGAGCCCAGGGCTGACCCCCAGAGCCCAAGTCAGACACCTTTCATCTTCATCAGCAGAGGGCATCTCATCCTCCCTGTAGCCACCCTCTATATCATGGAGCCACGCCCTCCGGCTCTGATTCTGTGCAGCTGACTCTCCCCTTCCTAAGTGTCCTCCTGCCCTCCAGCTACCCAGGCTCCAGCTTCCCTTGGTGCCCACAAATGGGCCAACCAAGCCCAGATGGCAGCATCTCCCCATCCCGTGTCCCCTGGCCCAACGCCACTTCCAGGAGACGACCACGAAGCCCAGCACCCACCCTGTTCTGGCCGCCCACTGTCGTGGCCTCAAAGTCAGGCTTGCCCTTTTTGCACCCTGGCCCAGGAGGCCTCCAGGGGAACCTCCAGCCAGGCTCCAGGGGATGTTCCCACCCCCCCTCTCCAGGGTAAAGGCTGCATGGTGGGGTTACCAGATGGGAGGGTGGGAGGCCTCGGGGTTTGGGGGGCTCTGCAGCTGCCCAGCTCTTCCAGCTGATGGCTCCACATCTTGGGAGAGGGCTCTGATTTCATGATGGGCTGGGGGCTTCTCAGGGTTCCACAGCCCAAATGGCAGGACAGTCCAGGGGCTCCAAGACCATCAGGAGCATGTGGTACCCATGTCACAACCCAAGACCATGTGGCATCTGGTGAGTTGATGGTCCCCTTGGCTCTTCCCCAGAGGCCCTGCATCCTGGGGGGCTGGAGGAGCAGCGGGGGCTGGAGCCCCTCGTGGGGCTGGTGACAGGCTGGGTCCCAGCCAGGGCCTGACCTGGGATGTCGGGTTCCCCATGGGCTGGGAGTTGGGTTTCCTTTCCAACCCTGGAGGAGACAGAGGCACAGGGATGGGGGCCCAGCTCCCACAGAGCAGGGCTAAGGACAATGTGTCCACCAGGAGTGCCGGAAGGGGAAGATGTTGGGGGGAGCCTGGGACACTGCCCAGTGTTCTGCACTTGGGGAAGGATATTCAGAGGGCCCTGGAAGAGGGAGGTTTTTAGGGTAGCTCAGGGGGCCCTGAGCACCTCTGTTCCTCCCATCTGGACAAAGAAGGTCTATGCACACAGGGTTCCTCATTCAGCTGGCTTCTCAGGATGCTGAATGTTGGGGTAAAGAGGCACAGGGAGACCCTGGCTCAGGGACCCTCCTTGCCCTGCAGTGCCCTGCTTCCCCAGCCTGGGGGTCCGACTCACCCCCCAGCCCACAGGAGGCTCAGGCAGATCCCCACAGGACACATAAGCAAGACCCTCTGCCCAAGAGGGCTCATCCCAGGGCAGAGGGTGGGGCTTAGGCCCAGCCTCATGGACAGACTGGGCCAGGACCCGACTTGGGAGGACTCAGGGAAGCCTCAAGCCCTGGGGAAGCCCCTCTCTCCACTGAAATGAGTGCCCCCCATAAGGAGATGCAAGACCTTGTCTGACCCAGCCTCCTGGAGGGGTCGGGTGACCCTCATGGGGAAGGTGACAGAAGCCCCAGTGGGCTAGCTCGAGCCACCAGCCCCAGCCTGGAAGAGCCAGGTTGTCCCATGCCTATTTTCCCCACAGATCTGTCTTGGGCTCACCCTGCGCCTGTGGGACATGCATTTGCTGGAAGGGGAACAGATGTTGATGCCGATAACAAGCACTGCCTTTAAGGTTCAGAGGAGTAAGTCCACGTGTGCCCAATGGGGCCTGGGGAGCACTGGGGTCAGAACCCGACTAGCCAAGGGCAGCTTCCTCACACTGTCCTCATGATCGTCTGTTCTGGCCCAGGGGGAGGTCTGGCCAGGTGGGCTGGGCAGGGCACAGTGACACCAAGCCCATCCCTCACATGACCCAGATGAAAGTCTGGAGTGTGGTGAGCACTTCCCTGCCCAGGCCGCCCCCCAGCCACAGCGTTCTTGCACATCTGGACCCGTGGCGTGGCCACAAAAGGATCCGGCACTGCCCAGTGGGAGACTGAAGTGGCCACGGGGTGTGGGCTCTGACCCTTCCCAGGGAGCTCTCCTGGCCTGATGCCCACCTTGTCCCTACAGCGCCATATGAAAATGTCCAGGTCTGGCCTGTGGGCATGTTTTTGAGACCAGTTCTTCCATACCTGGGCCCTGGATGATGACACTGCTCTTTTTTTTTTTTAATACTTTAAGTTCTAGGGTACATGTGCACAAGGTGCAGGTTTGTTACATACATATACATGTGCCATTTTGGTGTGCTGCACCCATTAACTCATCATTTACATTAGGTATATCTCCTAATGCTGTCCCTCCCCCCTCCTCCCACCCCATGACAGGCCCCAGTGTGTGATGTTTCCCTTCCTGTGTCCATGTGTTCTCATTGTTCAATTCCCACCTATGAGTGACAACATGCGGTGTTTGGTTTTTTGTCCTTGCGATAGTTTGCTGAGAATGATGGTTTCCAGCTTCATTCATGTCCCTACAAAGGACATGAACTCATCCTTTCTTGTGGCTGCATAGTATTCCATGGTGTATATGTGCCACATTTTCTCAATCCAGTCTATCATTGATGGACATCTGGGTTGGTTCCAAGTCTTTGCTATTGTGAATAGTGCCGCAATAAACATACGTGTGCATGTGTCTTTATAGCAGCATGATTTATAGTCCTTTGGGTATATACCCAGTAATGGGATGGCTGGGTCAAATGGTATTTCTAGTTCTAGATCCTTGAAGAATCGCCACACTGTCTTCCACAATGGTTGAACTAGTTTACAGTCCCGCCAACAGTGTAAAAGTGTTCCTATTTCTCCACATCCTCTCCAGCACCTGCTCTTTCCTGACTTTTTAATGATCGCCATTCTAACTGGTGTGAGATGGTATCTCATTGTGGTTTTGATTTGCATTTCTCTGATGGCCAGTGATGATGAGCATTTTTCCATGTGTCTGTTGGCTGCATAAATGTCTTCTTTTGAGAAGTGTCTGTTCATATCCTTTGCCCACTTATTGATGGGGCTGTTTGTTTTTTTCTTGTAAATTTGTCTGAGTTCTTTGTAGATTCTGGATATTAGCCCTTTGTCGGATGAGTAGGTTGCAAAAATTTTCTCCCATTCTGTAGGTTGTCTGTTCACTCTGATGGTAGTTTCTTTCGCTGTGCAGAAGCTCTTTAGTTTAATTAGATCTCATTTGTCTATTTTGGCTTTTGTTGCCATTGCTTTTGGTGTTTTAGATATGAAGTCCTTGCCCATGCCTATGTCCTGAATGGTATTGCCTAGGTTTTCTTCTAGGGTTTTTATGGTTTTAGGTCTAACGTTTAACTCTTTAATCCATCTTGAATTAATTTTTGTCTAAGGTGTAAGGAAGGGATCCAGTTTCAGCTTTCTACATATGGCTAGCCAGTTTTCCCAGCACCATTTATTAAATAGGGAATCCTTTCTCCATTTCTTGTTTTTGTCAGGTTTGTCAAAGATCAGATGGTTTTAGATGTGTGGTATTATTTCTGAGGGCTTGTTCTGTTCCATTGGTCTATATCTATGCTTTGGTACCAGCATCATGCTGTTTTGGTTACTATAGCCTTGTAGTATAGTTTGAAGTCAGGTAGGGTGATGCTTCCAGCTTTGTTCTTTTGGCTTAGGATTGTCTTGGCAATGCGGGCCCTTTTTTGGTTTCATATGAACTTTAAAGTAGTTTTTTCCAATTCTGTGAAGAAAGTCATTGGTAGCTTGATGGGGATGGCATTGAATCTATAAATTACCTTGGGCAGTGTGGCCATTTTCATGATATTGATTCTTCCTATCCGTGAACATGGGATGTTCTTCCATTTGTTTGTGGATGACACTGTTCTTAATCATCTTCAGGCCTCTATGAAGAAACTAACAAGGAAGCATGGGGACCTGCCACCCCCAGGAGGGCTCCAGTACCAGGTCCCCTCCTGAGTCACCCTCTGGGGCAGTCAATACTGGGGAAGTGCCCAGGACCCCTAACCCTACTACCTGGGTCTTCCTCTTCACCTTTTCTTCCTCCTCTTCCTCCTGGACTCTAAGAAAGTACAGGAGGCCCACCATTCCTCAGGGCAGACGCTCAGTGCATATGTACTGGATGTGCTGTGCATGCAGGAGGGGGATGTGGGCAAGACCCTCGAACAAGCCCCTTCCCACTTTCCACAGTAGCCTTTTCTCCCCCTCACAGGGCCCTCAAGGGCACTGGAAGAGCCAGACCCATTTGTGAGAGCCTCCACTCCTCCCTGCAAGTGCTGACAGCCTCAGAGAGCAGCAGAGGCCCCTCACTCCTGCACGGTCCTCCAAGGGTGCCAGGACAACAAGCCTTGAGCCAGGGAGACAAGGGAATCAGTGTCTCTGACCCCTACAGCATTCAGAGAGAGGGCACAGGTGGGACCCTGGGCCCAGAGCCAGAGCCAAGAGTTCAGCCAGATGTGGGAATGGTCAGTCCTGGTATGGACGGGGCAGCCCAGGAGGGCAGAGGGTGACCCACGTCCAGGCCCACTCACCGCAGAGACACGTCCCCACATGAGGTGGCAAGGGGGCTGGGTGACAGCCGAGGTGGCAAGGGCGCTGGGTGTCAGCCAAGGCCCCTCCCACCTGAGTTCTGGCTGGGGGCCATATCCAAGGCCCAACAGCCCTGGGACGAGGTTGTGTGGCAGGAAGCCCCCAGCTAGGCTGAACCCTGGGGGCAGTCCCAGGAGCCACCTTCCATGCCCTGACAGCTTCCCCATGCCAGGCGGCACACACCCCTGGGATCAGCAGACTACAGGCCTGTCCTCACTGTCAGACCACAGGGGCCACACAGAGACCCTGAGGACTCCAGAGATGCAGGCAGGTGAGGCCCAGCCCGGAAAGGCCTGCATGGGCTCACTGGAGATGCTGACCATGTCTGTTTTCCTTTCAGCCAAACCCGAGCAACGGTCCTTGGCACCCAGGCCTGTGCCGGCTTCACGTGGCGGGAAGACCCTCTGCAAGGGGGACAGGCAGGCCCCTCCAGGCCCACCAGCCCAGTTCCAGCGGCCCATTTGGTCAGCTTCCCCACCTCGTCCCACACCCTGTCCTGGTGGGGCTGTCCATGAGGCCAAGGCCCAGGAACATGAGGGGGCTTCTGGGGAGCCCAGGGCAGCAGACTACTCTCTGGGGGCACCTGGGACTCACGGCATGCCCAGCCTGGCCCTGGCTCAGGGAGGACCTCGGCATTCCTGGAGATTCCTGCAGTGGAACTCGATGCCCCGGCTCCCGACGGACCTGGATGTGGGGGGCCCTTGGTTCCCCCACGACAATTTCAAACAGAGCTGCTGGGTCCATGTCCCTTCTGAATGTGTCCCGGACAGCCCTGGGACCATGGGACAGGCCTAGCCCAGGAAGCCCAAGGGGACCCTGACACTGGGCCCAGCGCAGGCCCATCAGGACTGAGGGAGGTTGGGAGATAACCCCACTGCAACATGGGCACCTGCATCTGGCCCCCTCGGTGACCAGTGACTGGCATGTCTGGAAGAAGCCAGGATGGCACCCTGCCAGCTGTCCCGCAGCCCCAGACACCTTGGAAAATCCCATTCAGTGGGGAGGCTGGTCCCATCAAGGCCACGAGAGAGAGAGAGGTGAGCATGGCAGCAGCATGCCCTGGGGCCTCTGTCCCAACCTGTGGACCTGTGTCCCCCGCCCAGGGCACAATTCCCAGGCCAAGAGGGGCCTGGCCTAGATCCCAGCCCTGGGAAGAGAGGGGCACCAGGGGTGTGGTGGGCTCCCAGCTGCAGTCAGTATGACCATGCAGGGGACCCTGGTGCTGCAGAGCTCTGCCACTGTCACAGTTCACCTCACAGAAGCTGGGCGAGTCCCGAAGCCTTGCAGCCACTGCTGCAGCCACTGCAGGTGCCACCACCAGGTGTCTTCCAGCTGCCAGTGCAGGCTTTCCTGACAGGAGGGCACCCAGCAGCCCTGGCCTCAGCAGCTCAGACTCTGAAGGTATGTGTTATTCATGTTTCCAGTACTCCCACCAAAGAGAATTACTGTGGAGGATGATGTTCGTCCTGAGTTGAGCAAAACAGCATGCCCTGTGGATGGAGCCGGCTTCTTTCCAAGCTGTCACACTTGCTGGATGGGCCCACGGAGCAAGTGGCCTTGAGACCGGCATGGGGGTGGAAGGGCATCCTGCTCATGCCCTTACCAAGGCTCACCAGGCTGACACCGCTGCTGAGCACCACATTTGTGGATGAGAGACTCACACCCAGTCCCCGGGATGGCACAGTTTCCCAGGAGGATCACCTGGCCACCTGCTGGCAGGCTGACCACACTGTGGAGGGGCTGAGATTGGCTTTCACTGCATTGAGCCACAACGTGGACATGGACTTGTGGGCCCTGCAGTGCACACAGCACTGCCTCTGAGCAGGACTCCCCATTCACAGCTAGGGGCAAGCAGCAGTGCGCTCCCACCTTGGGGCCTTGGCTCTGCCACCTCTACTTTGAATGTTCTCAGTTCCCTCCAGGCTTCTAGAAGCATCTGGGCCAGGGCTCATGGCTGGATAAGCACCTGAGATCCCAAACAAGCTTCCCATCCTCGTTTTATTTTTTGTTAAACTTATGAAAATTTATCAAGATATGACTTACATCCCTGGTAAGCGCACAGCTCAAAAGACATTCAGAGATGGAACACACCAGCCCCCAGATCACAAAGTCAACCATGCCCAGCCCCTCCCAGCACCCGCAGCCCCGAAACCAGTGTTCTGACTTCTGACGACACCATGAGCCTGCCTTCGTACTTTACACTCATGGAAGGATAACCATCTTCATGTTGTAAAATAAATGTTTACTGTTGAAATGATTTTACATGTACACCTTCCATCCAGCTGCCCTTAATAAGGACGTTTTGCAGTACCATGGCACATAAGGAATTTAGGCCAGGTGTGGTGGCTCATGCCTGTAATCCCAGCAATTTGAGAGGTTGAGGCAGGAGGTTCAGGTCCACTTGAGCCCAGGAGTTTGAGACCAGCCTGGGAAACTTAGGTAGACTCTTTCTCTAGAGAAAAGTAAAAGAAATTAGGCAGGCATGGTGGCATGTGCCTATAGTCCCACCTAGTCAGGAGGCTGAGGTGGGAAGATTGCTTGAGCAGTTGAGTTTCAGGAAGCAGTGAGCTATGATCATAGCACTGCACTCCAGCCTAAGTGACAGAGTGAGACTTTGTCTCTTAAAAAAACAAAATAAGAAATTTAACATGGGTGCAATCCTATTAGCTAAATGATAATGTGAACTATTATCTAAGGTTATTAATGCAGTAATTACATGAATAGGGTGAAATTTATTCAGACTTCACCCGTTTTTGCCTAGCTTCTCCTACCTGTCCAGGGATCCCGGCTCTGACTTACCCTCTGTGTTTAGGTCATGTCTCCTTAGCTTCCTCCAAGTGGTCCAGCCAAACACACACCTGGGCTGAGTGGTAGAGCTGATTGCTCCTGGGCTCCAAACCTCTACAGCATGTTACCATATTGAGTACTGTAGGCAATGGTAGCATAATGGTGGCTGTCTGTGTATCTAAACACAGAAAAGGATCATAAAAGTACAGTATAAACAATAAAAAATGGTACACCTGGCCAGGTGTGGTGGTTCATGCCTATAATCCCAGCACTCTGGGAAGCCATAATGGGAGGATCACTTGGGCCCAGGAGTTCAAGACTAGTCTGGGCAACATAACAAGGCCCCATCTCTTCTTAAATATCAATTTTTAGAGATGGTACACCTGTATAGGGCAGATCCATTATAACCTTATGGGAACCACCATCCTATATGCATTCTGGCATGGACTGAAATGTTGTTATCTGACACATGATTGCATAAGTAATCTAGAGATAATTTTAAGTATACAAGAAGATGTACTTAGGTTATATGCAAATACTGCACCATTTTATATCAGGACTTTAGTATCTGTGGGAGATGGGGAAACTGATTCCCCACATACATTGAGGGGCAACTGTAAACATTTCAGGCCCCACAGAAGGCTCAATTCCCTGCACCCCCACCCCGAGGTAAATTCTATTACTGGAGATTAGTTTGCCTGATGATAACTTCATATAAATGGAATCACACATTATCTATTCTTATAGATATTATTCTTGCCTATTCTTACAGACCTATTCTTTTTTTTTTTTTTTTTTCTGAAGCTTTTATTTTTTTTTTATTTTTATTTTTTTACATTTTTTTTCTTTTATTATTATTATTATTATTATACTTTAGGTTTTATGGTACATGTGCACAATGTGCAGGTAAGTTACATATGTATACATGTGCCATGCTGGTGCGCTGCACCCACCAACTCGTCATCTAGCATTAGGTATATCTCCCAATGCTATCCCTCCCCCCTCCCCCCACCCCACAACAGTCCCCAGAGTGTGATGTTCCCCTTCCTGTGTCCATGTGTTCTCATTGTTCAATTCCCACCTATGAGTGAGAATATGCGGTGTTTGGTTTTTTGTTCTTGCGATAGTTTACTGAGAATGATGATTTCCAATTTCATCCATGTCCCTACAAAGGACGTGAACTCATCATTTTTTATGGCTGCATAGTATTCCATGGTGTATATGTGCCACATTTTCTTAATCCAGTCTATCATTGTTGGACATTTGGGTTGGTTCCAAGTCTTTGCTATTGTGAATAATGCCGCAATAAACATACGTGTGCATGTGTCTTTATAGCAGCATGATTTATAGTCCTTTGGGTATACACCCAGTAATGGGATGGCTGGGTCGAATGGAATTTCTAGTTCTAGATCCCTGAGGAATCGCCACACTGACTTCCACAAGGGTTGAACTAGTTTACAGTCCCACCAACAGTGTAAAAGTGTTCCTATTTCTCCACATCCTCTCCAGCACCTGTTGTTTCCTGACTTTTTAATGATTGCCATTCTAACTGGTGTGAGATGGTATCTCATTGTGGTTTTGATTTGCATTTCTCTGATAGCCAGTGATGGTGAGCATTTTTTCATGTGTTTTTTGGCTGCATCAATGTCTTCTTTTGAGAAGTGTCTGTTCATGTCCTTTGCCCACTTTTTGATGGGGTTGTTTGTTTTTTTCTTGTAAATTTGTTGGAGTTCATTGTAGATTCTGGATATTAGCCCTTTGTCAGATGAGTAGGTTGTGAAAATTTTCTCCCATTTTGTAGGTTGCCTGTTCACTCTGATGGTACTTTCTTTTGCTGTGCAGAAGCTCTTGAGTTTAATTAGATCCCATTTGTCAATTTTGGCTTTTGTTGCCATTGCTTTTGGTGTTTTAGACATGAAGTCCTTGCCCATGCCTATGTCCTGAATGGTAATGCCTAGGTTTTCTTCTAGGGTTTTTATGGTTTTAGGTCTAACATTTAAGTCTTTAATCCATCTTGAATTGATTTTTGTATAAGGTGTAAGGAAGGGATCCAGTTTCAGCTTTCTACATATGGCTAGCCAGTTTTCCCAGCACCATTTATTAAATAGGGAATCCTTTCCCCATTTCTTGTTTTTGTCAGGTTTGTCAAAGATCAGATACTTGTAGATATGTGGCATTATTTCTGACGGCTCTGTTCTGTTCCATTGATCTATATCTCTGTTTTGGTACCAGTACCATGCTGTTTTGGTTACTGTAGCCTTGTAGTATAGTTTGAAGTCAGGTAGTGTGATGCCTCCAGCTTTGTTCTTTTGGCTTAGGATTGACTTGGCGATGCGGGCTCTTTTTTGGTTCCATATGAACTTTAAAGTAGTTTTTTCCAATTCTGTGAAGAAAGTCATTGGTAGTTTGATGGGGATGGCATTGAATCTGTAAATTACCTTGGGAAGGATGGCCATTTTCATGATATTGATTCTTCCTACCCATGAGCATGGAATGTTCTTCCATTTGTTTGTATCCTCTTTTATTTCCTTGAGCAGTGGTTTGTAGTTCTCCTTGAAGAGGTCTTTCACATCCCTTGTAAGTTGGATTCCTAGGTATTTTATTCTCTTTGAAGCAATTGTGAATGGGAGTTCACTCATGATTTGGCTCTCTGTTTGTCTGTTATTGATGTATAAGAATGCTTGTGATTTTTGCACATTGATTTTGTATCCTGAGACTTTGCTGAAGTTGCTTATCAGCTTAAGGAGATTTTGGGCTGAGACAATGGGGTTTTCTAGATATACTATCATGTCATCTGCAAACAGGGACAATTTGACTTCCTCTTTTCCTAATTGAATACCCTTGATTTCCTTCTCCTGCCTAATTGCCCTGGCCAGAACTTCCAACACTATGTTGAATAGAAGTGGTGAGAGAGGGCATCCCTGTCTTGTGCCAGTTTTCAAAGGGAATGCTTCCAGTTTTTGCCCATTCAGTATGATATTGGCTGTGGGTTTGTCATAAATAGCTCTTATTATTTTGAGATACGTCCCATCAATTCCTAATTTATTGAGAGTTTTTAGCATGAAGCGTTGTTGAATTTTGTCAAAGGCCTTTTCTGCATCTATTGAGATAATCATGTGGTTTTTGTCTTTCGTTCTGTTTATATGCTGGATTACATTTATTGATTTGCGTATATTGAACCAGCCTTGCATCCCAGGGATGAAGCCCACTTGATCATGGTGGATAAGCTTTTTGATGTGCTGCTGGATTCGATTTGCCAGTATTTTATTGAGGATTTTTGCATCAATGTTCATCAAGGATATTGGTCTAAAATTCTCTTTTTTTGTTGTGTCTCTGCCAGGCTTTGGTATCAGGATGATGCTGGCCTCATAAAATGAGTTAGGGAGGATTCCCTCTTTTTCTATTGATTGGAATAGTTTCAGAAGGAATGGTACCAGCTCCTCCTTGTACCTCTGGTAGAATTCGGCTGTGAATCCATCTGGACCTGGACTTTTTTTGGTTGGTAAGCTATTGATTATTGCCACAATTTCAGCTCCTGTTATTGGTCTATTCAGAGATTCAACTTCTTCCTTGTTTAGTCTTGGGAGGGTGTATGTGTTGAGGAATTTATCCATTTCTTCTAGATTTTCTAGTTTATTTGCATAGAGGTGTTTGTAATATTCTGTGATGGTAGTTTGTATTTCTGTGGGATCGGTGGTGATATCCCCTTTATCATTTTTTATTGCATCTATTTGATTCTTCTCTCTTTTTTTCTTTATTAATCTTGCTAGCGGTCTATCAATTTTGTTGATCCTTTCAAAAAACCAGCTCCTGGATTCATTTATTTTTTGAAGGGTTTTTTGTGTCTCTATTTCCTTCAGTTCTGCTCTGATTTTAGTTATTTCTTGCCTTCTGCTAGCTTTTGAATGTGTTTGCTCTTGCTTTTCTAGTTCTTTTAATTGTGATGTTAGGGTGTCAATTTTGGATCTTTCCTGCTTTCTCTTGTGGGCATTTAGTGCTATAAATTTCCCTCTACACACTGCTTTGAATGCATCCCAGAGATTCTGGTATGTTGTGTCTTGGTTCTCGTTGGTTTCAAAGAACATCTTTATTTCTGCCTTCATTTCATTATGTACCCAGTAGTCATTCAGGAGCAGGTTGTTCAGTTTCCACGTAGTTGAGCGGTTTTGAGTGAGATTCTTAATCCTGAGTTCTAGCTTGATTGCACTGTGATCTGAGAGACAGTTTGTTACAATTTCTGTTCTTTTACATTTATTGAGGAGAGCTTTACTTCCAAGTATATGGTCAATTTTGGAATAGGTGTGGTGTGGTGCTGAAAAAAATGTATATTCTGTTGATTTGGGGTGGAGAGTTCTGTAGATGTCTGTTAGGTCTGCTTGGTGCAGAGCTGAGTTCAATTCCTGGGTATCCTTGTTGACTTTCTGTCTCGTTGATCTGTCTAATGTTGATAGTGGGGTGTTAAAGTCTCCCATTATTAATGTGTGGGAGTCTAAGTCTCTTTGTAGGTCACTCAGGACTTGCTTTATGAATCTGGGTGCTCCTGTATTGGGTGCATATATATTTAGGATAGTTAGCTCTTCTTGTTGAATTAATCCCTTTACCATTATGTAATGGCCTTCTTTGTCTCTTTTGATCTTTGTTGGTTTAAAGTCTGTTTTATCAGAGACTAGGATTGCAACCCCTGCCTTTTTTTGTTTTCCATTTGCTTGGTAGATCTTCCTCCATCCTTTTATTTTGAGCCTATGTGTGTCTCTGCACGTGAGATGGGTTTCCTGAATACAGCACACTGATGGGTCTTGAGTCTTTATCCAGTTTGCCAGTCTGTGTCTTTTAATTGGAGCATTTAGTCCATTTACATTTAAAGTTAATATTGTTATGTGTGAATTTGATCCTGTCATTATGATGTTAGCTGGATATTTTGCTCGTTAGTTGATGCAGTCTCTTCCTAGTCTCGATGTTCTTTACATTTCGGTATGATTTTGCAGTGGCTGGTACCGGTTGTGCCTTTCCATGTTTAGCGCTTCCTTCAGGAGCTCTTTTAGGGCAGGCCTGGTGGTGACAAAATCTCTCAGCATTTGCTTGTCTGTAAAGTATTTTATTTCTCCTTCACTTATGAAGCTTAGTTTGGCAGGATATGAAATTCTGGGTTGAAAATTCTTTTCTTTAAGAATGTTGAATATTGGCCCCCACTCTCTTCTGGCTTGTAGGGTTTCTGCCGAGAGATCCGCTGTTAGTCTGATGGGCTTCCCTTTGATGGTAACCCGACCTTTCTCTCTGGCTGCCCTTAACATTTTTTCCTTCATTTCAACTTTGGTGAATCTGACAATTATGTGTCTTGGAGTTGCTCTTCTCGAGGAGTATCTTTGTGGCGTTCTCTGTATTTCCTGAATCTGAATGTTGGCCTGCCTTGCTAGATTGGGGAAGTTCTCCTGGATAATATCCTGCAGAGTGTTTTCCAACTTGGTTCCATTCTCCCCGTCACTTTCAGGTACACCAATCAGACGTAGATTTGGTCTTTTCACATAGTCCCACATTTCTTGGAGGCTTTGCTCGTTTCTTTTTATTCTTTTTTCTCTAAACTTCCCTTCTTGCTTCATTTCATTCATTTCATCTTCCAGGGCTGATACCCTTTCTTCCATTTGATCGCATCGGCTCCTGAGGCTTCTGCATTCTTCACGTAGTTCTCGAGCCTTGGTTTTCAGCTCCATCAGCTCCTTTAAGCACTTCTCTGTATTGGTTATTCTAGTTATACATTCTTCTAAATTTTTTTCAAAGTTTTCAACTTCTTTGCCTTTGGTTTGAATATCCTCCCGTAGCTCGGAGTAATTTGATCATCTGAAGCCTTCTTCTCTCAGCTCGTCAAAGTCATTCTCCATCCAGCTTTGTTCCGTTGCTGGTGAGGAACTGCGTTCCTTTGGAGGAGGAGAGGTACTCTGGTTTTTAGAGTTTCCAGTTTTTCTGCTCTGTTTTTTCCCCATCTTTGTGGTTTTATCTACTTTTGGTCTTTGATGATGGTGATGTACAGATGGGTTTTTGGTGTGGATGTCCTTTCTGTTAGTTTTCCTTCTAACAGACAGAACCCTCAGCTGCAGGTCTGTTGGAGTACCTGTCCGGCCGTGTG
The DNA here is from genome assembly GCF_028885655.2 of Pongo abelii. Lineage (NCBI taxonomy): Eukaryota > Metazoa > Chordata > Mammalia > Primates > Hominidae > Pongo > Pongo abelii. The sequence continues at coordinate 17,752,830 of NC_072004.2, read as the reverse complement.
AGGTGTCAGTCTGCCCCTGCTGGGGGGTGCCTCCCAGTTAGGCTGCTCGGGGGTCAGGGGTCAGGGACCCACTTGAGGAGGCAGTCAGCCCGTTCTCAGATCTCCAGCTGCATGCTGGGAGAACCACTGCTCTCCTCAAAGCTGTCAGACAGGGACATTTAAGTCTGCAGAGGTTACTGCTGTCTTTTTGTTTGTCTGTGTCCTGCCCCCAGAGGTGGAGCCTACAGAGGCAGGCAGGCCTCCTTGAGCTGTGGTGGGCTCCACCCAGTTCAAGCTTCCAGGCTGCTTTGTTTACCTAAGCGAGCCTGGGCAATGGCGGGCGCCCCTCCCCCAGCCTCGCTGCCGACTTGCTGTTTGATCTCAGACTGCTGTGCTAGCAATCAGCGAGACTCCGTAGGCGTAGGACCCTCTGAGCCAGGTGCGGGCTATACTCTCCTGGGGCACCGTTTCCTAAGCCCGTCGGAAAAGCACAGTATTCGGGTGGGAGTGGCCCGATTTTCCAGGTGCCGTCTGTCACCCCTGGAAGGGGAACTCCCTGACCCCTTGCGCTTCCCGAGTGAGGCAATGCCTCGCCCCTGCTTCGGCTGGCACACGGTGCGCTCACCCACTGACCTGCGCCCACTGTCTGGCACTCCCTAGTGAGATGAACACGGTACCTCAGATGGAAATGCAGAAATCACCCGTCTTCTGCGTCGCTCGCGCTGGGAGCTGTAGACCGGAGCTGTTCCTATTCGGCCATCTTGGCTCCTCCCCCCCAGACCTATTCTTATAGGTCTAACTTCTGTCACTCACACATGAGCTGTTTGAGATTCATTCACGTTGTAGCCACAATTTATTCATTTTCTTTGCTGTATAGTATTCTAGTCTTGAATGTACCATGGTTTTTTATTCATTCTTCTGTGATGGGTATTTGGGAAGTTTCTAGTATGAGGCTATTACAAATTGTGCTGCTATGAGGGTTGTTTTACTTGTATTTTAGTGAAGATATAGACACATCTGTGTAAGGTACACACGCAGGGAGGAAATCGCTAGCTCATAGGAGGCAAATGTTTAGCTTTGGTGAATATTGCCAGATCATTCTAAAGTGTTTGTTCCACTTCACCTGTTCATCCGTGAGCTGGAGTATTCCATCCACAGCTTGGGCTGTCTCAGAAAGACCTGGGTTCAATCCCAGTCAGCCACTTAGTAGCTGTGTCCCTTTGGGCAAACCATGTAACTTCTCTGAGCCTCAGGGTCCTCATCTATCAATTGGGCTGCTGGCGGTCCTTACCTCACAGGGCCACTGTGAGGACTAAGTGAGATGAAAGCTGACTCCCTGAGTGACACCACTTCTCTCTCCCTCAGACTCAACAGGAAGACGCCTTCACTGCCCAAAGTGAAGGCCATGGGGAGGACGCGAGGCCCCAGGGCTCCCCTGTCCCAGGAACATAAGCCCTGGATTTTTGTTTCCAGAAACAACCACCCCTGGGGTCAGGATGACTCTCAAGTCCCCATAGCCTGTTCTCCCACCCCACGAAGGCAGCCTCTTCTGCAGTGGGGAAAGGGCTGCACTGTGCCAGCCTCACCCTGGCCACTGTCTGCCCTCATGACTGAGAGCACAGCGAGGTCCCCAAGCAGAGCAGTGCAGGGTCCGGCCCCAGCCCTGGGCTCTAGACATCCCAGTCAGCCCCACCTGCCCCAACCCTGCCCCCTCCATCCCTCAGCCCCCACTTGCCACCTTCACAGCTCAGGACATTTTAGCTCCTTGCATGACACCACCATCTGTCTCCTCAAGTGGCGTGCAGCACAAGGGCAGTGAACTCAGTCAGTCTATGGATGTGTCTCTGGTGTCTGGGAGATGAGAAGCTCAATACATACTTGCTCAGTGTCTGCGTGCATTTCGTTAAGAAGAAGACAGCTTTGGAAATAAGAAGAGACCCTCCCGAGGTGACAGTGCATAGCTGGCATTTTCCAGGTATTCTCGGCATGCCAGCCGCTGGGCTGGACCATGGACACGGGAGCTCTGGAGCCCATGGGGTGCCAGGTTACAGGCTGCGCCTGGTTGGAAGTATTGTTTATTTCTTTATTAAAATTTGTACTTTCTGAGTTTATGTAATTGGCAGGTGTTGCCTTTGTGATCAGAAACAGTAAAGGTATAGAAAAAATGTGTAGAAAAAAGCAGAAAAACAAATCACATCTATAATGAAATCCTCACTTTTAAATAAAATGTGCAGAGAAGAAAGATGGAAAAGAAATGCAGTGGGCCGGGCATGGTGGCTCACGCCTGTAATCCCAGCACTTTGGGAGGCTACGGTGGGAGGATCGCTTGAGGTCAGGAGTTTGAGACCAACATGGCCAATGTGGTGAAACCCCGTCTCTAATGAAAAAAAAAATTGGCACGGCATGTTGGTGGGCACCTGTAATCCCAGCTACTCAGGAGGCTGAGGCAGGAGAATTGCTTGAACCTGGGAGGGGGAGGTTGCAGTGAGCCAAGATTGCACCACTGCACTCTAGCCTGGGCAAGAGATGAGACTCCATCTCAAAAGACAAAAGCAAAAAAACCTTAATAGTTGTCGTCTCTGAGGGCTGGGGATATCAGGAAACTTTGCTTTTCTGTCTAATTTTGTATATGCTCATCTCCAGATTTGAATGTATTCTACTAAATTCCCTTAGCAGCCTCCTCATTAGTCTCTCTGCCCCCATTCCTGCCTGTGCCTGCTGTGCAAAGGCTTCCCTGGCATTGTGCTAGAGAAAGCAGGTTGCTCCTAGAAAAAGTCTCCATTCTTTATGCCTAGTTAACTTCCACTTACCCATCAGTACTGTACTCAAGGTCTCTCCAACTACTTTATGGAAGACTTCCGTAGAGTCTGCTGTGATCTGCCACCCAGATGTCCACTTCAGGACCAAGGCCCCCATTCCCTGGCTGCTAGGAGACTTGGAGGTGGATGCTGGCAGATGAGTCTTACTCTGGGAAATGCCCTGGCTGAACGGAGCTGCCTGGGGACAATCTACATCCATTGTCTAGTTCATTGGAGCAGGGAGATAGGATGGGCAATAAAAGCCCAGACCCCTTGCCTCCCTTCACTGCAACTTTGAAGGGTCATCTACCCTCCAGAGCTCCCTGTGGGAGTGGCTAAGACCTTTGTTGCAACTAGAGTGCAGTCACTCTGTCTGGCCAGGCCTGCCAGCTTCACCCTCTCACAGGTGCTAGTCCTGAGGGCACTTCCCAAGGAACTTCCTTAACCTGTGACACCTTCTTGACCTCCCAGGCTAGGGTAGATTCCTTAATTATATGCTCTTCCAGAGCACATATCTCCTTTGTAAGTTTTACATCCATTTGTGGTATCTGGCTAATGTCTGCCTGTCCCATCAACTGTAATAGCCTCAGAGTGGGAGCTCTATCTGATTTTATTCACCATTGCATTCTGCCATGCTGGCATGCAGTTTAAAAATACTTGTAGAGTGAACAAACAATTTTATTAACCATCTAATCTAATCCCTTAGGAGGCCATCAGCTTCCCTTAGGGCTGCAGAATGTCTCCTTCATTTGTTCAATAAATATTTACGAGGAGAAGCTGGCTTCCTACCTCTCAACGCCAGAATAATTCCAGATGGTTCAAAGATGGTTATATGTAAGAAAATGAAACCAATAACTTTCTGGAATAAAGATGAGTAAATTTTAGAAAAAAAATTGGTGGGCCAGGCATGGTGGCTCACACCTATAGTCCCAGCACTTTGAGAGCCCGAGATGGGCAGATCATGAGGTCAAGAGTTCGAGACCAGCCTGGCCAACATGGTGAAACCCTGTCTCTACTAAGAATAGAAAACTTGGCCAGGCGTGGTGGTGTGTGCTTATAATCCCAGGTACTCAGGAGGCTGAGGCAGGAGAATCACTTGAACCAGGGAGGCAGAGGTTGCAGTGAGCCGAGATTCTGCCACTGCACTCCAGCCTGGGTGACAGAGCAAGACTTCATCTCGAAAAAAAGAAAAAGAAAAAAATTTGGAATATTAAAGGCCTTCATAAGCATGACCACATAAAATTATAAACCTTTATAAAGCAAAAAGAAAGATTAATAAGCTGGGCCAGGCGCAGTGGCTCACACTTGTAGTCCCAGCACTTTGGGAGGCCGAGGCCAGCAGATCACCTGAGGTTGGGAGTTCGAGACCAGCCTGACCAACATGGAAAAACCTTGTCTGTACCGAAAATACAAAATTAGCCGGGCGTCATGGCGCATGCCTGTAATTCCAGCTATTCGGGAGGCTGAGGCAGGAGAATCGCTTGAACTTGGGAGGCGGAGGTTGCAGTGAGTCAAGATCGTGCCATTGCACTCTAGCCTGAGCAACAAGAGCAAAACTCCATCTCACAAAGGAAAAAAAAAGATTAATAAGCTGGCCAGGCATGGTGGCTCATGCCTGTAATGCTAGAACTTAGGAAGACCGAGGCAGGAGGATTGCTTGAGGGACCAGATGGGGTGATAAAATGAGACCCTGTCTCTACAAAACACACACACAAACAAAAATTAGCAGGTCATGGTGGTGCATACCTGTAGTCCTAGCTACTCAGGAGGCTAAGGCAGGGGGATAACTTGAAGCCAGGAGTTCAAGGCTGCAGTGAATCATGGTTACGCTTGTAAATAGCCACTGCACTTCAGCCTGAGCAACATAGAGCCTGTCTATATTTATATTTGAAAAAATAAGAAGTAAAGAAAAAGCAGCCAATAAGGAATATTTCCAGCTAGGCACAGTTGCTCACGCCTGTAATCTCAGCACTTTAGGAGGCCGAGGTAAGAGGATCGCTTGAGCCTAGGAGTTTGAGAACAGCTTAGGCAACATAGCAAGACCCCAGCTCTACAAAAAATGCAAAAATTAGCCAGGTGTGGTGGTGTGTGCTTGTAGTCTCAGCTACTCAGGAGGCAGAGGAGGGAGAATTGCTTCAGCCTGGATGTCCAGGCTGCAGTGAGCTGTGGTCATGCCACTGAACTCCAGCCTAGGTGACAGAGCAAGTCCTTGTCTGTAGAAAAAGAAAGTAAAATAAAAAATTTAAATGAAGAGTGTTTGCAATACCTATATATGACATCTAACATACCAAGAACCCTTGCAAATCAAAAGGTTAAAAAGCCTACAGAAAAATGGGCAAAGAATGTGAAAAACTATTGGAAACCTTATCTCTATCCTATGACATGCAAATTTAAACAATAATACAATATCACTTTTTCTATAAAAGTGACTAAGTTGAATGATTAACAATACCCAGTCTTGGCACGAGTGTAGATAAACAAGAAATTTAATTCACACTTGTTGGCAAAAATTGTCCTGAACTCTTTGGAGAGCAGTTTGGCAATATCTATTAAATTAAAGCATTCACTGTTTTTGACCTCACAACCCTACTTCTAGGAATTTATTTGTCTAAGTTCATGTTTTTGTACAGTCTATACAACGCAGAGTATTGCCACTTTATAATTGCAAGAAAGATGCCTGGGTGACATAGTGAGACTGTAATCCCAGCACTTTGGAAGGCCGAGGCAGGCAGACTGCTTGAGCTCAGGAGTTTGAGACTGGCCTAGGGACCATGATGAACTCCCGTCTCTACCAGAAATGCAAAAAATTAGCTGGGCATGGTTGTGTGCTCCTTAGTACCAGCTACACAGGAGGCTGAGGTGAGAGGATCACTTGAGCTTGGGAAGTGGAGGCTGTAGTGAGCCAAGATTTTGTCGCTGCACTCCAGCCTGGGTGACAGAGTGAGACCCTGCTGGAACGGAGGAAGGAAGGAAGGAAGGAAGGAAGGAAGGAAGGAAGGAAAGAAGGAAGGGAGGGAGGAAGGAAGGGAGGGAGGAAGGGAAGGACGGAAGGAGGGTGGGAAGGAGGGAAGGAGGAAAGGAAGGAGGGAGGGCCAAAAATGAGAAATGTCAACAAAAGATTTAAAGCTCAAAAATGGTAACACAGAAGATGAGAGAAAGCTGAGACCCAGGGTTTGGGGGATTAGGAAGGGGTCAACAGAGGAGAGAGCAGGAAGCACATGACAGGCAACCACATTCTCAACATACGCTAAAGAAGCTCAAGAATTGGGGCACTGCAGACTTGGAGAGGAAAAGTAAAAGAGGGACCATAAGCAGAGCTGGCTGGAAGTTTCTGTCAACAGCAACAGGCCCCCTCCCAGACCCCTACCCAACTAAGGCAGCCAGGGGACCACCTCTCCCCAATTGAGGAGAAGACAGGAGATTTACTTTTCCTGATTAGACTGGCCCGCTCACAAAGTTTGATGATCTCAAGTATAGGGAAGCTACGAGTAAATGAACCTCCTCAAACACATTGGTGGGAGGTGGGTTGTAGTGGGTTGTAGTAACCACTTTGCAGGGCAATTTGACAATGTCATCATTTTTTTAACATTCACACACTTCATGAGCCATCAGTTCCACTCTTCATGTTCACCCGAAAGAAACCCTGGCCCGTGTATTGAGGAAGACAGATAAAAGGATGCCCTATGCAGCATTGTTTGCTATAGTGCAAAGACACAAACAATCACTAATGGCAGGGAGGTGTTCAGTAACTATGTAACATCCTGCTGTGGAGAACTAGAAATTAAATGGAATGAGTAATGACAGTGAATGGTGACACTGAAAACCCTAAAGAACTAGTTATTGGGCCAGGCATGGTGGCTCACACCTGTAATCCTAGCACTTTGGGAGGCCAAGGTGGGTGGATCACCTGAGGTCAGGAATTCGAGACCAGCCTGGCCAACATGGTGAAACCTCATCTCTACTAAAAATATGAAAATTAGCCAGGCATGGCGGCAGGTGCCTGTAATCTCAGCTACTCGGGAAGCTGAGGCAGGAGAATTGCTTGAACCCAGGAGGCAGAGTATGCAGTGAACTGAGATTGAGCTATTACACTCCAGCCTGGATGACAAGAGTGAAACTCCATCTCAAAAGAAAAAAAAAAAAGCTACTTGTTGGGTACAGTAAATCCAGTTGGAGAGCAACACATTTAATATGATAAATTCATGTCAACATACACTCAAAAGGTGACTTATTGCTAAGGCCTATATGAATATGTACGAATATATGCATAGGTAAGGAAGGAATCTGATTGAAGGATGGTTGCCAACAGGAACCTAAGCTTAATCTCTATGGTTTTAAGTTTTATAAGAATGTATTTATGTATTTCTTGTTAATTAAAATAAATAATTTCTTAAGTAACACTAAACCATGGACATTTAGAACTAGCCAAATTTCACACAGTCAATACCCTCTTTCCCTCCCTACACTCACCACTGACATTGCTGTCTCCGCTCATCCACACCAACCCTAGCCTTGAATTGAGAAATGAGAGAGGAAGTTTTGGAAGAGGGAGAACTAGATGTGAGGAGAAGAGAGACCCTCGAAAAGGTTTCTATGCTCCTGCCCCCACCCCTGGGTCCACCAGGCTAGTTTTACTTCTTTATGAAACAAGAAGGCAAAAGGGACAAGAAGAACTTTGGAAGAGTCTGAATACAGGGAGAGCTCCTTGCAGCTGATGACTTACAGCTGAGGAAAGCCCCTCCCATTCTGGCTCTCCAAGGATCCATGGTCTGGAAGCATCTGAAGTTGGCCCCCCTGGGTGTTCTCACAACAGGCCACAAGGCTCTCCCAGGTGGTGGCATGGACCTGTGGGGCTACAGCTGGTGGCAGAGCAGAGGGTATTCCATGCAAGCCAGCAGCCACCTTGTGGGCACAAGTGAGGTATTCCCCTGGGGACTTTCTGAAGTAACTGGAGGAGCTTTAGGGGTGCTGGCGTGGGAACCACCATGTGGGCCATCAGGCTAGAGCTATTGACCCAGTATTGAGGTATGCCTCAAACCAATCAATGTGATGAAGTATGTAGACACTGGGAAGTATGTCTGGCTGGGGGCTTTGAGAGCTATTTAATTACAGAGGCATGACCTTTGAGCAAGAAGCTGACAAACCAGTAGGCGTTTCTCAGGCAGAAGAGTAAAAAGAATGGGGGCCTGGAAGAGATGAGTAACCGGGCCCAGCTTGGGAGACTACTGGCAATTCAATATGGTTGGGCTGTCACAGGAGTGGAGGGGAGGGGGGCGCTGAGGATAAGGTCAGCTGTGGGGGAACTGTAAGCAAGACAATGGAAACTCATTTTCATCAGGGATGGGATGTGGGTTTTGTGTGGCAAATGGGTTGATGTGTCAAGGGAAGCAGGGATGACCAGGGATAAAGAACCCAGTTTAGGGTGTTTTAAAATAGTCCATGCTAGAGGTGACAGGGTCTGATCCCAGTCATAGTGGTGGGCTGGAGAGTAAAGGACAGAGACAAGACCTGCTGTTATGACCTGATGGCAAATGGGAGTGATGAAAGAGAGGGACCCTACACAAAGCACTGCTGTGTGCCAGAGATGCTGGCCGAGTCCTGGACAGTCTCAGCTGAGCAAGATCCCTGCCACCACCGTCCCCCAGCCCTGGGATCCATGCCATCTCTTGGGGAGCCTTGCTCTCACCCAGATGAGGAAGAATCCTATTTACTGTCTTGAAGAGCCCAGCACCAGGACAGGGCAGCGCCGGCCATGTCATGAGCAGCCCAAAGCCGCACTCGGGTCAGGAGGCTGATGCTCTCGGGACTTCAGCCTCCCCACAGCCCAGGTCTGGCCATCTCTGCTGTAGTCTATCTCAGTGGCTTCCTGAGAAGTGGAAACCCAGGAAAGGGGGACGGCAGGGCAAGTAAGCTAGGTCAGGATGGCCCCTGGTGTTCCTCTCCAAGTCCTCAGGGGAGGAAAAGCCAGCCTGACTGGAACCAGGGCAGATGGCATGGGTGGGGAGGGAGAGCTGAGTTCCTGCACCCTGGTCCAGGAACAGCCTGGGAAGACAGGAGCCTGGCCTCCTCCTCACTCCCTCTTCCTGGAGGGGAGTACGTGAGCAGGCTCAGGCTCACTCCACACAGGGAGGCCCCCCACCGCACTGATCTTAGCCAGGGGTGTCTCTCTCTCAGCTTTTGTCCTGCCCTACTCAATTTGGGCCTTATTTGACGCCTCTGCCCCACTTCAAGCTGTGGCCCATTCCATCTGGACTGAGGCAGGGAGAGTGCCAGACACAGGACAGAGAGAAAGAAAATGTCCGGGTGCCTGCCCAGATTGCCAGCACCCAGGCAAGGGCACCTGGGTACTTCCCTGCTCCCTTCTGGCCAACAAACTTCCCTCCCATCAGGGTACTGGTGGGCTGAGGGGGCGATGCTGCCTCCCTCAAGAACAGATTCTGGGCAGTCCCAGATGAGCAAGACCCCTCCGCAGGCAAAATCTTGCCTTTCAAAACCCATCTGATCGCCATGACTCCTGAGTGGGAAGCTTCAGGTCTGTACTCTCCCTCACCTGGGAAGGTTCCCGTCCAGAAACTCAAATTGTTCTCCTCAGATGCAGGGGTCTTGGACACTGCGAGCATTTTCACTGAACACCCGCTGTGTGCTGGAGGTCACCTCCACGCGGCGTTGGCCAGAGTATCCTCCCTGCCTACCTGCCTCCTCCCTTTATCTGGATGGCAGACATGCCAGCTCTTCTCAGTTCCACTGGTGTGGGTGTCTTCTCCCTGATATGTCCACCCTGACCCGCTCAGGCTGGGTCAGCATTCCCACCCCACCCACTTGCACAGCACACACCACAGCAGTGTCTCCCCATCTAGACTTCGAGCTTCTATATCTAGCCCCAGGGCTGACTCCAGCACTAGTAAACATTTAATGATTATTTGCCAGAAGAGAGCCTTCTCCCAAAGCCCTTTTATTTTATTTTATTTTTTCATTTAACACCAATTATGGTCCACCCTCTGCGTGCCAGGCACCTTCTAGACTCTGGGCTTCAAGAGCAGGGCAGTCAAAAGCTGCCTGCCCTCCTGGGGCTTTCATTTGGGGTAGGGGGCAGAGTAGCAAAGCCAGGGAGGGGGTCAGCAGGGAAGGCCATTGAGGGGTGGTCAGGGAAGGCCTCTCTGAGGAGGTGACGCATGAACAGAGACCTGAATGAGGCAAAGGAGCCCTCAGATCCCCAGGGAAGATTATTCCAGGCCAAGGGCACAGCAGAGGCAAAATCCCTAAGGAAGAGGGAGCTTGGTCTGTTCAGGGAACACCAAGCAGGTGCAGTGGTTAAGAGAGGTGAGCCAGAATGAGGGTGTGCAGGAGATGAGCCCAGGGGAGGGCAGGACAGAGCACTCGGTGTCTGCAGTCTAATGGAGGCGCTGGCTTTTATCCTGAGAGTAATGGTTCTTTGAGCAGAGGAGCACTGGGACGCCCTCCCCGCCCCTGGCTGCTCCCTGTGGAGCAGACCATGGGGCCCAGGGAGCTGGAGATCTAATAAGAGGCTCTAACAGAGTCCAGGTGAGAGACACTGGGGGCTTGTTCTGGGGAGACATCAGAGGACTTCAGGAACAGTGGCCTGCTGCAAGGGATATCCTGAGGGCAGAGCCAGCAGGTCAGGCTGATGATTCATGGTGAGGACGAGGGAAGGAGAGAATCTTGCACGGCTCCTGGTTGAGGTGTGAGCCTCGCATTTGCACTGCAGTCAGGAAGCTGGTCTGGGACGGTGGTTTATCTAATCTGCCTCCAGAAGGACAGGAATCACACCCGGGGCCCTCCTAGATCTGTATTGGAAGGCGTCCTGGCAGAATTAGGCTCTACTAACCAAGCAATGACTGTACCCCGATCTCTGCCAGCGCTGATGACCGCTGAGGGAGCGGAAAGACAAGGGCTGTGTCCACCTGGGCCCTGCCTTCACAGACAGAGCCCGCAGTTAGGGGTTGGTATGAAAGAGGTGACTTCCTTTTTTTTTTTTTTTCATTTTTTTTTTTTGAGACAGAGTCTCACTCCATCACCCGAGCTGGAATGCAGTGGCACAATCCTGGCTCTCTGCAACTTCTGCCTCTTGGGTTCAAGTGATTCTCCTGCCTCAGCCTCCTGAATAGCTGGGATTACAGGTGCCTGCCACCACATCTGGCTAATTTTTATATTTTTAGTAGAGGCAGGGTTTCACCATGTTGGCCAGGCTGGTCGCAGACTCCTGGCCTGAAGTGATCCACCCACCTCAGCCTTCCAAACTGCTAGGATTAAAGGTGTGAGCCACTGCGCCCAGCCAAGAGACAGATGATTTCTAATGAAGATCTGTGTTTTCCACATTTTCAAAAAAGCAGCAGTGAGCATGTCTCACCTCTAGCATGGGTTGAGGGGAGTGCTTATTATTTTCAATTCTGACTCATGCCAGGCTCCACTGGCTTTAGGCTGGCAAGCGGGGCCTTGCAGACTTGGGGGAGGGGTGCTCAGGTTAGTGAGTTTCTGGACCAGGTGAGCAGGGGGCTGGGGGAGAAGGGGCATTCCTAACAGCAGCTGGAAGGAGCTTCAGAGCTGCTCCGGAGACAGGATGCTGAGGCCCTGCTCACTGCAGCTCCAATCGGCTACAGGATAAACATTCATCAGGCAGAAACCACAGAGAATCGCATAGCGAGATTGGCTGCCAGGAGCTGGAAACACCAGGAATGCCCAGGCCTGGGGACTCAGGGGGAGATGAGGGAGAACGGGGGAGATCCCCTTTGCCCCAAGGAAGAGTAGCTGATGCCTGATCCCATGCCAGGGGCCTGGTATCTGAAGGGCTTTTGAAGTCAGTTGAAAAGGAACACCACCCCACCACAAAGACACACACACAGAGTATTAACAGAAGACAAAGCCTCACTGGCTCCCTTAGGCATCTCATGTCCATTCCAGGCAGGAACTACCCAGTGCCAGCATCAGTCCTCAGCAGGCTGCCCAAGCACCAGCCCAAGGCCTACCAGCAGTGCCAGTACCAGAGAGGCACGGGGGATGCACCAAGGAACCACAGTGCCAGGATGCATTTTCTGCCCTCCCCTGGCTCAGTCCTGCCAAGACCCTTCCCCCTCCAGTGGAATGTGCTGGAGTTGGAGAGGAAAGTGCTTCCTCCAAAGTCCTTACCTGGGATTAGGGCTGGAGCCTGTGGGGATGGGAAGATCCACCAGAGATATCTGTCCTTGCTTGGTAAACATACAATGAGGACCTGGCACACAGAAACCAAACAAACACCTCCCAACAGGGAGATCCGTGTCTGAGGCTTCAGAAGAAAGGGCCGGAGCATGGGGAGAAGAGAGGAGGCTTCAGGAACCCCAAGTTTCCCATTCCTGCCATGTCCATGTTACCTCATCCTTATCCTCACCTTGACTGCTAAGAAACATAGTAAGCATCTTCTTGGCTGTGCACGGTGGCTCGCGCCTGTAATCCCAGCACTTTGGGAGGCCAAGGCAGGTGGATCACCTGAGGTTGGGAGTTCAAGACCAGCCTGACCAACACGGTGAAACCCCATCTCTACTAAAACTACAAAAATTAGCTGGGCGTGGTGGTGGGCCCCTGTAATCCCAGCTACTAGGGAGGCTGAGGCGGGAAGAATTGCTTGAGCCTGGGAAGCAGAGGTTGCAGTAAGCTGAGATCGAGCCACTGCACTCCAGCCTGGGCAACAGAGCAAGACTCTGTCTCAAAAAAAAAAATAAATAAAATAAGAAAAAAAAGATAATAAGCATCTAAAAGCCCAGCAAGATGATTTAGACAAAACTCCTACACTTGTAGGATGGAGGCATAGAAATCTTCTAGCCCAGAGATTTTCAAGCCCCGCCTGCTGAGCCCTAAGCAGAGAGGTTGGAGCTGAGTGTATCCGCTGTGACCACCCACACTGACACACACTTACACACCTCACACAGTATTCACACCTACTCACACATACACACACATGCATACACACACTCATACACTCACAGGCCTTCTCACACATGCACTCACACTGGTTTTATATACTCAGCTTTCTGTGAGATTTTGCTTCAGCAAAGATTCGCCCTCTTTTAAAGCCCAAACACGTGCTTTAGCCTACCTCCAAAAGTTTGTATAGGTCAGAAAACCGAGACAGAGTGGGGCCTCAGCCTGCCTAAAGTCCCACAGCTGTTGTCCTGCTCAGCAGAAACCAGCAGGCAGGTGCCCCCGACCCAGGATGTCTGTCCCCAGGGGATGACCTGAACTCAGGGAAGAGAAAGAGGTAAACACTGTAGGCTCCTGACAAAGGCAGGAGGCAGGTCAGGGTCTGAGGAGGGACCCGGGGCTGCTGGAGCTCTAAGCAGTTTCTTGCTTTGCCCAAAGCCATGCCCAGGAAACACCATTCATTCCCTCATTCACTCGTGTGCTGTGCATGGGCTCTGAGCCAGGCCCTATGCTACATGCAGAATTCAGAGATGAAAGAGACTCAGGCCCGGCCCCCAGCAAGCTCCCGGTAGATGGGAGAGGGGAGAGTGGGGGAGGGAAAGATCTACACAAATAGCTACAAAACAGAGGCCCAGCAGTATAGTGTAGCAGGTAAGATTAAGTGACCATGTAGCAAGGCAGTGACAGGCCTGGCCTTTGCAAAGAGCCACGCCTTGGGGTGAGAGCCACTCATTAGCCAGGCCTAGGTATTCCCCTCCCTGAGCTCCAGTTTCCTCCCCTATAAAACATGGACCATTATCACACCAGCGTGGCATGTGGTTTAGAGCCCGGGCCTTGGAGCCAGGGTGGCCTGGGTTTGATTCACAGAGCCACCATTTTATTTCAAAGCCATGTCATGCAATGGCCGTTACCTTACCTGTCAGAGCCTCAGTGTCCCCACCTCTGAAATGAAGCTAATAACACCAACCTCAGAGGACTTGGGGGGGAATAAATGAAAAATCAGGTATGAAGCACAGTATCTGGCACTCCATAAAATCAATAGCTATTACCAGCAACGCGAAGGTTAAATGGCATGTGTCAGTCATCACCGCAGGGGACAACCACTCAGCAGGTGTGGGCTGGGAGGAGTTTTTGTTTTGTTTTTTGGGTTTTTTGTTTTTGTTTGTTTGTTTGTTGAGACGGGGTCTTGCTCTGTCACCCAGGGTAGAGTGCAGTGACACAATCCTAGCTCATTGCAGCCTCAAACCCCTGGGCTCAGGTGATCCTCCCACCTCAGCCTCCTCGGTAGCTAGGACTACAGACATGCGCTACCACGCCTGGGCCAATTTTTTTTTTTTTTTAGAGACGTGTTCTTGCTATGTTGCCCAGGCTGGTCTTGAACTCCTGGGCTTAAGCAATCTGCCTGCCTCGGCCTCCCAAAGTGCTGAGGTTACAGGTATGAGCCACTATACCTGGCCAGGTACAGGTTTCTAGAAAAGATTTTGTGAGAGGATAGGCACAGTGGCTCACACCTACAATCTCAGCACTTTGGGAGGTCGAGGCAGGTGGACTGCTTGAGTCCAGGAGTTCAAGATCAGCCTAGGTAACATCTCTACAAAAAACTGTCAGGGCAGGGTGGTGTGTGCCTATAGTTCCAGCTACTCGGGAGGCTGAGGTGGGAGGATTACCTGAGCCCAGGAGGTTGAGGCTGCAGTGAGCCATGATCACACCACTGCACTCCAGCCTGGGTGACAGAGTGAGACCCTGTCTCAAAAAAAAAAAAATTTTTTGTGGGAGTCACTCACTGCTCCCCGTGCGGTGGGGTGGAGGGAAGGAGAAAGTGTTCTTCCAAAAACCTGAGACTTGAAGAATGAGGAGTGGGAAGAAAAGGGCTCAGGTGGTGGGTGTTTCTGGCGCAGGGAAAGCTGTGGGAAATGGCTTGGCCGGGTGAGACAATGCAGGGAGTTCAGGGAGCAGTTCAGTGTTGGAGGCGTCACACTGGGAGAGTCGGAGGCCTGGAGGCTGGGGAAGGCAGGAGGTGCTATTTGCCCCTAGCGATAAAAAGGATTTTTGACTATCAGAATCTTTAGAGAATATTGTTGGCTGATATCTTGTGGAATGTCCCTTACTTTGCCTTGAAGGACTTTATTTATGCCTATATTTTTTACTTGAAATCTTACAAGCAAAGACCACATCATTTTTGTCTTGTTTTCCTCCATAGCTAACACACGACATGCCAATAGACTATGGTAGATTGCTTGCAAAACATTGCTTCAGTTATTGCCCTCCCTATATCCATGCCCATTGCCATGTGACTTTGCAGTTCCTCCCCTCAAGAGAAGTCTATTTCCCCTGCTCTTGAATCTGGGCTAGGTTGTGACTTGCTTGGCCAATATAATACAGCCAAAGTGACTTCTCTGAGCCTAAACCTCAAGAGGCCTTGCATGTTTCTGCTCATTATCTTGGAACACTTGCTCAAGCTAGTTGGCTGGAGGATGGGAGTCACAGACCCCATTCATCCTCATCACCCCAACCAGCATCCAGCCAACTACCAGAGGAAGAGCCACCTGGCCGACTTGCAGTGAACCACATAGGTGCATAAAGGGAAACAGAGCTTCCCAGTCTAAACTGCAAAACTGTAAGCTAAATGAATGGTTGTTATTTTTAGCCACTAAATGTGGGTTCCTTTGTTACAAGCAAAAGTTAACCAATAGAAAAGTGAACCCACACTCTTTATAACAGATTGATTATCCCTTTATTCTGTCACCAAGGATGGAATGCAATGATGCGATCATAGCTCACCGAAGCCTCCAACTCCTGGGCCCAAGCAATCCTCCCATCTCAGTCTCCTGAGTAGCTGAGACCACAGGTGCCCGTAACCATGCCTGTCTAATTTTTTTTTTTTAATTTTTTGTAAAGACAGGTCTCACTATGTTGCTCAGGCTAGTCTTGAACTCCTGGCCTCAAGTGATCCTCCTGTCTCAGCCTCCCAAAGTGCTAGGATTACAAACATGAGCTACTGTGTCCTGCCCACTCTATCCCTTCTTAATCCCAAAGAACAAATGGGTCAAAGTCTGAGTTTGATTTGCAGTAGGAGAGCTTTATTATAATCAAGATCATGCAGGGTGTGAGATCACCCCAGGCCAGAGAGAAGAAAGAGGTCTGTCTCCCCAACTCTGAAGTCATCAAAGATCAAAGCCAAGCAGGGTTGGAAGATGATGGAAAACCAGAGGCACATATGCCAAGTCAGTCCAGTCCTAGATGGGCACAGGGGCTCACCAGCTATCCCTGATGTCAGGATCCAATAAGCAGGCTTCATCGGGGGTCTGCCCGTCTGGGGATGCTCATCTGGGGCTGGGCAGGAGAAGTTTACAGAGGCTCTAGTATCACGAAAGGAAGCCTGTGGAGAGATGGAAGGGAGATGAGGGGGAGAAGGGAAGACTGTAAGCAGGAGCAGAGGGGTTGGGACTTGGGGAAAGATGGGGAAACTCAAAGCAAGGACACTAGAGCTCAAAGAGCTGGAGAATCCTGACGGGGAAGGACCCTGGGGTCTCCCAATCTACTGATCCCCATCTAATTCCTGAATCTCTGTTGCAGCAAACCTGGCAGATGCACCCCCAAGTCTGAGGATGGGGGGCTTATGAGGCAGCCCCCTCCATTCAACAGATTTGTTAGTCAATTATTTGGATACTGAGGCAAAAGACGGCCCCAGCCTCACTCTTAGATGTACATCCATGGCCCTGCAGTGCCACTGGACACACAAAACCGCATCAGATACCCTGCAGGGCAGCTCCCAGGCACCTCAAGTCTTCTCTGAGCTAAACATTCCCAGTCATATTATCCAGCCTTTTACTATAATTTCATATTACATTTATATTTTATAAAATTCAATGTGTACATGGGAAAATTTTCCCTGATCTAGAGACCAACTCACCTGTGTGAGTCTTTCTTACATTTAGATTATGTTCATCCTTTTGGCAGTTGCATCATGTAATACTTGTGCAAGCCAACTACTGACTAAAATCCCTGAGTCTCTTTTCCACCTGAACTGTTGCTGATCCTGGTCCCCCATCCTCACGAGAGTTGAAAGTACTGGCTGTGAAGCCGCACAGAGCTGAACCCCTCATTTGTGATTGTATGACTTTGAGCAAATTAGTTATTTTCTCTGAACCTCATTTTCCTTGAAATGGGGATTATAATAAAACCTACCTCATAGGGTGGGTCATGATAATGCACAATTTTCATGACTGAGACTCAGCCATGTGTAGATTTGGTCCTAGCCTCATCCTAGGCTCTGTCAAAAATAATGATCAATTCAGAACCAAGGGCCGGTCTCTGACACCTCACTAGAGATTTCCCTAACATCTAGCTCTATTCAGAATCTGTATTCCCTAGAGATTCAAAAATACTTGAAAAAAAAGAGTGATACCTTGACTCTCCACCCCACAATCTAGAGTTGTGCCTCCCTCCACTCCACAACCTAGGATTGTCCCTTACCTTTCGTCTCATTTTGGTCACCAGATTTTGCGGAAGAAGACTGGGAATGGGATGATTTTCCACTTCCTCCTCCATAGCCACCACCACTTCCACTCCCTTCTTCACCGCCTCTGTAGCTGCCTCCACTTTCACCTCCAAAACCACTTCCTCCACCATGGCTGCCTCCACTTCCTCCCCTGGACCCACTTCCTCCACCATAGCCACCCCCACTTCCTCCTTCAGAACCACTTCCTCCTCCATAGTTGCCCCCACTTCCTCCACTATGGCCACCTCCACTTCCTCCGCTATGGCCACCTCCACTTCCTCCATCATAGCCACCTCCACTTCCTCCTCCAGAACCACTTCCTCCACCATAGCTGCCTCCACTTCCTCCGCTGGACCCACTTCCTCCACCATAGTCACCTCCATTTCCTCCTCCAGAACCACTTCCTCCACCATAGCTGCCTCCACTTCCTCCCCTGGATCCTCTTCCATGACTGCCTCCACTTCCTCCTCGACCTCCTTGGCTACCCTCAAGGCCAATTTTTCCAGCTCGGAGGATTCACTAAGAAAGAAAGAAAACAAGAGAGTTAAAATGAGCGGCCCAGGCCAGGCGCGGTGGCTCACGCTTGTAATCCCAGCACTTTGGGAGGTCAAGGCAGGCAGATCACGAGGTCAGGAGATCGAGACCACGGTGAAACCCCATCTCTACTAAAAATACAAAAAATTACCCGGGATGTGGTGGTGGGCGCCTGTAGTCCCAGCTACTTGGAGAGGCTGAGGCAGGGGAATGGTGTGAACCCGGGAGGCGGGGCTTGCAGTGAGCAGAGGCTGCACCACTGCACTCCATCCAGCCTGGGCGACAGAGCGAGACTCCGTCTTAAAAAATAATAATAAAAAATTAGTGGCCCACACACACATATATGAGGATGGACCTGGACAGAGTCAGAACCCAAACATGAATCTTTCTGTTTTCCTTCCTGGGAGGCAGAGGACAGAGTCTGGCCTGGCACCATAGCTGGGAGGGGAGAGCCTCCAGCTGGGACTGTGGGGCCCTCCCCTCCCTGGAGCAGGGAGGCAGCTCCTTCTCTCAGTGTCACCATCCCCCTTCCCCAAAGCCCAAATGCACTGAGGTCCCTCCCGCCCCCAGGATGAAGAAGTCCTCAACCCATAAGACCCTGTGTATGAGAACTTCCCCCCCTGCCTCTATCCAGAGGGATAGAAGTAGTGTCAGAGGCCTGAGGACCCCCAGGGGTTCCACCGAATCCTGGAGCACCTCCAAGTCTTCCTGGCCTCCCTCAAGGAGGTTGCGGTAGGTCTCGATTTCCTGCTCCAGCTGCATCTTAATGCTGAACAGAAGGCTGTATTCCTGATTCTGGCACTCAATCTCTTGCCGGACCTCAGTGATCTGGGCCTCCAAGTTACTGATCTGCTCCTGGATCATCTGCAGCTGGCCACAGTAGCGGTTCTTCGTGTCTTCCAAGCTGTTCTCCAGGGCAGCTTTCTAAGGGTCAGGAGAAGGCTTTAAGAGGGATGTGACATTATAACTCCTCTTCTTCCCACTCCCGGGCTGCAAAGCCTTCCTGTGCCCCATCTTGGCAAAGGGTCTACAGCAGAACTACCAACCTTGCTGAGCTGAGACTGCAGCTCAATCTCCAACTCCTGGACACTGTGCCGGAGCTGGGTCACCTCCTTGGCACTGGACTGCACCTCCTGACCACTACTGGATACCTCATGCTCGATCTGGGTTATCTGCAAAACCAAAGGCTCAGTAAGCACCAGGCTGGGTCAGGAGCTTCAGTGGGCGACATTCGGCCCCATTCACCAGGAGCTTCACCTCCAGGGCCAAGGCTAATCCGAAGCCAAAGACAAGTCGTTCTGAGTTTTGGGTACCCTCCAGCCATGCAGGGTTTTCCGGTCCTCTCAACATGACATTCCCTCTCAACAAGGTTGCAGGACCCTTCACACTTTGTCTCACAACCATCTTTCTAATCTAACCTTATTCCAAACTTCCCCCACCTTTCAAACATACACACACACACACACACACACACACACACACACACCACAGACCATGCCTTCATGTATGTGCCAGACTCTGGCTAGGCACTGGAGACTCAAGGAGGAAGGGAACCACCAAGGAGCTCAGTACAGTATGGGAGACACACTGTATCCCTCTCCTATAGTCTTACAATACATAGCATTAGATTAAATTGTTCACATTCTGCTTTTGTTCACACACATCTAATAAACTGTGAGCTTCTCAAGGGCAGCAATGTTGTTTGGCTCATATCTGAGACATCAGTACCTCTGAGACATCAATACTTTACATATAACATGGCACTGAGAAGCTACTTTGTAATGATGTTTGTATGCAGTGAATGAAGATGGTTGAATGACTTCCATTGGAAGATGGATAAATGACAGCTGCACTGAGAGATGCAGAGCTAGGAGGATGAAGGAATGGGAGGATGGAGGGATGGAGATATGCATAGATGGATGGGAGGAGGATGAATGGGCAGCCCACTCTGCTCACCTGAGTCTTGTATTGATTCTCGATGTCCTTTCTGTTCTTAGCAATGAGCTACTCATACTCCTGATGCATGTCTTTGAGGGTCTTGGTGAGATCTTTGCCAGGAGCAACGTTTGTCTCCACATTGACATCTCCACTGTTCTGCCCAGTCAGCTGTCTCATCTCCTGCCAGGGAGGAAAGGGAGATGAGGTCAGGGATAAAGCCCTCTGCACCACCTTTCAGATTTCTCCCTCTGGTCCCCCCAGGGTACAAAAAGGGGACACAGTTGTGAAGCCAAAGCCCACCCACTACCACAGGTGATGCCAAGGAGAAGCTGAAAGTGTCCTCAAGAGCAAAGGAGAGGGTGTCTCCCAGGCAATGTTCCAAAGCTCCCCTGCTGTCTCTGCATTTCTGCTCCTCCCTCTCCCCAGTAAGCCATAAGCCCCAGCACCTTACCACCTTATGATCCTTCTTGAGGGCCATCAGCTCCTCCTGCAGAGTCTCATACCGCATCTCCAGGTCAGACTTCTCCATGGTCAGATTGTCCAGCACCTGCCGCAGGCCATTGATGTCAGCATCCACTCCTTGCCGCAGGTTTTGCTCCATCTCGAACCTGCAGACCAGCCAGGGGTAGAAAACAATCAAGAGGGAACCAGGCCATACCAGGACCTCCAGAGCGCTGAGGTTTGGGGGAAAGGGCTGATGACCGGAGAGGAAAAGAGGAGCAGGACTCACTTTATCCTGAAGTCATCCAGCGTCATGCGAGTGTTGTTGATGTCCAGAAGAGTTTTATTGTTGCCCGCTGTCAGGTCCACAATCTGAAAAAAAAGAACACAGCCATGAAATCATGCTGTGGACCACTGCTGGGAGGGCAAGAGGCCAGGCAAAGCCACAGGAAGTGAGGATTCCATGCAGGAGGATTCTCAAGAGGAATGAGGAACTTTCAACAGCTGGGACATGGCATAGACCCCTTCCAGCCTTCAGCGAAGATGTTTGGTGTGGCCTTCATTCATTCACTCATTCAACAAATATTTGAAGATCTACTGCAAAGAACATAGTGGGATTTAGAGATTACTGACATCCTGTTCCTCAAGGATCCCACCATTGACTACAAAGTCAAAAGTGTCCTAAAAGAGTTCAAGGAAAGGAGAGGTGGCTTATGGCAATGGGAGATCAAGAAAGACTTCAGGAAGGAGGTGGCTGGCAATTGAATTGGGCCCTGAAGGATGGCTAAGATGTAACATTAATAAATAAATGGAAGAGGTTTGGAGTAGAAGAAACAGCACATCCAGAGACATGCAGAAGTTAAAACAAGAGGAATCACTGAGAATACTGATGAGCCAGACTGTGAGCTCCACCAGAACTAAGTCTAGCACATCACTATGTCTACCCAGAGCAACCCTGAGGGTAGGCACTCACTGAACTGAGTGGCTGAATAAATGGATAGATAGATAGACATGTGGGTGGAGGGAGGGAGGGATGAATGGATGGATGAATGGATGGATAGATAGCTTCTATTCCCAGAGTTCTGGATCCTCTCCATCACTTGAATAACCAACATGTACAATCGGGTCCAAAATACCTTAAAAGATCAAGATACACTCCTAAAGAAGCCCAGGAGAAGTACAAAGGAAGAGAGAGTATTGACTTAGAGCAGACCTAAAGGAGGTTCCACATCCAGTCCCAGCTCAGCTCATGTTAACCCAGGCCTCCTCTTTGCTCTGCCCAAACTCTGAAAGTTGAGGAAGTAGAAATGAATGCTCAGAGCACAGGCCAAAGTCCTATCCTGGGAGATCCCCAGAAACCAAACACAAGTTTGTTTCTGATGAAAGCGTACATTTCCAAAAGGTGGATTCCCTGGCTGTTATCTGAGCTTAGAGTTTAGCATTTTACCTTTTTTGGAAGATAAAGAATGTAAGAGACAGAGACCGAGACAGAGATGGTTTCCTACACCTACCTGGTACTTGAGATCATCAATAGTGTCATAATAAGAGGGGTAGTTCTTCTGGGTAGCAGCAGGTCCCTTCTTGTCATACCAATCCTGGATCTTATTCTCCAGGTCATTGTTGGCCTCCTTAGAGCCTGTACCTTACCCAAGTAAGAGGCCAGCCGAGAATTGTGTTCCTGCATGGTGCTATTCTCATTAGCAGTCAGAATACCATCACCACCTCCAGCACCACCCCCAAAGCCCCAAACCCACCCCCATAGTCACCACCAAAGCCACCTCCAGAACACCACCAAAGCCACCTCCAGAACCACCACCAAAGCCACCTCCAAAACCCCCAGAACTACCACAGCCTCCTCCAGAAGCACCACCAAAACCTCTGGAACCATCCAAAGCCACCGCCTAAACTACTGGCACTAGAACCACCCCCAGATCCTCCGCCATAGCTGTAGCCAAAACTGCCGCCACCTCCCCTCCCATAGACACGAGAGCTTCCCCCACCATAGCCACTAGAAGAGCTGAATCGGCCCCCTCTTCCACCACCCCCTGAGGAGCTGCAGTGGCTGTAGGAAGACCTTATGCTGCCCCCACTGCCCACTTCACCCCCACCACCCCGGCCGCTGCGGCTCAAGTAGGACAAGGAGAACTGTCTGCAGCTCATGACACAGCTGGTAGCTCACGAGTTGAGAAGCGGTGATAGGAGTGCTACCGGCTCCTAAGTGCAGGGTACAGAGCTGTCCCTGGGGCTGCCTACTTATACTCCCAGCTGAAGGTGGCACACCTGGGTGTGCCCTTGCTCTGTGCCAGCCTCCCCCTACACACCTGAGGGAGGTCTGGGATACGAGGCAGCCGGGCTGCCCCAGGCTCAGCGTCCTTTGGTGACTGCCTGGGGGCGGCCCAGCTTCTCTCCATTGTGTGGGATATTTTGATGATATTAGGCTGTCAGGGCCACCATAAATCAGCTCTACTGCCACAGGGGTGACCTAGATCCTGGAGTCTGGTCTCCGGCTGGCCCCAACAGCAGGTCTGAGACTTAGCCTCTTCCGGATAGAAACTCCCAGGAGCAGAGTTACCTCCTCTATTGATGGTCATTGCTGTCTGCATCCCTCATCCCTCCTTGCTCCCACCTTGTGTCCACTGTGGGCTGAGCTGGAACCAGGGTACTAAGGAGTTATCACAGAGGAGGGGGAGGCACAGCTCCTGCCCTTGTAGAGCTCCAAATGGATGAAAACCAGTCCTTGCTCTCAGGATCCTCAAGGCTTTCTGCGGAGACTGAGGCTCTGCCCTTGGGAGACTCCAGTTTGATGAGGAGACAACTGGCATGGCCAAAAGATGGAGAGAGGCACCAAGACCATGCCCGCCGGCACTCAAGGACAGCGTGCAGAGTTCACCCAAAGGGCCGGAAGAAGAAAGTGGACCAAATAAACAAGGTGGTGCTGACACTAGCTGACCTCTGAGCAGGAATGCAAGTGACTCGACTGTCCTGGTCCTTTTGCAGGGCCCAGCAGGGAGTGTGGAATTGACCTTGGTTGAGTGCCTACCCCATACAGAGCTCGGGAGGGGATACAGAGATGTGTGACTTATCCCGGCTCCTGGCAGAAACTTGGATGTATATTCTGGTCACCAAGGCCAGAAGAGAATGGTGAAGAACACACTGGTCTCCGGTGTGCCTACCTGAGCTCCATCCAGCTCCATGCTCATGAGCTGTGTGACTTTGATAAGTTACTTAACTACTCTGTGCCTCAGTTTCCTCCTCTGATAAAGGTTGATATGACTAGTTCATCCGTCTCCTAGTAAAAGACTTGTGAGAAATGCTCAAAAAATGTTCGGCTGTCTCTGATCATTCAGCCCCCTAACTCCCCATCAACTCTGCCCTCACCCAGACCTTAGCCATGAGCTTCTAACTGCCCTCCCTGCCTCTCCCATGTCCCTCTGACTCTTCCTGCACAGCAGCCAGAATGATCTTTCTAATCCACGTCTGACAACATCACTTCACCAGTTTCCCTCCACCCTCAAGATAAGGTCCACATTCCTGGCACTTAGGCCCATCCCCATCTTTCCATTCCTGCCCCATCTCCCACCATCCCCCAGACCCCCTAGAAAATCATACAATGCTCCCCAAATGCCCTTCTTCCCTCTAAGAATACTCAGGACTTGCAATGACCTCTAATTGAAATGTCCCTCTCCATCTTTTCTACACAGAAAACTACTCATCTTCAGTGATCCGTCTGAGTGCCTCTCCTCCGTCTTCGTGTACTCTCGCCCCCTGGGTTTGTATTGTGCTCTATTATAGTGTCACACTGATCTCCATGGCTCTATGAAGCACTTGATGAAGAATAAAAGTTCACATACTGAAAAAATAGAAGAAAGCTCTCTCTGTTGGCAGCAAGAGCTCCTCTAAGCCTGCCCCTGCTCATCTTGTACTTGCCCCAGTGCCCAGCGCCACATCTGGTCCAAGTAGGATCCCAGCACATACGAGATGGAGGAAAGATACCAGTCATTCCAGAAAGATGCTCATTGCTGAAAAGGAGCTAAAGGTAGGGAAATGTCTTTGCCAGGATGGTCAGCAAGGTCCTGAAAGAGGCAAGGCCTGCATGTTTAGGTGGCATAGATGACTGGTATTTCTTGTGGGGCTTTTAACTGATGTTCAATGACTGTTAAATAATACTGAAGTGGCCGGACGCAGTGACCCACGCCTGTAATCCCAGTACTTTGGGAAGCCGAGGCGGGCAGATTGTCTGAGCTCAGGAGTTTGAGATCAGACTGGGAAACATGGCAAAGCCCCGTCTCTACTAAAAATACAAAAAATTAGCCGGGCATGGTGGCGCACGCCTGTAATCCTAGCTACTCAGGAGGTTGGGGCATGAGAACCACTTGAGCCCGGGAGGCACAAGTTGCAGTGAGGTGAGATCCATGCCACTGCACTCCAGCCTGGGCGACAGAGCAAGACTCCATCTCAAAAAAATAAATAAATAAAATAATAATAATAATCATCATCATCATCATCATAATACTGAAGCACTTGGAGAGAAGATTTCCTTTTTCCATGTTTGTTTGTTTGTTTGTTTTGAGACAGAGTCTCACTCTGTCGTCCAAGCTGGAGTGCAGTGGGATGATCACAGCTCACTGCAGCCTTGACCTCCTGGGCTCAAGCCATCCTCCAGCCTCGGCCTCCCAAGTAGGTGGGACTACAGGCACACACCACTATGCTCAGCTAATTTTTTTTTTCCATAAAGATGGGGTTTTCCTATGTTGCCCAGGCTGATCTTGAACTCCTGGGCTCAAATTATCCTCCTGTCTCAGCCTCCCAAATTGCTGGGATTACAGGCATAAGCCACTGCACCTGGCCTCTTTTTCTATTTTTCAGTCTTCTGATTAGTCAAGGATGAAATCTCATTTGGACACTATGGCCTCTGTAATTGCCCCACCACACTTGTCAATCACCCTGTTCAAAAAAAGAGAGCCAGCTTTGGGCTCAGCACCTTTAGAAAGTAACAGCATCTAGTTAGAAGTTAGGTATTTCTGTATGTCATTTCCTTCTGCTTCTGGCAAGTGATTATGATTTTCCTTTTTTGGTAGTAATGTAAGATTTCCTTTATAAATATATTTATTGAAATGAAAGGTGAGTTAATTTACCAAAGTGTGTTAAATAAATATTTAAATGGGTGGTACAAAATATGTTAAATTAAAAATTGAACAGGTAGTTTAAGTTTTGAAAATTAAAAGAGAATATAATTCTCTTTTATTCAATATTCAGAGAATACTGAAGGCATTTTACGAATGGTTAATATATGGAAGACTCTTAGATCAAGGCTAGTGGGTATAATTGATTCCCTTTCTACTTTCTTAAATGATTTTAAACCATTCAAGGTCTTTGCCAAGTTCTGCTGGGAAACCCAGAATCTGCCGCAATGTGTTCCAAAGCCTGGGAAGTTACCCTCTTCCCCATGCCCATGCTGATGCCACCACTCTGGTCAGGATGTAAGCCCCAGGTCCCGGGTCGCTGAGCTGGATGGGGAAGTTGGTGGTGCTATGGATGGGCCACCCTGGAGAGAGCTAGCAGAATGGCACTTCCAGAACCCTGCTCTGTCATCTGCAAATGTATCTGTGTTGGGAGATCCTAAGAACAGCTGAGATCCGCCTGACTGAGCAGAAGCTCCCAGCTGGGGCACCCCTGGCCAGCTAAGCCTCTTGACAGATGGCCCTGGTTTCCAGCCCTGGTGCCAAACACCAACCCCTGTCCTCACCCCCCTTCTCCACTTCCCACCCTCTAGTCCTGTCCTAAGCCTCACTCAGCCCGAAGCAGCAGGCTTCATCCCTCAGAATTTCTCCCAGCTGCCAGGGAAAGTGAGCTGTGCATGAAGACCACTGTGGGGTGGAGAGCGCAGTAGCTCCCCAGCCAGGCAGGGCTGGGCCACCTGCCAGTTTCATCCTCCCTCCCCGTGTGGTCCTCAAAGTTGGCCTCAGTTTCCTCATGAGAAGCCCCTTCGTGCACTGTTGCCAAGGGCCATAAAGGCAGAGGGCTTCCACCTGTAATCCCAGCACTTTGGGAGGCCGAGGCGGGCAGATCACGAGGTCGGGAGTTCGAGACCATCCTGGCTAACATGGTGAAACCCCGTCTCTACTAAAAATACAAAAAATTAGCTGGGCTTGGTGGTGGGCACCTGTAGTTCCAGCTACTTGGGAGGCTGAGGCAGGAGAATGGCATGAACCTGGGAGGCGGAGCTTGCAGTGAGCAGAGATGGTGCCACTGCACTCCAGCCTGGGTGACAGAGGGAGACTCTGTCTCAAAAAAAAAAAAAGACAGAGGGCTCCCTAGATGAATGCCCAACTGCTGCCCACATGTAGCCCCTGCCACACTGGCCCTCCTCTCCCCACATCTGGCCTTGTTCCAATACAAAGAGGAGCTTGCTGTGCTTGCAGCTCCTATGGTCCAGATAGGAGGTCTTGCTCCAGCTGCAGCAGGGCACCATCTCTTCCCTTCTCTCAAGCTCTCTGCCTGGCATGGGAAGCAGACTGGGCAAGATGGGGCCAGGGATGAGGAAGGCCGACAGCCGTGGCCTGAGTGAATGATTGAATGATTTCTTCTAGGTCATGTGACATGGCTCACTCTTCCAGTCTCTCAGGGCTCAGGGTCTGCCCTCTGAGCCCCAACTTCAACATCTCCCATGGGAACTCTCCAAAGAATGAACCGGGAATGGAAACCATGAAGCCCACGGCACCCTGGCACCTGAGGCCCAGTGAGAATCAACACTGCCTCTCCAGCCAACGTGCAAGGCTGCAGCCTGGACCCAGTGCCAGCATCCTAAATGCAGGCCCTCCCCTTGGGGAGTGGATGGAGTAGGAGAGAAGGGCCTGCAAGGACCCAGATAGGCAGACAGAGGGACAGAGAGGGAATCAAAGATCCCACTTGCAAGGTGTCCCCAGAGGCAAAGGTATCATCCACTGGGGACATGGGGACCTGGAGGCAGCACAAGGACAGCTTTGCTCTGGTCGTGGGAGCCCTCTTGCTTCCCACACCCTCAACTTACTCCCCATTGCTGTCTGTCATTGATCCCCAGGTGCGACAAGGGAGGGATCTGAGTCAGCATGTGGCTGGCTGTTGGGAGAGGGAGCACCCGCTGAGTCACAGCTCCTCCCCTGGAGCCTCCATGAACCATCTAGGCAGGTGTGCACTGCCCACTGGCGCAGGGCTGTGGGTACCTGCACCTGTCTGTCAACACTCATTCTTTCTCATACAATAGGCACTTGCCACCACCCTGCCCAGCCAGACCCTATCAGACCACAGTGAGGGGATGGAGTGGTCCCCCATAGGTGCCTCCACCTGAGTCTAGCCACCCCAGGCTTGTGTCTGCTGGGACACACCTAGCAGAGAGGCTGAGAGCACCAGCTTCAGAGCCAGGCAGGTCATAGTGTAAAGCCAGATTCTTCCACTTATTTGGAGAAAGTTGCTTCCCCTCTCTGAACCTGTTTCCTCACTGTAAATTCAGATTCATCCTTTATTGAGCACCTACTATGTGTCAGGCATTGGGTTGAGTGCTGGGGATAAAGTAATGAGCAAGCTCTTATCTTGATGAACAGTTATGGGATAAAATAGGCCTGCAAAAATAAACATGCAATTCACAACTGAGGTGAGCATGGTTGGTGGGGGAATGGAGAGCACATAGTAAGGGGTGTGGCATGGTTGGGGGCATCAGTGACCTTCTCCCTGAGAAAGAGACACTTGAGTGAAGGGGGAGGAGAAGTGAGCCAGGAGAAGGAAAAAGGGGAGGGGCATACAGCATGTGCAAATGTCCTGAGGTGGGAACAAGCAAAGTGACTGCCAGGGCAGGAGTCCTGTGTGGCTGAAGGGCAGTGGATTAAGTCAAGCAAAGGATTTCGGTGGGAAAAAAAAAATAGTTCTGACCTTGGCCAGGCACAGTGGCTCACACTCGTAATCCCAGCACTTTGGGAGGCCAAGGTGGTCGGATCACCTGAGGTCAGGAGTTTGAGACCAGCCTGGCCAACATGGTGAAACCCCATCTCTACTAAAAATACAAAAATTAGCTGGGCATGGTGGTGGGCATCTGTAATCCCAGCTACTTGGGAGGCTGAGGCAGGAGAATCGCTTGAACCTGGGAGGCTGAGGTTGTAGTGAGCCCAGATCGTGCCACTGCACTCCAGCCTGCGTGACAGAGCGAGACTTGGTCTCAAAAAAAAAAAAAAAAAATAGTTCTGGCCTCATGAGATTGTTGTGAGGCTTAAAAGACCTCATATTGTAAAACTGCTGGTGTGGGTCTGGCACATAGTGGGACATCGTCCTGACTGTCGGTGGCACTGTGGCTGCACCCAACTTCCCCATGGACCATCTGGGCGACTTGGGTTCTCAGCTCCGTTGCTTATTATTTGCCCATCCCTCTGGCCTATTGAGCCCCGATTAAGATCAAAGACCTGTCCCTGTGGGGCCTGGGGAGGACACTGGATGGTTGGAGGATCATAGTTCCTTCCATCAAGGAACCTCCAGTGTTGCAGGCGAGACCCTTGTTGCTTTGTCTGCACTGTCGAATTTAATCTTCACCAACTGTTTTAGGAAG
Organism: Pongo abelii; assembly: GCF_028885655.2. Lineage (NCBI taxonomy): Eukaryota > Metazoa > Chordata > Mammalia > Primates > Hominidae > Pongo > Pongo abelii. Next base: position 17,724,155 of record NC_072004.2, on the reverse strand, counting down.
TATGTGTTAATTTTTAAATCATTTTACAGGTGAGGAAATTGAGGCTCAGAGAGGGTATCTTGGCCGCAGTCACAGAGCTAAACAAGGCGGGAGTGGAGCCAGGGCTTGTCCGCCAGTGAGAAGGAGCTACAGTGGACACAGGCTCAGAGCTCCTGATCTCTGTCCCAAGCCCCACACATGCGCTGGGTCCTTCTCTACCTTCTTCCTCATGTTGTCTCTTTTTTTATTCAGTCTGTCTCAATTCACCCCATCTCCCCTACACCTACAACAGTTAAGTTTTGATAAGTATGTGTGAATGAATGAATGAATGAATGAATGAATGAATGAATGAATGAATGTTCCTCCCTGCCTGGTACTGGCCCAGCGCCCTCACTATCCTCTCTTTCCCTGGCTCTGTCTCTCTGACTCTCTCCCTCTCCTTCCCTCTCTCTCTCTCTCAACTCTATATCCATTTGTTTCTCTCTATTTCTGTGTGTCTCTTTTTGCCCTCTCTCTCATGCCAAGTCACCCCCAAAGTTCATCAGAGCATCTTAAAGGAAAAAGACTTCCTTTCCCAGGCCTGGCCTTACAGCTGAGAGTGGCACAGAGGGAAGCCCCGTCGGGAAAGCTTGCGCTCAGCAAACAGCAATGGAGGAGGAGCTGGTGACTGCCCTGCACCTGCCTGAGGCCGGTCCATTGCCCTGGAAATCCCTGACATCCCTTTGTCCCGTTTGTGGCAGCCTCCAAGCTCAGTGAGGTGGGCCAGAGAACTTCCTGGGGTCCCACCAGGACATCAGGACCCCCCAGCCCCTGAGGATCAGGCCTCCTTGGGGCTGCCTCCTCTGATGTCTTCCTGTAGGAACAGTCGCCTACATTACCCAAGCCAGGTTGTCTGTGGCCTTGGGGAAGTGCCATTTGCCTGATTAGGTAGGCACATTTGCCAGTTGCTGCCTATAGAGTTCCCTGGACACATTAGAGATCTTTTCACTATAAAAAAAAAGTTCCCAAAAATAAAGGGGATTGAGAATTTCAAGGTCAGTTCCACACCATAAAACAAAAACCATGGAGTAAGCTAAGAAAAATGCACAATGCTCCCATGGGTCTCTCAGTTTTATCTCATCCCTGAGAAAGAACGGAACAGGAATGAAGCCACCCAGAACGTGGCAAAGCCTGAGCATGGACAGGACTTTGTCACTTTCAGCCTGTAGGACCTGGAGCAAGCCAGTCTCCCTAGGGTGAGGTTGGAAGGGTCTTCTCAGCGGCTCACCTAGCACTGCCCAGTTCTGAGTGCGGGGAGGGTGGAGAGAGGGTTTACAGGGAGGCGGAGCCAGAGAGGTCACCTGACCAGCCCCAGGACTCAGAGACGCAATCCCACCTGCTTCCACTAGTCACTTTGCTGGTCTGTTGTTTAGCTGAGCAGAGGCCGAGGGAAGGCAGTCACTGTCGTCAGAGCTGCTGGGCTCATATCTTGAGTTGGATGCTTGTGGCTGCCAGGCTCTGTGAACAAGAGCCCTGTTCATCAGCAGGATCCAAACCCTGGCCCTCCCCTCCCCAGTGAGGTACGGTGAGGAAATCCCAGGAGGAGGGGCGTCCATGTGAGACCCCTGGGGCCACTGCCCTGCCTGCCCTCTTCCTCTGGAGTCTGACAGTACAGGGTGGGACCACCTCCCAGCCTCCCTGCTTGACTTCCTCCTCTCCTGGTTCTGAGCCTGTTTTCAGCCAGGTGGTCCCAGCCGCCATTTTTACCCGCAAGCAAGCCCAGGTCTCCTGTGTATTCCCTCCAGACAGTAAAGGCAACCACTCAGAGAGGAGGCTCGCCCCACCTCACCCCAGTCTAAGAGACCTCACGTTTCTATATTCCTCTAAAGCAGATCTCCTTTGGGCACAGAGACTTTAATCTGGCACCGCCTCCAAGGTAGAGAGGTGTCTGGGGATTCTTATGAAGTTCAGGGCGTTCTGGGCTTCCATCCCTACTGGTGACTCTTGCCATATTTTGCTCTCTGTCCAGGCTCATGTGACCTCTCAAATGTGGGCCACCCCCAAGATTCTTTGCCACACTTGGGCAGGAGGTTCTTTGCGCAACTGGGAACCTTAGGAACCAGAATCCAACACCCCTAGGAGTATCACAAAGCCCCTCCCCACACTAGGGTCCTGTACCCTCTAGGGACCTCAAACCCACCTCTTCTCATTCTCTGAGGAAGCACCCTCAAACCTTCCTCCTTCCTGAGTTGTCCCCTGTATCCCTGAAACTCTAGTACTTCACCTCCAGGATGACCCATCCTCACCCAGGGATCACCCAAGGTCAACCCTTTCTGATGACAAAATTTAGGTTAAAAGATATCCCAGAGTTTCAGAAACACAAAGCAGTCCTCTTTTTCCTGTGGTGGAGGTAGGAACAAGAGAAACCAATATCTCTTCATTCCTTTTCCTAATAACTCACCCCATTACCATTTATAGGATGCTGACTATGTGCCAAACACAATGCCAAATTCATTGCCTGCATGAGGTCATTCACTCTGGTATCAGCCTTATGCAGCAAAGGTGTTTATTCTCTACCTTGTGAAAGAGGAATGTGGGGTTCAGTACTTTGCCCAAACTCTTCAAGGTTATTCAGCATAGGAGCCAGGACTCCAACCCAAGTAGTCTGATTCAAAAGCTCAGGCTTTTAGATCCCTTGCCCAAATTTAGTCTTTTTTCAGTCCCTTCCCTACCCTTGACTCCCCCTACAAGTTTTCTTCAGGCAGCCGGATGAATGAGCTGTTGAAACTGACACAGGGCTAGTCAACTCTTTCCTAGCTTGGGGCAGTGAGCCCCATCCACCTCTGGAATCTTCACCACTTACTAGGGTGAGGCTCCTTCCCTTCCCATTCCTTTTCTAGCCCCTCAAAGGAAGGAAAGGCATTCCCCACCCAGGGGAGGCTCATACAGTCTTGGCTCTTAAGGTATAGTCTCTCACTGGATTCTTGTATCAACCTCAAGAAGCAGGGCTCAGCATCCTTACTATACAAGTAAAGACACTGAGACTCAGACTTTCCAAGCTCACATCTGTTACAGAACAGAGACAGGGTTAGAAACCAGTCTATTCCCAAACCCTCTAAAAATGCTCTCATCGTGGGTGGATAATCACCATGCCCTAGAGATAGTTTACCCAGTATTGCCAGCACAGCCATGCCTTGAGCCAGCACTATGCCAGGCCCTGTGCTGGAGGCCTTAAAGGCATTCTTCCAGTGAATTCTCCCAACAAGCCCATAAGGTAGATACTATCATTATGACCCTTTTACAGAAATGGAAGCTGAGGCTGGGAGATGGTCATCAACTTGCCCTAGGTCAACCAAGTGTAAGAAGGATTACATCCAGTACCAGAGGCAAGAGCAGGTGGGGTGGAGGGAGATGAGACTGTCAGGAGAGCTTGAGTTCCTACCTTCGGTTCATGGATCTCCAGTAAGGGGTTCTAGGAGACCCCTGAACCCCATGAAATTGTATACAAATGTTATGTGTGCTTATTTGAAGGTAGGGGGCAGAAGGAAAGATCTATAGCTTTATTATTCTCCAAGGAATCCCTGATCACAAAAACATTAGGAATCCTTAACCTAACATAGTGCCTGACATAGGGGGACTCAATGTCTGGTGAATGAATGGACACACATGAACATGAGTGAGGAAATGAATGAATATCCCTCCTTACTCTAGGAGACACCCCATATGACCTGGTACACACATCTATCTTTGTCTTCTGAGATGGCGAAAGATATCCTGGGACCTGAGCCCAACCCACCCACATGACTTTTCTCCCAGTCCCAGGGGCCATAGCCAGGTGCTATGACAAGCTAGAAAGAGATGCTTCTCCCACTTTCTCCCCATCCCCACTCCTAACAAAGACCAGACAGAGGCGAGAATTATGCAACTCAGATAATGAAGCTGTATTGATTGCCAGGAGGGGGTGAGGGTGAAGCAGGGTCCAGGTGTGAAGTGCTTAGGGGGCAGGAGAGGGGATCTTCCAGTGGGATCTGTGTCCACACAGGGGGCCTCCTAGGCCTGAGTGGGGCTGGGCAGCCTCAGTTTTTGGTGCGAAGGATCTGCTCATGGGTGGACACTACCTTGACATCCTGCACATCCATGACCTTGGTGAGGATTTGGCGGCTGGAGGGGGTCACTGGGGAAGAGGCCAGAAGAGGACGTTACCAGAGGTGGACAGACAATGGACTAATCAGGAGTAAGGAGGCCAAGAAGGTGAGGAAACACAAACTGTCTCCCCGTTGCCCTCTCCCCTGATTACTGCTTCACTCCCTGCTGTTGCCCAAGCACTGATACCGTCAACACATTTCTTTCAGACTAGGACTCCCAAAGGTCAGAGACAGAGTCTTTGTCCTCAGATTAGAGCTTCCTAAGAGCTCACACCCGGCTGGTTCCGTCCATATTCACCCAGTGGAGTGGTCTCGGTGGGAAGAGCCCTGCAAGGCCCTGTTCATGGTGCTGAGCACCACAGCAATGGGATCTGCCACAGACACCAGGTAGAAGTAAGAGGTGGGGGCTGCCTCTCCTAGCCCTAAGGAGGGTTTAGAAAATAGCTTCTTCCATCCAAGGAGGTTCCCAAGGGAAACTGGGTGACATCACTAGAGCTCAGCCCCTCACGGAGCCCCTAGCCAATGCCTAGACCTGCTTGGGGTACAGAGGGCAGCCTGGAGCCCAAGTCTGCAAAGGATGAAGGTCTTACCGGTCTCTGGATGACTGCAATCCAGAGGAGAACTGGGAGGAGGAGAGGCTGTGAAGACAGAAAAGGGCAGGATCATTAGATACATGGTGGGGCTGTGACAGTGCCATGGGGGGGCGGATTAGGGGGAGGGCCAAGAATCACTGGGCATCCTTACCCTCCAGCAGGCAGCGGTAGGTGGCGATCTCCTGTTCCAGCCACATCTTCACGTCCAGCAGGATCTTGTACTCCTGGTTCTGCTGCTCCATCTCGCAGTGGAGCTGGGCCAGCTGCTCCTCCATGCTGTCAATCATCTCCTGGATTTGGGCCAGCTGCACGAAGTAGTGACCTTTGGTCTCCTCCAGGCTGTTCTCCAGGGATGCTTTCTGTGAGGGAGGGAAAGGGAATCAAGGATTAGTGAGTGTGGCCATTCTCTCCCTGCCAGTCCTGAGCGCACCACTGGGCCTGGCACTATTCCTACCATGCTGAGCTGGGACTGCAGCTCAATCTCCAGGTTCTGCATGGTGTGCCAGAGCTCCGAAATCTCGTTCTTGCTGCTCTGCACCAGCTCGCTGTTGGTGGCCACCTCGCGGTTCAGCTCCTCTGTCTGCAAAAAAGAGAATGACATTCACACCAGAAGGCCCCAGAAGGCAGGTGGTCTGGGTTCCTTCCACCTCAAATGACACTCACCTTGGTGAAGAACCATTCCTCCGCATCCTTGCGGTTCTTCTCTGCCATCTTCTCATACTGGTCACGCATCTCGTTCAGAATGCAGCTCAGGTCCACACCAGGTGCAGCGTCCATCTCCACATTGACATCTCCACCCACCTGGCCTCTCAGGGCATTCATCTCCTGCACAGCCAGGGATAGTCCATACTCAGAAGTTCCACCATGGCAGTGGATTGGGGTTCCTTAGTCAGGCCTGAATACTGCCCTCCCACCATCACAATTCTATCTCGACTCTCCCTTCTCTCTCTCTCTCTCTTTTTTTTTTTTTTTTTTTTTTTTCTACAGGGTCTAGCCTTGTTGCGCAGGCTGGACTCGAACTCCTGTCTTCAAGTGATCTTCCCATCTCAGCCTCCCAAGTAGCTGGGACTATGGCATGCACCACCGTACTCAGTCTCCCTGCGCTTCTTTTAAGCTGGCTTTTCCATATAGTTCTCACCTCGTCGTGGTTCTTCTTCAGTTAGGCCAGCTCCTCCTTCAGGCTCTCAATCTGCATCTCCAGGTCAGCTCTGGCCAGGGTCAGTTCGTCCAGCACCCCAGCACCCGGCACATGCCATTGATGTCAGCCCCCACACTCATGCGCAGGTTCAACTCTGTCTCATACCTGGAATGACCCCAGAGAAAAGGAATGAGACACCCATCCTGACCACAGTGAGGGCTTTGTTCTCTTCTCCCTGCAGCTTCTCCCAGAGCTGGTGCCTTGTGGGTGGTTTAAGGAGCCAATCTTGAAAATGGCATGGTTGAACACAGTGCCCATTGATTGCTCAGATATGAACATTCCTGGGGCCTGGGGATAAGGCAGTTCATTTTGCTGCAGAATTCAGGAGGGGGTTGCACTTCTAGCTTCAGCCAACAAATATTGCATAAGTCCTCCAACTATGATTCCCTCCTATACTTCAAGGGCAGTTGGGGAAGTGGAAAGTGCCTCTCCCTGAAGAAGTGGTTCTGAAACCTGGCTGTGGACAAGAATCACCCAGGTAACCTGCTATAAATAGCTGAATCAAAACTCCAAGGGTGGGGCCCAAGAGTCTTATTCTTTTATAAGCACCACAGGGAGTTTTCATGCAGCTATTCTGGCGCTGGCTAGTTCTATTTGGGAAACACTGCTCCAAAAATGCCCTACTTTGGGGACACTGGATGTTCTGGCTCACCACTGCAAACTCGCTTGGTGCAGAAGTCATCCGCGGCCAGATGCGCATTGTCAATCTGCAGAAGGACGTTGGCATTGTCCACTGTGGCCGTGAGGATCTGCAGGATGGAAAGGGCACAGGTAATTTTTCAAATGGGCTTCACAAATCAGACTTCACTGTCACCTACATTAAGCTCTTGCTTCATGTTCTTGCCTGAATTCCCCTTTTCCCCCACAAAACTTGACCATAGCAGCCTAAAGGAAAACAGATGCCCCAGGCCTGTCCTAAGACTTTGCTAACTCATGGTCAACAGAGGGGGTAGATGCAGCCCGGGGCTTAGAATCAAAAGCCCAGGAGTTCTGGTCGCAATTCTGCCACTGACTTGCTGCAAAACCTAATGGGTCTTGGGGCTTCAAGTTCCCCACCTCCAAGTGAGGAGAGTAATCTGAGGCTCCCTAGCCCTCCTTCCTGAGCTGGCCTCTCTTCTCTCTGCATCAGCCAGCCCTGCCAGTCCTCTGCAGAGATGCACATTCCTTTTCAAGCTCATGGGCCATGGGACTTCAAATGGAACTTTCTCAAGAGATAAAACCCAACTGGCACAGGGGATTAGAAAAGAGGACTCAAGGGAAGAATAAGATATATTGGCCCCTGAGTCTGATTGGAGTTCCCCACCTCATCATTGAATTTCCCTAATCCATGCAAGGCATTAGAGCCCAGCAGACTCCTGCAGAGAGGGATCCTAGGTGATGTGGGAGCAGTGAGGAGGGGGCTGGAGTCAGGGCACAAGCCTGCCAGGCTCCCTTTGTGCAGGGCACATCAAGGGGCCACACTGATTATCTCTGCAGGCTCTCCATGCCTGCCTGGCTGTGGGGAGGGACCAGCCTGTACCAAGGCCTATGGGTGGCGGCAGCCACAGCCCAGACTAGTGAGCTAATGAGTGGTTTGGATGTCTTGCCTGGTCCCGTTAGAGCCTCGCTCCTTGCCTGTGCTGGAAGGTAGGACACAAGGGCCCCAGCCTTGGCTCTGCCATTAATTTGCTATGTGACCTGCAGCTGGTCACAGCACCTCTTGAAGCTTCAACTGCTTCCTCTGTAAAATGTAAGGACAGGAATCACTGATCTCACTTGATCTGAGGATTTGAGATCAGAAGGGGATGAGCAGGCTGGGGAAGAGAGAGCATCCTCTCACTGATCAACTCTTAGGGCATCCAAGACCTCGAAAGAAGGGATCAGGGGTGGGCTCTGTCTTATAGAGAAATCTTAAGGTGTCAGTGTCCTGGGGAATCTATTGTTCCCAGAAGGAGCTAGCTGGAATGGCACCTTCTGCTGCCCATTCACTCATCTTGTTCCTCAGATCCTCGATGGTCTTGAAGTAGGGACTGTAGTCTTTGATCTCACTGGGCCGCTGCTTCTGGTACCAGTCACAGATCTTCACCTCCAGGTCAGCGTTGGCCTCCTCCAGGGCACGCACCTTGTCCAGGAAGGAGGCCAGGCTGTCGTTGAGGTTCTGCATGGTCACCTTCTCACTGCCCACCAGAAGCCCATCACCACCAGCAAAGCCACCACCCAAGCCAGCACCCAAGACACCACCGAAGCCAGCACCAAGGCCACCACCATATCCTCCCCCAAAGCCACTACCAAAGCTGCTGCCGCTGCCGAAGCCACCACCATAGCCGCCCCCCAGCCTGCAGGCTCCCCCAGAGGAGAAGCGGGAGGAGGAGACAGACAGGCCGCCTCCGTAGGTGCTGGGGGTGCGGCAGGACCCTCCGGCCAGGACGGAGGAGATGCGGCTGGAGCCGCCCCCGATGCCGCCCCCGATGCCACCCCCGATGCCGCAGGAGCCCTTCATGGAGCTGGAGGAGGTGAACTGGCAGCTGCAGGTGCTCATGGTGCCGAGGAGGGAGGTGAGTGAGCAAGCAGTTGGCTGAGTGAAGAGAAGGTGCTCAGGTAAATTGGAAAGGGATGTGAGTGCTTTATACTCCTGGGTAGGGGGTGGGCCTGGCACTTTCCATTCCCCTTGGCTTTCATCACCCACAGGCTAGCGCCAACTCCCAGCCAGGTCCCTCCTCTCCTCCGCCTCATCATGTCTGTCATATTTTACTGGAAACTTATTGTTTGGGGTGTTTTTGTCTTTCTTGTCCCGCCAGGCGTGATTCACAGGGGAATGTGTGGGCCTGCAGGCTACACTTTCCCATGGGGTCCCGGGAGTCCCAGCCCTCAGTAACCTGCACACTGGGCTCAGCCAGGGTGACAGAGAGCAGGGCCTCTGCACCTTAAACCTGGTGACCTGCTAGCTCTCCATGAACTGGATGGGCCTTTAACATCCACTTAGAGGAAGCCCACCGCTGCAAGGGACAGATACCCAGCTGGAGAGCACCGGCATGGCAAGGTCATCTTGGGCACAGAGAGGCCTCCCTCACCATGACCCGCTATTAGAGACAAGGAGGTCTGGGGGGCCCTCCCAGGCCTGACCTGCCATGCTGTGCTGAGAAGCCTGTCCCGTCCCTGAAATACACTCAGCCAGTCAGGTGTATGGTGATTCCCACCCCAACACCCCCATCAAAGAGAAATCCAGGCAGCTCTCCCCAGCCCTGGGCACACACCCTAATTTCCTCCCTACGGTGAGGATCTCACATCCACCACACCATAGGGCGGGTGGCCTCATGGAGGCCAGGAAACAGCCTGGAGTCAGGTGGGTCCTGGCTCTGCCATTTACGCCCCTGTGACCCAGGGCTTGGCACTTCTCTGAACCTCAGTGTTCTCACCTGCAAAGTGGGAGTCATACCATCTACTCTGCCTACTGCAGTCAGCTCTGAGAAGCCAATGCGATGGCGTATGTGAAAGGCTTTTGTAAACCGAGTATGGCAAGAAGCCTGGTTGGCATTGTTGTAGCCCAGGCTTAGCCCCAAAGTGGATGGAGCTGCATCCAGGAACAGGCCTGGGGGGCCTTTTTTTCTTCCAGCCCCAGATATCCTCTCAGACCCCCAGAACATCCCTAGTGTAGGCAGAAGTCTGGCTCAGGCTCCCTCGTTTGAGCCCCTTATGGAACTGGCCCAGGAGATGTTCTGGGGAGGAGTAGAGGCTGGAGTGGAGCCGGGCTGTGCCAAGGGCAAGGCTGAGGTGGACACGAGGGTCCCTGACTCCTGAAGCCCCAAGGGTCGGGGGACATTTCTAGGAGTCCACTTGGTCCTGCTTTGGAGGTGTGTATATCAAAACTTCAGTAATCTCCCAGACAACCTCCCAAAGCAAACCCTTCCGGCCCCCACCCCACCCTCCCGTCAGCCCCTCGGCTCCTCAGACCCCGGCAGGCATGTTGGGAGGAATGTGGTCGTGTCTGGGGCTGCCTGACGCATCCTATCTCCTCAGACAGGCCCCAACAGCCCCTGCTGGAGGCTCCAGTGCTCTTCCTGGGATCAACTGCTCCTAGAAGAGAAGCAGGACCCTCTCTCACCCCACCCCCAACCTTGACTGTCACCAAAGAAGAAGCCAGAGAGGGGAGCCCCCCACTACTGTGGCCTAGGTGCTTGGAAGACAATGCTGAGACAGACACCTGAGCTGTGGGCTCCCCAAATCTGCCAGCAAAGGACTCTCGAGGACGTGAGTAAGCCAGGGCCCCACCCCGCTCCACCCACTCCTGACAGACACTCCTAATCTCCCTGCAGAGAATGGTCCCCCAACCCTGGCCCAGCCCTACAATTTCCCCAGAGAGAGGCGACAGGGGTTTTGGCTGAGGGACAGATGCTTTCGTTGGGAGGCAAGTTGCTGTTGGCTGTGGGGCAAGGGGAGGCTGTGCTCACTGGAGAAAAATGCTGTGTCCAGAGGGATCTGGGACTGGGAATGGGGTGCAAGGCCCAATACCGGCTTCCTCTGTGCCCCGCCACCCCCACCTACCACCACCACCCTGTCTCCTTCTTCTGCAGGGATCAGGAATAGAAGCTCCGGCGCCCAGGACATAGGAACAGCTCTACTTTCCCTTTCATTTGATTCAGTGGAACCCAGAAGAAACTCCTTCCTCCTCCTCCTCCGAGGGGAATCCAAAAGATAAAGATGGCAGGGAACCAATGACAGATCAGTCCATGCACATAATCTTAAAAGGCACTTCTGCAGCCCCACCCCAACCCCACACACCGACTCCAGAGCCCTAGCATGGAATATAAGCCTGATCCCCCACACCCGGTCTTAGAACCATGGCCTAACCTGGAGCCTGAGACCAACCTCTCTTCCCCTGCAGACAAGGACTCAGTGACCAAGGAGCTGCAAACAGCCTGGCCAAGCAGGGAGCAGACAGAGAGGACACCACACTCCCGTCCCCTCCCTGATGCCGAAGAAGCATGGTACTCAGACATTTTAAGGGAGGGCATTTTCTAGGGCATCAGGGGTTAAAGGGTTGCCAGTCTTGACTGCTGAGGCCCAGAGTACCCCCCACCTCTGGACTTCTAGGCAGGCTTTGTGTGAGCAGCATTACCTGACCCTCCCTCCAGCCTGCCCCAAAAGAAGGGGGGTAAAGGAGGAGCCCCGGGCAGGACCTCTTGTGGTTAGTGAGTCTCCCTGCACCACCCTACATGGGGGAGCCCCATGCCAATCCAAACAGGTGAAGCAGGCAGGGCCAGGCAGCCCCCACAGAGCCCACACTGTGTGCTGAGGACTGTGCTGGGCACCAGGAGATGGCATCCTAAGGAAGGAGGAGACCTCAGGACAGCCCCCACCCTTGGAGTGCACGGCCTAATGGAAGAGACGATCCCTGCCTGTAGGAAGGTCCCAGCATGAAAGAGAAGCAGGAATGCACATCAACATTACTTAACATACAAGCAAACAGAAGAAAAGCACAGACAAGAGAGATTGGTTTCCCAGGGCTGCCATAACAAATTACCACAAATTTGATGGCTTGAAACAACTGGCTGGGCATGGTGGCTCATGCCTATAATCCCAACACTTTGGGAGACCAAGGCTGGTGGATCACCTGAGGTCAGGAGTTCAAGACCAGCTTGGCCAATATGGTGAAACCCCATCTCTACTAAAAATACAAAAATTAGCTGGGTGTGGTGGCAGGCACCTGTAGTTCCAGCTACTCAAGAGGCTGAGGCAAAAGAATCACTTGAATCTGGGAGGCAGAGGTTGCAGTGAGCCGAGATGGCACCACTGCACTCCAGCGTGGGCAACAGAGCAAGACTTCGTCTCAAAAAAAAACACACAAAAAAAAACAACAGAAATGTATTCCCTCTGGAACGCATTTCTGGAATACATTCTGGAAACCGTAAGCCCTGAATCAAGGTGTTGGCAGGCCCATACTCCCTCTGAAGACTCTGGGGAAGAGCCCTTCCTTGCCTCTTCCAGCTTCTGGCATTGTCGTATCCCTGCCTTCATCTTCACGCGGGCTTCATCTCTGTCCTTTTCAGTCTCTTGTAGGACACTCATTGGATTTAGCAATCACTCTAATCTAGTAGGATCTCATCTCAAACCTTACCTTACTTACATCTGCAAAACCCCCATTTCCAAATAAGGGCACATTCTGAGGTCCCAGGTGGACCTGATTTGGGGGAACCCTGTTTGACCCACTATACCACATAACAGACTGGGTGCTCGTCACCTTGCAAAGCAATAGTAAAAACTAGGTAGGGAGATGGTTGAGACGAGATGTGGGGGCGGCCCAATCTGGAAGGCTTCTGGGAACAGGCTTTAGCGTGACACGTCAAGTTGCCAGGGACTGGATGGCAGGGAGCCACAGAATTCTCGGGTCTTGGGTCCGTACTTGACATCATCCACTTTTATTTATTTCTTTCTTTTTTTTTTTGACACAGGGTCTCCCTCTGTTGCCCAGACTCTGTTGCCCAGACTGGAGTGCAGTGGTGGGATCACGGCTCACTGCAGCCTCAATCTCCTGGGCCCAAAGGATCCTTCCACCTCAGCTTCCCAAGTGGCCAGGACTGTCACCATGCCCAGCTAGTTTTTACTTCTTTGTAGAGACGAGGTCTCACCATGTTGCCCAGGCTGGTCTCAAACTCCTGGGCTCAAACGATTCTCCCACCTCAGTCTCCCAAACTGCTGGCATTACAGGCATGAGCCACCGCATCCAGCTTCTTTTTTTTTAATTTTTATTTTGAAATAATGTTAGACTTGGCTGGGTACAGTGGCTCACACCTGTAATCCCAGCACTTTGGGAGGCCAAAATGGGTGGATCACTTGAGGCCAGGAGTTTGAGACCAGCCTAGCCAACATGGCAAAACCCCATCTCTACTAAAAAATACAAAAAGTTAGCTGAGCATCATGGCGAGCACCTGTAATCTCAGCTACTAGGGAAGCTGAGGCAGGAAAATCGATTGAACCCGGGAGGCAGAGGTTGCAGTGAGCCGAGATCGCACCACTGCACTCCAGCCTGGGCAACAGAGCAAGACTCTGTCTCCAAAAAAAAAAAAAAAAGTTAGCCTTTAAGAAAAAGTTACAAAATAGTACAGAGAGTTCCTGTGTATCCTGTGTATCCTTCACCCAGCTTCCCCTAATGGGAGCATACTACATAAGAATCATACAATTTCTGAAACCAATAAATTGACATTGCCACAATACTATTTTTTTTCCCCGAGATGGAGTTTTGCTCTTGTTGCCCAGGCTGGAGTGCAGTGGTGCAATCTCGGCTTACTGCAACCTCCGCCTCCCAGGTTCAAGCGATTCTCTTGCCTCAGCCTCCCGAGTAGCTAGGACTACAGGCACTCGCCATGAACCCCTGGTGATTTTTTGTATTTTTGTTAGAGACGGGGTTTCGCCATGTTGGCCTGGCTGGTCCCAAACTCCTGACCTCAGGTGATCCACCCGCTTCGGCCTCCCAAAGTGCTGAGATTACAGGCATGAGCCACTGCACCCAGCTGACACAATACTATTAATGAGCTAAAGGCTTTATTGGAACTTCCACCAGTTTTTCCACAAATGTTCCATTTCTGCTGCAGGGTCCAATTTCGATCTCCACATTGCATTTAGCTATCACGTCTCCTTAGTCTCCTCCTATCCATGACAGCTCCTCAGTCTTTTCATGTCTTTCATGACCTTGACACTTTTGAAGAGTACTGGGGTGATCAATTATTTTGCAGAATATCCCTCAGTTTGGGCTTTTCTGATGTTTTCTCATAATCACATTGAGGTTATGCACTTTAGCAAGAAAACCACAGAAAAGAGGTTGCATCCTGTCAGGCATGTTGGACAGATATGTCGTGTGTCTTACCTACTGCTGGCGCCGCCAGCCTTGTTCGCTTGGCTAAGGTGGTGCTGCTGGATTTCTCTACTCTCACGTTTCTGTTTCTCCAATTGAAATTAACAAATACCTTGAGGAAGGTGCTTAGAGACTCTGCAAAAATCCCGTTTCTCCTTAAAATCTAACCCACTGAATTTTGCCTCCATCAGTGGGGGGAACGAGCTCACGTCAACCTGAGTTTAAGAGCCTCATTTGAAGGAACTCCTTGAGGGACTGTGGCTTGCAGGAGAGACTTTGGGACATCCAAGCCCAGAGAAAGAACTCTTTCCTGCTCTCTTGTCCAGCCCCAAAACCTCTCAAACCCTCTCTGTGCTCCAAGACAGCAGTCCCCAACCTTTTTGGCACCAGGGACCAGTTTCATGGAAGACCATTTCTCCATGGATCTAGGGGGTTGGGGGTGGGGATGGTTTCAGGATGAAACTCTTCCTCCTCAGATCACCAGGCATTAGTTAGATTCTCGTGAAGAGTGAACAACCTAGATCCCTCGCATGCACAGTTCACGAGAGGGTTTATGCTCCTATGAGAATCTAATGCCGCTGCTGATCTGACAGGAGGTGGAGTTCAGGCGGCAGTGCTCACTCACCAGCAGCTCACCTCCTGCCGTGCGGCCTGGGTCCTAACAGGCCACAGCTGGTAGAGTCTGTGGCCTAGGAGTTGGGGACCCCTTCCCTGAGACACTCCCATGCCGGCTTCCCTTCACAATGTATTATTGTGGAGAAATAGCACATATTTCTCTCACGATTGTCAAGAGCCTTGCTAGGCTCCCACCAGCCCTGGGGGAAGAAGAGGGGAATCTGGCTCCTCTCATGTCACAGATGGGAAGTCTTGAGTCCAGAAAGGCCCGGAGTCAAGTAACAAGTTGGAGCCCCCCTTGTGATTCCCAGGCCCCCAGAACCTGCCTGGGGCTGAGCTTCTCCTTTCCTCCTGGCAGAGTCCTGCACCCCTCCCTCTCCTCTCAGCCCTTCTGCACCCTCCCCTGGAGTACCCCCCACTTCTGGACTTCTAGCCAGGCTTTGTGTGAGCAGCATTGCCTGACCCTCCCTCTAGACTGCCCCAGAAGGAGTGGGGTAAAGGAGGAGCCCAGCGCAGGGCCTCTTGTGGTTAGTGAGTCTCCCTGTACCACCCTGCATGGGGCAGCCCCGTGCCAGTCCAAACAGGTGAAGCGGGCAGGGTGAGGCAGCCCCCCCAGAGGCCAACCCCCTTCACCTTGCCCATCCCTCTCCCCGCCAAGCCTCAGAAAACTGTGTGGAGAGTGGGTAAAGCTCCTAGAGCTCAGGGCTGTCACTTGCAGAGACAGTGGGCTGGGGAGGGAGCAGCCGCTGCTGCCAGAAGGGCAGGGCTTCCGTGGAGGCCATGAGTCGGCTAGCAGGCAGGATGGCAGCACAAGGGAGCAGGAGCCTAGAGCACCTCCTGAGGCCCCAGGTCCCCTTTCTCCCAGAAAGCAGGAGCTTAGAGCACCTCCTGAGGCCCCGGGGTACCCTTTTCCCAGACAGCTATGCCACCTGCTGATTTCCCAGGCCAGCCTGCCCATCTGGGCTGACACAAGAGATGGGCTGAGCCAGCATTTCAGTGTCTGTGTCCTTGTCTGAGCCTCTGAGCTGTGCCACAAGGCTGACAACAGAGCTTGGCCAGCCCACATTATAGAAGAAGAGGCCAGGCGCGGTGGCTCACGCCTGTAATCCCAGCACTTTGGGAGGCCGAGGCGGGTGGATCATGAGGTCAGGAGATCGAGACCATCCTAGCTAACACGGTGAAACCCCATCTCTACTAAAAACACAAAAAATTAGCCGGGCATGGTGGCGGGCACCTGTAGTCCCAGCTACTCGGGAGGCTGAGGCAGGAGAATGGTGTGAACCCGGGAGGCAGAGCTTGCAGTGTGCGGAGATCGTGCCACTGCACTGCACTCCAGCCTTGGTGACAGAGCAAGACTCCGTCTCAAAAAAAAAAAAAAAGAAGAAGAAGAAGAAAGCTCAGAGGTGGAGGAGTTCCCCCAAGGCCCATAGCAAGTCAGCTGCTCACTCAGGGTTCCACCCCAGCTCAGCTGGCTGCAAGCCTTACTTTTTAGTGACAGGTCCCCTCCTGCTAGAAAGTCCCCAAAAGTCAGAGCCAAGAACAGCATCTAGACCAGGCTCTTAACTTTACAGATAGAAAATGTGAGTCCCAGCCAGGGGAAGGAATATATCCAAGGTCACACAGCAGAAGTGTCACCCAGGGCTCTGAGCTAGGCAGAGTAAGAATATGCCTGGGGTGAAAATGGCTGTGCCTGCACCCCAGAATCATGTTCGGGTTTTTAAAAATGCAGTCAGGTAGCCAAAGGCAAGAAACAGATTAGTTTACAACCCTGCCGCTAGCTCCCAGTTCAGGCAAAATGCAGCTTAAATGCTCCAGCCCATCACTCATGAGGCCCCACTGTAAACTGGGTCCCCTCCCCAACAGGCCTGTCCCCTTGCTGGTCCCCACATCTCCATCCATTTCCAATCTCTGCCTGAATTTCCACATATGTCGTCTCTTCCTACCCAAACCCCTCATGTTCTTTAAGGCCAAGCCTCAGTTCCGCATATAGATTATGCAGATTCCTACAGGCTGTGTGGCACAAAGTAGGTGCTCAATGAAGGAAGGAAGGACAGAGGAAGGGAGGAGGGAGAGTAAGAGGAGGCAGGAGAGAAGGAGGACAGAGAGAGGGAGGGAGGAGGGAGAGCAGGAGGAAGGGAAAAGGAAGAGGGTAAGGGAATGTAGAAGAGGGATGGATGGATGGATGGATGGATGGACATATAGACGGATGGATGGATGGATGGCAGGTGGACAGATGGATAGATGAGTGGAAGGAAGGGGAGAAGGAGGGAAAGTGGAGGGATGAATGGGTGGGGTGTGGTCAGGCAGGGAAGTAGATGAATGGATGAATGGAAGGAAGGAATAATAATGGATGAAAGGATAGAAGGATGAACAGGAGGTGGGTGGATGGTGGGTGGGCAGGTGGGTGAAGGATGGTGGAGTGCTGAGAAAGGACAGTGAGCCCAGCTGGGGACAGAGGGGGCCAGCATCCTAGAAGAGGTCTTAACTGATCTGAACCTTGAAGATGAGTAGATGCTGAGCAAGCAGCGGAAGTGAGGATAGATGTCCCATTTGCCCAAGGAAGCACCTGGGCGAAGGGCAGACGTGTGAAAGACTGGTCTGATGGAAACTGCAAGCAGTGTTGTATTGCTAGTGTTCACAGCTCAAGGCTGGGCCTGCCTGATGAAACTGATAGCCTTAGGCCAGGTGGTGATAAAGGTGCTGGGAAGCTCAGACTTTATCCTAACGACGCTGGAGCCACTGAAGGGTCCTAAGCTGGCAAGAGATGCTGTCAGATGTTTCACGAAGGCCACCCTGGTGTCCATGCAGAACATACTTTGCCATGGTGTGGGGGATCAGTAGGCAGAATTTGCCATATCCAGGTAAGGGATGTTGTTGGCTCAGACCTCTCCTCTTCCAGGAAGTCCCACCTCATCAGCTCAGGTCACCTGGCTTTCTCCCCATCTCTCAGCCCTCCCAATGCTTCTGTGATCTGTGCCCCCACCCTTGATTATACCTCTTCATAGTGCCTTAGGGGTCCACAAAGTGTTTTTCACATAGTCAGTCCTCAGCGTTGCTCTGGTCTGATGTGGGAGACACAACCCTTGCCCATGGGCTGTCCAGTCTGATGGAGGAGGGTTTCAGAGCCCAGAGTTTTCTCTGTGCCATAGGCTGAGGGGAGCCGGGAGCACAGGAGCCACAAGGTGGGGTGGATTAGCACACACAAGTTTTCTTGGAAAGCGTGTGCTTTGACTCAGGTTTTCAAAGAAGGAAGAACTCTGGAGGGTGCAGTGGGGAGAGGGCGTGGCTGTGGGAACTCCAGCACAGTGGTCAGTTACGGGGAGAGTCAGCACCTGGGAGTCGGAATGTCTGTGTCAGGAGTCCTGAGCTCTGGTCGGCAGGACAGAGGGAAAGGGAAAGAGGAAGGGAAGGGGTCGCCGAGTAGTTCTAGCCTCATGGGTAGAAAGAGTCATTTCCCACAGTCAGAAATGTGGGAACAGATTCAGCATCTTGCACCCCACCTCCCTCCCCAGACGTGATACCACATGGGATCAAGGAAGGAGCAGGGCCTCCCTGATCAGAAAGACCAGCTTTCAAGTCTTGGCTCCATCACTGACAAGCCATGTGACCTTGGACAGGCTGTTGCAGCCATCTAAGCTTTGGTTTTCTGTCAAATGGGAATAGCACCAGTTCAGCCTGTCAGGATTATTGAGAGGAGTGGGTAAGTCAGGGCAGGTGGCCAACATGGTACTTGGCACAGAGGAAATGTTTGGTAAAAGTTCACTTAAATTAAGCCCTGGAGTTGGACCAAAGGGGGTAGGGGGTGCAAATGGAGAACAGGTGTCAAGGTTCAGCCAAAGACCTTGAGGCAGAGAACAAAGAAGAGTCCAGGATGTTACTGGAGCTCCTGTTGCAGGAGCTGGGAGCTGCTGAGGTCAGCCGGCCAGGTGATAGGCTGGTGAGTCTGCAAGGGCCTGGCCAGGGTGGAGGCTGTGGGAATAGGGCAGGCCTGGAAACTGATGAGGAAGAGTCAGCGGATGGTTTAGGTGTGAGGGGAGGAGGCCTGGGAGCTTCCAGCAGGGCCCACATTCTGTGGCTGGAATGAGGGGATGGGGAAGCAGCCTCTCAGGTTCCAGTGAGGCCATCCTGGCTGTCAGTGCAATATCTGCAAAAAAATGACCACTTCTGTCCCCCAGTTCCAAAAGAAAGCATGGATGGCTTATGATGAAAGACACATTTACAATAAAACTAAAAATATCCAGCAAGGATAGAAGAAAAATCAATCAAGAATTAGGTAACAGGATATATTGATGGGCAGATTTTGGTTGCAAGCAACGGAAACGCAGCTTGAATTAACTTCTAAAAGAGGCAATTCAGGGCTGGGCATGGTGGCTCACACCTGTAATTCCAGCGCTTTGGGAGGCTGAGGCAGGAGGATCACTTGAGCCCAGGAGTTCAAGACATGCCTGGGCAACATAATGAGATACCATCTCTACAAAAAATGAAATAAAATAAATAAAATAAAATAATTAGCCAGGCATGGTGGCATACACCAGTAGTCCCAGCAACTCGGAAGACTGAGGTGGGAGGATTGCTTAAGCCCCAGCAGGTCGAGGCTGCAGTGATCCATGACCGCAGCACTGCACTCCAGCCTGGGTGGCAGAGTGAGACCCCATCTTAAAACAAACACAACAAAAAAAGACAATCAATAAAACAATAAATCAAGCCCCAATTTATAACGTTTATTTTTTTCGTGTTGTAAATATCCCCACTGTGGCCAATTTCAAGCAACCAACAGGGAGTCACTTAACACAGGGTTGGGAAGAGACGTGCAGTAGCTCACTGCCTTATAGCGTGTCCAGCATATAGATAAAATGGTCATAAGTACCTCAAGAGCACAGATATTAGTACAATGTAGTAAAATAATTTGGAAGGAATGAGTTTTCTGTATGCATTACCTTTGTTCTCAATATAATTCACTTAAAGTTCGTATAATTTAATTGTTGATGAGCACCATATTTAACAATCACCTTGCAAAATTCCTGAAATTTTAATATCCGGCTCCTAAGAGCCAGCATGAGCCAGCTCCAGCGTGCCAATGAGCCTAGAGGTTTAGGCCATAAGCAAGAGACTAGGAGGGACAAAGGGAAAGCTTCTGGATAAAACAAAGTGAAAGAGGGAAAACCAGATTGGGGGAGGATATTGGTGAGGGAAGGGGAAGAAGAGTTGGTGGGCCCCCGCGGTTAGGGAGACAGCCTAGGTGGACAGGAGCAGAGGCAGCATCCAGAGGCTGTCCAGCCTTCACAAGGCAGACCAGGCACTGTCTGCCTCCCAGGGAGCCCCATGGGGGGATCCAAGTCTGTGCTACCTCATTATCTCAATTATCTCATCAGTGTTCTGTTGGTTGTTCTCTCTGTCAGCATCTAGTGAGGACTCTTCTACTGCAGCACTCAGTGTGCATCTGTCCTTTGACTGTCCCAGCTTGAGTGATGTCTGTGTGTCCCAAGACTTTGTTTACTCCCCGTCTAACTTAACCCATATGGACAACACCCCCTTCAAAGAACTAGAGGAGTGATTGGGGGAAAGGAAGTGATGGTGCTGGGGGTGTTGGAGGTACTGGAGGTAGTGGTGGTGGTGGTGGTGGTGATGGTGGTAATGGAGGTGGAGATGGTGGTAATGATGGCAGTGATTATGGTGGCGATGGTAGGGACGGTGGTAGTGGGGGTGGGGGTGGTGATGGTGGTAATGGAGGTGGAGATGGTGGTAATGATGGTGGTGATTGTGGTGGCGATGGTAGGGATGGTGGTAGTGGGGGTGGGGGTGGTGATGGTGGTAATGGAGGTGGTGATGGTGGTAATGATGGTGGTGATTATGATGGCGATGGTAGGGATGGTGGTAGTGGGGGTGGGGGTGGTGATGGTGGTAATGGAGGTGGTGATGGTGGTAATGATGGTGGTGATTATGGTGGCGATGGTAGGGATGGTGGTAGTGGGGGTGGGGGTGGTGATGGTGGTAATGATGGCAGTGATTATGGTGGCGATGGTAGGGATGGTGGTAGTGGTAACAGTGGTAATGATGGTGGTGGTGGTGGTAGTGGTGGTGGTGGTGGTGGTGGGGGTGATGGTGGTGATGGGGGTATTGGTGGTGGTGGTGGGGTAATGATAGTGACGATTATGGTGGTGACGGTGGTGGGGTAATGATAGTGACGATTATGGTGGTGATGGTGGTGGTGTTAGTGGTAATGATGCTGGTGATGGTGGTGGTGGGGGTGTTGGTGGTGGTGGTGGTGGGGGTGATGGTGGTGATGGTGGTGATGGGGGTATTGGTGGTGGTGGTGGTGGGGGTAACGATAGTGATGATTATGGTGGTGATGGTGGTGGTGGTGGTGGGGGTGGGGGTGATGGGGGTGATGGGGGTATTGGTGGTGGTGGTGGGGGTAATGATAGTGATGATTATGGGGGTGATGGTGGTGGTGTTAGTGGTAATGATGGTGGTAATCGTGGTGGTGGGGGTGTTGGTGGTTGTGGTGGTGGTGAGGGTGGGGGTGATGGTGGTGATGGGGGTATTGGTGGTGGGGGTGGGGGTAATGATAGTGATGATTATGGTGGTGATGGTGGTTGGGGTGGTGGTGGTGGTGATGGTGGGGGTGGGGGTGATGGTGGTGATGGGGGTATTGGTGGTGGTGGTGGGGTAATGATAGTGATGATTATGGTGGTGGTGGTGGTGGTGGTGGGGGTGTTGCTGGTGGTGGTGGTGGGGGTGGGGGTGATGGTGGTGATGGAGGTATTGGTGGTGGTGGTGGGGGTAATGATAGTGATGATTATGGTGGTGATGGTGGTGGTGGTGGTGGTGGTGGTGGTGGGGGTGGGGGTGATGGTGGTGATGGAGGTATTGGTGGTGGTGGTGGGGGTAATGATAGTGATGATTATGGGGGTGATGGTGGTAGTG
Organism: Pongo abelii; assembly: GCF_028885655.2. NCBI lineage: Eukaryota > Metazoa > Chordata > Mammalia > Primates > Hominidae > Pongo > Pongo abelii. Next base: position 17,702,891 of record NC_072004.2, on the reverse strand, counting down.
TTAGTGGTAATGATGGTGGTGATGGTGGTGGTGGTGGGGGTGTTGGTGGTGGTGGTGGTGGGGGTGGGGGTGATGGTGGTGATGGGGGTATTGGTGGTGGTGGTGGGGGTAATGATAGTGATGATTATGGTGGTGATGGTGGTGGGGGTGGTGGTGGTGGTGATGGTGGTGGTGGGGGTGGGGGTGATGGTGGTGATGGGGGTATTGGTGGTGGCAGTGATGGTAATGATAGTGATGATTATGGTGGTGATGGTGGTGGTGGGGGTGGTGGTGGGGGTGGGGGTGATGGTGGTGATGGGGGTGTTGGTGGTGGGGGTGGGGGTAAAGATAGTGATGATTATGGTGGTGATGGTGGTGGTGGTAGTGGTAATGATGGTGGTGATGGTGGTGGTGGGGGTGTTGGTGGTGGTGGTGGTGGTGGGGGTGATGGTGGTGATGGTGGTGATGGGGGTGTTGGTGGTGGTGGGGGTAATGATAGTGATGATTATGGTGATGGTGGTGGTGGTGTTGGTGGTGGTGGTGGGGGTGATGGTGGTGATGGGGGTGTTGGTGGTGGTGGGGGTGGGGGTGATGGTGGTGATGGGGGTGTTGGTGGTGGTGGTGGGGGTAATGATAGTGATGATTATGGTGGTGATGGTGGTGGTGGTAGTGGTAATGATGGTGGTGATGGTGGTGGTGGGGGTGTTGGTGGTAGTGGTGGTGGTGGGGGTGATGGTGGTGATGGTGGTGATGGGGGTATTGGTGGTGGTGGGGGTAATGATAGTGATGATTATGGTGGTGATGGTGGTGGTGTTAGTAGTAATGATGGTGGTGGTGGGGGTGATGGTGGTGATGGTGGTGATGGGGGTGTTGGTGGTGGTGGGGGTAATGATAGTGATGATTATGGTGATGGTGGTGGTGGTGTTGGTGGTGGTGGTGGTGGGGGTGATGGTGGTGATGGTGGTGATGGGGGTATTGGTGGTGGTGGGGGTGATGATAGTGATGATTATGGTGGTGATGGTGGTGGTGTTATTGGTAATGATGGTGGTGGTGGGGGTGGTGGTGGTGATGGTGGTGATGGGGGTATTGGTGGTGGTGGGGGTAACGATGGTGATGATTATGGGGGTGATGGTGGTGGTGGTCATGGTGGCGGGAGCGGTGACGATGAAGGTGGTGATGGTGGTGCTGGTGGTGTTAGAGAAGGTAAGTATGACAATGAAACCCCTGAGTCAAGTTTCTTGTTGTTCTGTAGAACAGAACAGAACCAGTTTAAGCAGTCATCCCCTTGAGCTAGCTTAGGGGTAAAACATACCCTCTTACAGTCTCATTCCACCAAAGGTTAACGTGTATTGAGGACTTACCAGGGGCCAGGTCTTAACTTCATCGTGTCTTCTAATCCTCAGAGCAACACTAAGGCAGGTAGGGAGTGGGGCTGGGGTTCAAGCCCAGGCAGATCTGCTCATGGGGGTGGGTGGGGGGTGGTTATTCTCACTGTAGAGAACTCACTAAGGCTGCAATTCTTGTGGCCTTGTGGGCAGATAGGGCAAACACCAGCCACTGTTTAAGCCTCTGTAGGTCCACAGCCCAGTCCCCACCCCCTTACCTAGAAGAGGAGGAGGGAGAGAGGAAGCGTCAGCCAAGGCCCAGCTATTGAGAAAGAACTCTGCCAGCAGGGGAGCTGCCCATCCCCTCACACATCAAAGGCACCTCTAGGAGGAGGAGGACAAAAAGCACAATTACCTGTGTAGGTGCTGTAAGTAAGTATCTTATTTAAGGCCAAGGTGGCTCCTGACTTATCACTGAATCCCTCCCCTGCCTCCACCCCGAGCCCAGCACAACACCTGGCCCAGAACAGCCCCTAAGTGGACTTGGACTGAATTCATTGGCCTACTGCTAGCACCCACCTTCTCTGCAAGCCTGATCAAGTCAAATGAGACCAGGATTTGCTCAGCAGGGAAGATCTATGCAGAGGCGGCACAGGGTTGGGGGTGCAGGGCATTCTGACACCCCATCTACTACTAGTCATGCACCCTTGAGTAAGTTGCTCAGCCTCCCTGAGCCTCAATTTCCTCACCTGTAAAATGGGATGAGTCAGGTGCATGGAGATAGCAAGGAGGCCTTGCAGGGAGCATGCAGGGAGGAGGCATTTGCTCCAGCTCAGCTTTAGGAAGCAGAACACAGCTGCCTGTCTGCAGCCTAGCTGCCAGAATCAAATCAGGTAATAAAGGGTTGGGCAACATTAAAAATTGTCCAACAGGAGAGAGAAGGAGCAAAAAATATTTATTGGGTACATACTGTGTGTTTTATCCACCCTTTATCTCCTTTATTCCTCAAATAAACTCCTTCAGATAAATCCTAATACCCTAAATGTACGGATGAGGAAACCGAAACTCACAAAGACCAGGGGCGGGTGAAGGATCCCTCCAAGTTCACGTTGGAAGTTCAGCTTCAGGTTAGCCTCTGCCCTCCCCCCAGCTATTCGACACTACCTCCTGCAAAGGACTGTGATCTGACCTTTTTAAAAAATGTTTTCTTTTGGTTATCAGTTTTAATTTGTATAGTTATATTATTATCTAAGCATAAAGTAAATTAAAAATCTATTTTATGATCACATAAAATTGACAGGCCAGAATATTAGTGCATGCAATCTGTTTCTAATTAGGAAGTCGATGTGGTATTCAACAAATTAATTGCTTTTTTGGTTCTTAAATTGTTGTTTAGTTTCTTTATTCATATACGCACATACACACAATTTTATGTATAAGTATTAAAATGTGTGTGCACTCTTTTTGTTCCTTTCCTGTTTTTCTTGGCTCCCCTTTTCCCCTCAACCACTGCCACCCACATCAGCCTTCAACCCCACCCCCACCGTAATCTATCTTAATAACTCTGTATGTATCTTTTCATATTGTTGGTGCGTATATAATCTCACAGACACATGTACATGCATTTTCATAAATGAGGGATGAAGGATTTGCTGTTTATTTCACACAAATGAAATCAATATCCTACATGTACGTTTCTGCATTCCACATTTCTCTCTCCCCAATCCCTGGAGGAATCCTTCCTTGCCATCCAATAAATAGCTCCAATTTATTGACTATAATGCCTGCTTAATACTCCAGGGTAGGAGTGGACCATTATTTATTCCACCTGTCCACTATCAATTTTTAAAAATCTGTTTGCCATCTTCTGTCACTACAAATAAACAGCAGTAAATATCTTTGCACATATGCCTTTTTATACTGGTCTGTTATTTCTATTAATTTAAAATTAAGTGAAGTCCCTTAAATAATTTGAAAATCATCTTTGCTGTATAATCATATATAACAAAGCCAGAAAAGAACCTGGGAGAATAAAAGTTCTGGTGACAGAACAATGGATGAATGTTTTCATTTTCTATATTTCCTTTTATTTCGTCACACTATTCATATGGTAGATAAAAGCTAGAGACGTATGGCATTTTTTGTTGTTTGTTGTTGTCGTTGTTGTTGTTGTTGTTGTTGTTTGAGACAGGGTCTCACTCTGTCACCCAGGTTGGAGTGCAGTGGCACACTCTTGGCTTACTGCAACCTCCACCTCCTGGATTCAAGCGATTCTCCCACCTCAGCCTCCCAAGTAGTGGGGCTACAGGCACATGCCACCACGCCTGGCTAATTTTTGTATTTTTTGGTAGAGATGGGGTTTCACCATGTTGGCCAGACTGCTCTCAAACACCTGACCTCAGGTGATCCTCCCTCTTCGGCCTCCCAAAGTGCTGGGATTACAGGTGTGAGCCACTGTACCTGGCCAACGCATGTGTTTTATGTGTAACAATCCTATCATGGTAGGAGAAAGAGGGACCCTTGCAATCAGCAGTGTGTTAACAAGGGGTGAAGTCAGAAATGGCATCTCCTGAATAGCGGCCACTATTGCTTTAACACTCCCTGATCTGCTCAAAGCCCTTTGGGGGTCTTGGACTGTTGGGGATTCCAGGATGCAGACAGCACATCAGAGGAGGGGCCAGATAAGGAGCTCCGCTGCCTCGTGCCTCAGTTCTGTAGATGGGGCTCTATCCGTCCAGGGCTCAAAAAGATATTTGCTTTCACATCCATGCCAGCTTGTCAATACCTACCCATGGAGACTGCCCTGTGCCAACACAATGGGAGGCACGTGGAACCTGGAGAAGCCTGCCCTCAAGAAATTCTCTTCTGAGCAAGTTCTGTGGAGTCCTGAAAGAGCAGAGACTTTTAAACCAAACTTCTATGGCCTGACTCCACAAGTCTTTACTGAGTGTCCCTTGTGGGCTGGGTACCATCCAGGGGCTGTTGGCGACTAGCAAAACAAAAGTTTCATTACTGTTTATGTTTCAGAGAGCAGACAGAAGGTCTTAAACAACAAGCTACAGCAGTGAGAAGACAAGCATAAGAAATTGCTTATCTCATACACTAGGAGGGACACTGAGCTTATTACAGCTCTCAGAAAAAATGGACCCAAAGAAAACTGAGCTTTACAAGCATACCACTCATTCATTTACATCAGCAGATGCACTTTATGGGCTGCCATTAATTCTCACTCTGGTCATTGTTTTTGCACCTCATGCAATTATCTAAAGCAATATTTCCCAAACTTTGACAGTAAGTCAAGCATAAGGAATCTGAAGGTACATTCAAATTAGACAAATTTCAAGAACCACTGGGAGTACTCAACCTTCTCAGCTCAGGTGCCAGGATCTTAGGGAGTGGGAAAGACCAGACAAGAGCAAAAGGCAGTCTGATTTGGGACTTGAATCTTAGTTTGAGAAATCCAGGCAGTAAGCCATTTCCGCATGGAAATTCCGGTTCCCTTATTGAAGGGAAAACTCATATTTCTGCACAATATTGTCCTTCTGTTTAAAAGGGGCTCATGATTTGTTTCTACAAGATAAGAGCAATGAACGAGAGATAAGTGATTCCTGCTCTCCCCCAAGAAAGTTTTTTTTTTTTTCCTTTAACTACTGTAAACCTGAATTTCTGCATCTGTCAGGTAGAGGCCTTTCGTGATGAGCTTTCCAAGGATCTGCTCCTGGGGGTTAAGCACTCTGAAGATACGGGTACAGACAACTTCTTTAAAATAGCACCCATGCCCGGGCTGGGCGTGGTGGCTTACACCTGTAATCCCAGCACTCTGGGAGGCTGAGGCAGGCAGATCACTTGAGGCCAGGGGTTTGAGACCGGCCTGGCCAACATGGTGAAATCCTGTCTCTACTAAAAATACAAAAAAAAAAAAAAAAAAATTTAGCTGAGTGTGGTGGCACACACCTGTAGTCCCAGCTACTCAGGAGGCTGAGGCATGAGAATTGCTTGAACCTGGGAGGCAAAAGTTGCAGTGAGCCAAGATCGCACCACTGCATTCCAGCCTGGATGACAGTGAGAATTTGTCTCAAAAAATAAATAAATAAATAAATAAATAAATAAATAAAATAAAATAGCACCCCATGCCCAGTTGGAGAGTATTCTACATCCTCATTTCTGAGATCTCATTAATGAACAACTCATGAATGTGTGTGCCAGCCCAGGAGTTGTTTAATAACCCAGGCCAGGACTATGTCTCTGTGTAAGGGTCCTTCCACAACACCATCTTTAAAAGAATCAGATGAATCAATTTACCAAAGAGGTTTTTAAGGATAATACCCAAAGTTGATGAGCTTGTTTTCAAATAGGCACTCCCATTCCCTGCCAGCAAGGTATGCAAATTGGCACAATTTCTCTTTAAATCAATTTGGCCATTCAAATCGAGAACCTTAAAACGTCTGTATCTTCTCGTCTAGTATACATCTAGGAATCTAGCCTAAGGAAATAATCAAAAATATTTGTGGGAGCTGAGGCAGCAGAATCGCTTGAACTCAGGCAGCAGAGGTTGCAGTGAGCTGAGATCATGACATTGCACTCCAGCCTGGCCGACAGAGTAAGACTCTGTCTCAGAAAAAAAAAAAAGAATGCAAAATGGTATAGACATTTAGTGTAATTGTTGTTGTAATTATAGCTGGTAAGATATGTTTACTTCATTTATATGTATATATGTATAAATACCTAAATATATATGCATAAATGTATTTTATTTCTACACACACGTATAAATGTACATATGTATAAATGTGTATATGTATACACAGTCACGGATTACTTAACAACAGGAATACATTCTGAGAAATGCATTAGTAAATAATTTTGTCGTTGTGTGAACAACATACAGTATACTTACACAGACCTACATGGTATAGCCTACTTCACACCAAGGCTAGATGGTATAGCCTATTGCTCCTAGGCTATAAACTTGAACAGCAGGTTACTGTGCTGTATACTATAGGCAATTGTAACTCCATAGTTGGTATTTGTGTATCTAAACCTATCTAAACACAGAAAAAGTACAGTAAAAATATAGTATCATAATCTTATGGGAACACTCTTGTATATATATGCCATCCATCACTGAAAAACAACATGTTGTTATATGGTGCATGACTGTATATATACATAGAGAGAAAGAGAGAGAAAGAAACTTGTAAAAATACTATCAGTGATTACCTTTGGTATCAAGATTTGGGGTTCACTCTGAGTCATAGGCTCACCCTAGGGCTTGGAAGACAGGATGACCAGAAAAAGGGAGACACATTTGCTGAACAATCAACAATGCCAACAATGATTGTGCCTTATAGAGTAATGAATCAGGCTCAGCAGCCTTGAAAGATGAATATGGTTTTGTCATGTAAAGCAGAGACTTCAGATTAAACTCGGGTTAAACATGCAGTTTATCTTCACCTCCTAAACATTACTAAAATTATTGTAAATGGATAAAATCCACGGGGTCAAAGAGATCAGGAAAGTAGATTATAGCAATCAAATTTTGGAATCTGGAAAACAAAGACAAAGAAAGCGCAGCGCTTGCCCAGAGAGAAGCCAAGAGGCAAAGCATATTTACACTCTGGAACTTTTTAACTGAATTTTTAAGAACTCTGGAAAGTCTCTGGAATAGGGGGCACCAGGTACCTCTGACAGTGAGGAACAAGTGAACTAGAAATGGGAGGGTGAGCTAGAAATCTGTATAAAAAGCAGAGAGGCAGCCGGGCACGGTGGCTCACGCCTGTAATCCCAGCACTTTAGGAGACCAAGGTGGGTGGATCCTGAGGTCAGGAGATCGAGACTGTCTTGGCTAACACGGCGAAACCCCGTCTCTACTAAAAATACAAAAAATTAGCCAGGCGTGGTGGTGGGCGCCTGTAGTCCCAGCTACTCGGGAGGCTGAGGCAGGAGAATGGTGTGAACCTGGGAGGCAGAGCTTGCAGTGAGCTGAGATAGTACTACTGCACTCCAGCCTGGACCACAGGGCGAGATAACATCTCGGGGAAAAAAAAAAAAAAAAAGCAGAGAGGCCCCTATAGCTCCTCTCTCCCCTCTTTGTCTGAACCCAACCACTCCATGATTACTCCAGGAGAAACTAGATGTTTATGCTGGAGAATTTCCCCAGAGGGACTCTGAATCCTGAGACACCAAGCAGGGCCAATAAACTGCAATCAACTAGTGGCAGAGTAGCTGAGACTGAGACCTTCTCTGCCCCCTTCCCGCACTCAGCTTCCAGAAAGCTAGTAGCTTTTACAATCCAGACAGGGAATTAGAGGTATTCCTTCTGAGGAAGACCCTACCCAAGAAAAGTCCTACAGATAACTGTCCCCCAATGAAACAGCTTATTCTCCACCAGATTACTCTATACTGAGACCTACCAGTGGCAAGCTCCCATGCTATCCACACACATATACACATATTCCAATCAGTTTCTCAGTGACTTACTCTTAAATATGAACGACTACCAAGGACCACTAGACATCTGAGAAAAGCCTTCTGGCATGAAAGATGGAGGCAAGACAAACAGCAAGAAAGGAACTGAGGAAACCGAGCTGGTGACGGAAATAGAAGCATTGCTGGAGCCAGGACTAATAGGCTCAAAGAGATCAGAGAAACCATTGCATCTTGAAACAAGAACAAGAGACTGTTGAAAAAACATGCAGAGCTATGAGATATGAAAAATATAAAAGATTGTTGTTGTTTTTAAGACAGGATCTCACTCTGTTGCCCAGGCTAGAATGTGATGGTGTGATCTCAGCTCACTGCAGCCTTGACTTCCCAGGTTCAAGTGATCATCCCACCTCAGCCTCCCTAGCAGTTGGGACTACAGGCGCAAGCCACCACATCCAGCTAATTTTTATATATTTTGTAGAGACAGGGTCTCACCATGTTGCCTAGGCTGGTCTCGAACTCCTGGGCTCAAGCAATCCACCCACCTTGGCCTCCCAAAGTGCTGGGATTACAGGCATGAGATGCTGTGCCCGGCCAAATACAGCAGATTTTTTAAAACTCTGAATAATGGAGTTAGAGATCAAAGTTAAAGAAATTTCTCAGAAAACAGCAACAAAGAAAAAAAGACAAGATGGAAAATAAAACAGAATACATAGGAAAAAGAGCCATTTCAGAAAGAGAGAAAATGGAGGGAGGAAATCATGAAACATGAAAATTTGCCAGAATTGAACAACATGAGCTCCCACATTGGAAGTTTCTGCTAGTGTCCAGCCAGTGGATGAAGTCACAGCTGCATCAATTCAACACATGGTATTTCAGCCTGCTGGAGAGAAAGAGAAGAACTGAAAAGCTTCTAGGGAGGAGAGTGGGAATAGGATAATAAGAAGTGATCTAGAATCAATATGGCATAAGACTTCTCAACAGCAACACCAGAAGCCAAGAAACAGTGAAACTGTACCTTCAAACGCTGAGTGCAAATGATTTCCAAGCTAGAATTCCATACCCAGCCAAACTATCAGTCAAGAGTGAGGATCAACTAAAGATCTTTTTGACACAAACGGTCTCAAAAAATTTAACCCTGATAACTCCCTTCCCAGGAAACTACTTGAGGATGTGCTTCACTAAAACAAAGGGAAAAATAAAAACAGGAAGGAGGAAGACATTGGATCCAGAAAACAAGGAAAGCAACACAGGAAAAAGAAGGGATTTCAGGATGATGGTGAAGAGAGATTCCAGGATCACAGCTGAGGAGGAGACCCAAACAGCACCCAGAACAGACAAGAGCAGGACAGAAGGCCCTAGCAGACACATCTTCATGAGGATGAAATTGAAGGAACACCCAGGGTTCTAAAATACTGAGGAGATTTATGCTTCCAGCAGTGAATCAGGAAACAAATTAATGATCAATACATAGAAAGTTTAGGCAAATTGAAAAAGAGATATTTATTCCAAGGAAATTTAATATAGTATAAAATGTAATATAGTATAATATATGGCTTGACTATGAATAACATTTAAATAGTCAAATAATGTAAACATTTATGTAACAAAAATATGAATATATTGAGAAGGTGGGAAGAAGATATTTAAAAAAGAAGTGGGGAGGGGCAATGCTGTATAACAGATCTACATCCTCAACCTTCACAGCCAGAAGTCAAGCGATTAAAAACTGAAACAGAAAAACCAAACAATAACAAGGTAAAGCCTGTTATTTAGACGTAAGGAGACAAATCCAAAAAGAAACAGCTGAAGTTGAAAAGGGGAGGCGGGAACAGAGCTGTGGTATCCAGTCTGGGGATGGCTTTTTCATCAAAAAAAAAAAAAAAAGTCTTATTCACAATCACAAAGACTTGGAACCAAGCCAAATGTCCATCAATGATAGACTGGATTAAGAAAATGTGGCACATATGCACCTTGGAATACTATGCAGCCATAAAAAAGGATGAGTTCATGTCCTTTGCAGGGACATGGGTGAAGCTGGAAACCATCATTCTAAGCAAACTATCACAAGGACAGAAAACCAAACACCACATGTTCTCACTCATAGGTGGAAGTCGAACAATGAGAACACATGGGCACAGGACGGGGAACGTCACACATCGGGGCCTGTCAGGGGGTGGGGGGCTGTGGGAGGGATAGCATTAGGAGAAATACCTAATGTAAATGATGAATTGATGGGTGCAGCAAACCAACATGGCACACGTATACCTATGTAACAAACACGCACGTTGTGCACGTGTACCCTAGAACTTAAAGTACAATTAAAAAAAAAAGTCTTGGCCGGGTGCCATGGCTCACACCTATAATCCCAGCACTTTGGGAGGCCAAGACAGGCAGATCATGAGGTCAGAAGATCGAGACCATCCTGGCTAATACGGTGAAACCCTGTCTCTACTAAAAATACAAAAAAAAATTAGCCCAGCATGGTGGCGGGTGACTGTAGTCCCAGCTACTCGGGAGGCTGAGGCAGAAGAATGGTGTGAACCCGGGAGGTGGAGCTTGCAGTGAACTGAGATCGTGCCACTGCACTCCAGCCTGGGCGACAGAGCAAGACTGTCTCCAAAAAAAAAAAAAAAAAAAAAAAAAAGGCTTATGATGTTGTACATACATAACTTTCTTTAATTTAAATATTTAAAATATGGAAGGCATCCAGGAAGAAGGAACGGCAACTGAGAGGTATGGGTCGTATGGGTCGTATCTCAGTCAGGTAGGGGTGACTCAAGGGTTTGGAGCTGGGAGGGGCAGGAGGACACCAAGCTGGACTGAGACTGAAGGCTGAGTGCTGGAAGGGAATGGGATCCATTGCCGGCTGTTAAGCAGGGGAGTCCTGATTTCACCCTTGTTCTTGATCTTGGCCACATTCTGGTGGAAATCATTCAGTGGAAATTGAATGTGGATGAGATTGACTCTCAAAGGGACCCAGTTAGGCTGTGCCCAGGTCTAGGGAGAGAGGAAGAAGATCTGAACATGGCAATGGCCATGGGGCAGCAGGTGTTTCCTAGGGTGCTCATCAGCATGCAATTCACCAGCTGAGGGGAATGAGGAAGGAGGAGTTGATGGGGTGTGAGGAGAAGCAGGCTGGGAGAAGGAGGATTTCAGGTCTGACAAGGACATCGTTTTCAAGACAGAAAGCACTCCCTTCCACCCTCCAATGTAGAAACTGTGTGCAGATGTGGGGGAGCCCATGGGTAGAGTTAAGATTCAAGCATGGGAGTCTTTGGGTTAAAATACCTAAAAAGGTAGAGTGGTGTTCAAAGAAAGGCATGGACTTTGCAGACAGACAGAACTGAGTTTGAGCTCCAGCCGTGCCACTTACTATCTGCATGATTTTATGCAAGTTACTGAAACTCTCTGAATTCTGGGGGTTGCCAGTTCCAAAACGGGCCTGACCACACCCACCTCACAGGGTTGCAAGGGCAATATCATAAAATAACCTCTGTAGAATGCCTCCATGGTGTCAGTCAGCACGTGTGGACACTGCCCCCATCCTGTGTCCCACCTCCCACTTCCACAGAGCATGGAGGTCTTCCAGGAAGAGCCTTCAAGATCTTCTGAGATTTGTCCCATTTCCCACATCTCTCAGGCTGTGAGGCTCCAGGAGGTTTCTGGAAAGCACCTGCAACTCCCTTCCCATCAGTTCAAGAACAGAGATCACACAGGTTTGCATCAACCAGAAAGTCAGCTTTATTAGCCCACCAGCAGCAGAGGAGCAGGGGACACAGCTGGGAACTGCGCCGGGAGAGCAAGGTCCTGACCCAGGCCTTCAGGAGGTGAGGCCAGCTGGTAGGCAGGAAGCTGTGGTAGAGGCAGCTCAGTTCTAGGAGCACTGGCCCTGGCTGAAGCTGGATGAGCCCTGCTCCTTGAGGATGGGCCAGGTCTGATGGCTCGAAGAGGACCAAGAGGAGGTGAGAAGGGGTCAGAGAGAGAAGAGGAGGTGAGAAGGGGTCTGAGAGCTAAGCTGACTCCAGGGCAGGGAGAAGGGAGGGCTGGGAGCTCTGAGGAGAAGGGCCCGGCCCACACTCCATGGAAACAGGCAGAGGGGCTGCGGTGCTGGGGAGCCTCAGGAGACTTACCCTCTGGGGAAGAATAGGATTGGCCAGATGCGTGTGGGGAGGAAAGGCTGTGGGAGAGAAAAGGCAGGGCAGTCAGTTGTGCTGAGAGCAGCAGGGGGGCTAAAGGGTCTGGGAGGCAGAACTGAGGGGCCTGGGACTCACTGGGCGTCCTCGCACTCCAGCAGGCGGCGGTAGGTGGTGATCTCCTGCTCCAGCTGTGTCTTCATGTCCAGCAAGATCTGGTACTCATGGCTCTGCTGCTCCATCTCACAGCGTAGCTGGGCCAGCTGCTCCTCCACGCTGGCAATCAGTCCCTGGATCTGGGACAGCTGCATGCAGTAGCGGCCTTTGGTCTCCTCCAGGCTGTTCTCCAGGGATGCTTTCTGCAAGTGAGAGAGAGAAAAAGAGTCAATGAAGGTGGTCACTCCTGTCCTTCCAGGTCTCTGGGCATGTTTTTTGAGAGGTGCCTGGATTTTGATCCCAGTTGGGGTACTGATGGGCCAGACAATATGGAGAAATGCTAGCCCACTATTCTAGGGCTAGTTTCTCTATCTATATAATGGGTCCGATGAGTCCTCTGGTCCCATCCTGAGAAAAGAAAGGTGGAACTAAATTGTGGCTTTTTGAGGGGGTGGTGGCCATTACTGGTGACTTGGGGGCTGCTGCTGTGCCAGGTCCTTCATACTATGCTGAGCTGGGACTGCAGCTCAATCTCCAGGTCCTGGAACACCCTCTGGAGCTCCATCACCTCACTGCGGCTGCTCTGTACCAGTTCGCTGTTGGAGGCCACTTCCTTGTTCAGCTCCTCGGTCTGAGACAGGAAAGCAGAGTGAAAGGTGAGGCTCTCCCAAAGCCCCCAGCTGGGAAGTGCTGCAGGCTTACTGAGGGCCCGAGTCCCACCTTGCTCAGGAACCAGGCATCAGCATCTCTGCAGTTCTTCTTTGCCATCTGCTCATACTGGTAGCGCATCTCATTCAGGATGCGGCTCAGGTCCACGCCAGGTGCGGCATCCATCTCCACGTTCACATCTCCACCGGTCTGACCTCATAGAGCAAGCATCTCCTGGGAAGGGATGGCAGGAGGCGGTCAGTTCAGCAGACTCCTCTCCTGGTCCTGGGTGCATCTGGCAACCCCACCAAACCAGCCTCCCATCCCGGAAGCCAGCAGCAACCGCACCTCCTCGTGGTTCTTCCTCAGGTAGGCCAGCTCCTCCTCCAGGCCTTCGATCTGCACCTCCAGGTCAGTACTGACCAGGGTCAGCTCGTCCAACACCCGGCACAGGCCATTGACGTCAGCCTCCACAGTCTGCCACAGGGCCAGTTCGTGCTCGTACCTGGCAGGACAGAAGTCAGGTCTTCAGGCTGCAGCCCTGAGGATTCTGAGGCTCCGGGTCTGCCGGCCCTACTGGGTGGACAGCCCCACTCTTTGTCCCTTGCCCTCTGCCCCCAGCCCACCATGCTGGGAATCAGGCTCCCGTTCCTGGAGCCGTTGGGGCCAGTGGGGCCTTGGCACAGGTGGCTTTGTGGCAACTGCTTCCCCAGGCAGTGAGTCAGCCCTTCAGAAGAACTCCCTGCCCCACAGTGACAGCCTTGGCTGAAAGAGACCTCAGTGATGCCATCCTGGGCTGTCCTGGGGAGCAGTTGCGGGGATCCTACATGTCCCACTCTGGGCAGGGGCAGAGTTCGTGTCTTCACTCTGCTTGCTGTGTGGCCTGAGGCTCCCCACCTCCCACCTCTGGGCCGGTTTCCCCTCAGTGGTGACCAGGCTGGACTGGGTGGCTGCAGAATCCCTTCTGGTTCTAAAAATCCTGTGACTCTCTTTCCCGTCTTGGATCTAATTCCAGTTCTGGAGGCTGCCTTGAGCCCCCGGGATCTCCAGAAGTGTGTGCACCATACAAACAGCACTGGCCGTGGAGCCAGACAGGCGACACTAAGTCCCTGCTCTGCCCTTACCAGCTGTACAGCACAGGCTGGTCCTATAGCCCCTTGGTCCTCAGTTTTCTCATCTGTAAAAGGGGATGACACACCACTAGCCACAAAGAAACATGCGTGAAGGACCCCACCGGCCCTTCCCCAAGGGCCAGCCCTGCCCCTCATCTTCCTCATCCTCCCCCTCCAGCCACCTGCTCCTCACACTCACCTCTACACACTGGCACCCTCCCGCACCGCTACACGGGGCCCTGCGCCCCCCACACTCCCAGCTGAAGAACACCACAGCCCCACACCTACCTCCTCCACTCCTCTACCGCCATCCCCTAATCACAGGCACCCCACCTGCAGGCTGGTGGGAGGGAGCCCCATCCTGCCACTACAGCCAGGTGTGACCTCTGACCCCGCCGTGGGCCTCAGAGTCCCCCCCACCCTGTAGAAACAGGACTGGCTGGGGATTCATTCCCAGCAGTTCCCTCTCCTGTGTCCACAGATCCCAGGCTGGGCCTGGCAGCTCCATTCATCCAGCTGAGCTGGGGGAGAGCACTGGTCATGGGTCCACTCAGGCATGCATGGTGTGTGCCGTGCGGTTCTGTGAGCGGGGATGACGGGGGCGTTATTCCTGCCACCAGTCCTCAGGTGAGGGAGCTGGGATTCAGGGAGGGTAAGTGGTCTTCCCAAGACACCAGTCACTGGAAGCTGAGATGTGAACCTGCCTGCCTGTTCTCCTTGCCTAAGCCTGTTCCATCATCCTGAGCCCTCTCTCTGTGCATCTCAAATTTATATCATTTTCTTGATCAGAGGGGACAGAGGGGTAACCAGATACAGGTGGAGATTCACTCAAAGTCACTCTGCCTTAAGCTGCAGAGCTGCAACTAGAACCCAGACCTCGGCCCTCTCCAGGCTCCCACCATGCCTGCAGGTGGGGCCAGTATACCCAACTCTCACCCACCTCCCCATGATCACTGGCATGAGGTCTGCCCAGGGTGGGCATGGCCTTGGCCTGAGAGGCTGGTCCAGCACCGACGACTGGAGGGAGGAGGAGGGGTCTGGGCACGAAGACGGGGCCTCCTCAGGGTGCTGTGGGGCATCCCTCGGTGCTGGCCACTGGCCTTGCTCTGCAGTGCCTCTGTTGAGGTGAGGAGCCCAGAGACAGCCTGCCTCTGCCTGGGCTCCACTGGGGCAGGCAATTCCTTGTCTCAGCAGAATCAGGGTTTTGTCGCTGCTACATCTCCCCTGGTCACTCATCCCAGAGGTAAGAGCAGAACGGATGCACATGTCTTAAGAGCCAAACCTGGGAGAGGGAACTCGACACTCCCCACCTGAAGGGGTGGCCCGCCCCTCCACACCTGTGGGTGTTTCTCATCGGGTGGGATGAGAGACTGAGAAAAGAAAGAGACACAGAGACAAAGTATAGAGAAAGAAAAATGGGCCCAGGGGACCAGCGCTCAACATATGGAGGACCCGCGCTGGCCCCAGTCTTTGAGTTCCCTCAGTATTTATTGATCATTATCTCTACCATCTCCGAGAGGGGGATGTGGCAGGACAATAGGGTAATAGTGGGGAGAGGGTCAGCAGGAAAACATGTGAACAAATGTCTCTGTGTCATAAACAAGGTTAAGGAAAAGGGGCTGTGCTTTGATGTGCACATACATAAACATCTCGATGCATTAAAGAGCAGTTTTACCGCCAGCATGTCTCACCTCCAGCCCTAAGGCCGTTTTCTCCTATCTCAGTAGATAGAATATACAGTTGGGTTTTACACCGAGACATTCCATTGCCCAGGGACGAGCAGGAGACAGATGCCTTCCTCTTATCTCAACTGCAAAGAGGCCTTCCTCTTTTACTAATCCTCCTCAGCACAGACCCTTTACGGGTGTCGGGCTGGGGGACCGTCAGATCTTTCCCTTCCCATGAGGCCATATCTCAGACTGTCACATGGGGAGAAACCTGGCTTTCCTAGGCAGAGGTCCCTGCGGCCTTCCGCAGTGTTTTTTGTCCCTGGGTACTTGAGATTAGGGAGTGGTGATGATTTTAACAAGCATGCTGCCTTCAAGCATTTGTTTAACAAAACACATCCTGCATAGCCCTAAATCCATTAAACCTTGAGTCCACGCAGCGCGTGTTTCTGCCAGCACAGGGTTAGGGGTAGGGTTACAGATTAACAGCATCTCAAGGCAGAAGAATTTTTCTTAGTACAGAACCAAATGGAGTCTCTTATGTCTACTTCTTTCTATATAGACACTGATCTCTCTTTCTTTTCCCCACACCCACCCCCACCCCAAAGAGGGGCAAAGGGGACCCCGGAATCTTGGACAAAAACCTCAGTGTTCAGGTGTCAAGGTGGGCCTGGAGTTCCGGTCCAACCACAGACCCATCACCCTCAGAACTGAAAATGGTCTTCAAGGTCACCAAAGGCTATCAATACCCCAACCGGAGAGGGTGAAAGCCTTATCCAGGTTAAGCAGCACAAAAGTGAGGGAGCAGAGACTCAGCCAGCTCTAACTCCCAAGCCAGGATTCACACCGACTCTCGCAGTGGAGTCTCTGAGAACTCTTCACTCTCTGCCCCCACCGTGTGTGCGTGCACACACACCCCTTTCTCATTGGCTCACTGCCCCCCGCCAAGTTCCCCATTCCAGGAGGTGTCAGGGTGGGATTATACACAAGCCCAGCACTGCAGACCCGAGGATCTGCATGGGCTGAGAAGCTGCAGGAAGTTGCTGACCAACGCGCCAAACTGCTCAGCCAACTCCATGGATCACGCACCTGCCTGCCGTGTGCACAGCTCTCGGGGGCTGGGGGTGAAGAGGGAGATGATGACATAGTCTCTGACCTTAGAAAAACTTATCATTTGACCCTGGAGGGAAAACTAACGCTGGAAAATACAGAACCTGGCTAGAAACCCTGGGGTGCTGGGCTTGCCTGCCACGCCCACACCACAGGAGGCAGCTGGGGTAAGCATTACCCCGCTGAGCCTCAGCAGTAGAGGAGGGGGCTGCCCTCCTGACCTTGATCCCTGAAAGGGTCCTAGCAGAGGGAGGCACCAGCAGGGCCTCAGAGGATCCGAGTTGACAGAGGAGGAGGAGACGTTTCCTCTGCATCGGTGATGCACACCTGCCCCAAGGTGGCCAAGAGCCAGGACCACTAAGCCTGGTGAGCACAGAGAAGCCCAGTGGGCATCCTCCAGGCAGAGGATTCCTCCCTGCACCCTGCCTCCTTCCTGTCCTTCGTCCTGCCCATGTCAAGCATGAGGCATGAGATCATGGCATACCTGAGGAGGCCGGGAATCACCATTGGCCAATGCCACGCCTTGGCTTGCAGTGATTCTCCAACCAGACAGATCATCAGAGTCCCCAGGAAGATTCGCAGCCCTGCTCCAACTCCGCATCAGCACCGCTCAGGACAAGCCTGCTGGTGGGGCTGTTTTACAAGCTCCCCAGTCAACTCAGCCTGGGAAGGCAGGAGGCAGCTTAGGGGGCTGAGGAGGGGGGCAGAGAAGCTGAGGGGAGAAAGGGGGCTGCGGCAGGGCCCCCAGCCCCGGATGGACAAGCCAGAGCCACAGGCTTCAGGGCAGGAGGAAGGAAAAGTAGAGCCCCAATGAGCCAGGACAGAGCAGCCTGGGATCGGAGAAAGCAGGGGCGAAAACTTGGGCAGGACATTCAGCCCCTCTGAGCCTCAGTTTCTTTCTCTGGGAAATGGGAATAACAGCCCTGCCTCACAGGCATATTAGGGGATTAGAGGCCAAATAAATAAAGCACCTGGCAAAGGCTGGTGGCTAGCGTTATGTTTATGAGCAGGTGTTTATAAAGCACCTACTATGTGCCTGGCACTGTGCTGGGCACTCAGACTCAAAGAACAAGACGGAGAAGCCCTGGAGACATAGTCTTCTGCGGGAGAAGGTGGTAAAGACAATCCCAATACACTAAAGTCAGGCCACGATGGGTTACTGGGGCCCTGCAGAGAAACAGATGGAGCAGGGTTCCTGGGGGAGAACGAATGTCCAGGCCCAGGCTCTGCCCCGTGACGGCTCCCGGGATCTGGGGAAATCTGTGAGTGCCAGGCCCACCTTCGGGGGTCCTCTCCCCTCCTGCATGTTTGACGCCCCCCTTCTGAAGGTGGAGCTGTCATAGCCCTTCACAATCCAACCACAGATCTGCAGCTTCTGCCTTGATGACGGGGTGAAACATTCTGTGCAGTGGGCACAGTGGCTGTGGATGAACTGTGAGTCCCTCCATGAGTCCCACAGCTGGGTCCCCAATCCAGCCCAGGCACATGTCCTCAGCAGCCTGGGCCCACTTGGGGTGCCTGTTCTGCACAAACAAGGGGCCCGGACTCCTATGTGAGTCTCAGGAAACCCCCAAGAGGGGCTCCCATTGCCACCACCCCAGGAATGTGAGCGGGAAGCTGGTGCCTCCAGGGAAGGCTGAGGACCCCAGTGGGGTATGGGAGAAAGAGTGGGCCTCTCTCAGGGATGTTTCTTCAAATGGTCACTACAGCTCAGGGTGAGGACAGGTCTCTGTCAAGCTCAGTTATCCCCTCAGCTCTGTGCATGTGGGGAGACCTGCCTGGCTCTGCTCCCTCTGTTCCCCTCATCTCCCCAAAACCTTGGTTGCCACAAGAGACCCACACTGCATAAGGGCTGAGGGACTGTTGTCAGTCCCTCAGGTCCCCTCGGGGCAGGCACTGTTTCTCGGGGTCAGGACCGGTGTCTCCTCCTTCCCCTGGACTCAGTGCACACCAGATGCAGAGCGATGTCATGCCATGGATGAGTGTCCCCCACCACATCCAGCTCCCTACGAGACATGCTGCCAGGTCAACCCCTGCAAGGGGGGTCCAGAGGCAGGCTACCACTGGCATGGGCCTGGCCTGAGAGTCCTATGTGTGTGTCCATCACATGAGACCAGGTGTGGCAGCTCCATAGGGCAACCACAGATCCGCAGCTTCTGCCTTGATGACAGGGGGTGAAATATTCTGTGCAGTGGGCAGGAAGTGTGTGGACGAACTGTGAGTCCCTCCTTGAGTCCCATAGCTGGGTCCCCAGTCCGCCCAGGCACATGTCCCCAGCATCCTGGGCCCACTTGGGGTCCTTGGACAAAGTCACTCAAGTCTCCCCACCAGCCCCTGGCAACCACTGCCTCTACTGGCTCAGCTCTCTGGGCACACCGGGGGGCTCCCCCATTCTGGCCTCCTGAGCCTCCCACCCACTCACTTTGTGGAGAAGAGATTCTTCCCCAGCAGAGGGGCACAGTCTGGGGCTGTCTCTGGTCCTTCCCACACTCTGACCCCTCCTCACTCTCGCCATGAGTAATTGTGGACCCCAGGCTCTACAGGAGGGAGAGATAGCCCTGCCTGGAACCTGAGGTGGGGGAGGAGGTGGGGCTTGGCTCCTCTTCCCAGCACAGAAGCGGGGCCCACTCCCCTCCCGTGCCTGTCTCCACTACTGACCCCCCAGGCTCTGGGACAAGGGCTGAGTCACTGCTCCTTGGGGCCTCAGTGTCCCCATCCACACAACAAGGCGCCTTCCCCTAGACCCTCCCTGCTTCCGGGGACTATTCAGACAAATGAAGTCACCCTCCAGAATGAGCCATCTGCAGCCCAGGGCTGGTTCTGGTTGTGGCAGGATGTGTGGTGGGGGCCTGGTGCAAACAGTGCCTGCCTCCTGCCCTCCATGGTGCCACATTTGTTGCCAGACAGCAGGGAGACATCAGCCTCTGACAGAGCAGAGCGTGCCCTTGCTTTGAGTCGTGCAGATGCTGCTGCAGGCGCAAGTCCCCGACTCCAGGCAGCCATCTCCCCTGCAGAGAGAAACACTCTCCCGAGATGTCATAGCTCCGAGGTCCAGGGAGGACGTGTGACCAGCCCGAAGTCACCCATACCGCAGTGGTCAGTACCCACCCCCATCCCTGGCCTCTGCCAGTCCCAAACCCCCACCAACCCAGGCTCAGAGGGCTCTGGTCACTCCCATTCTCCTCGGGCCTGGGCCCCACCCCCAGCCTCCAGGCACCAAGAGAGAAAGGGTGTTTGAGGGCCCTGGTCTGATTCTGCAGCAGCAGAGACACCACAGGTCCAGCAGTGATGAGGCGGAGACACCCTCCTCCCACTAACCCACTGCTTGAAGAAAACCAGGAAAGCAGGCCAACCCACCTGGCAGTTTCCAGATTTACTAGAAGGAACATTTCCAGGTGTTAGGCTCACCTCCCACAGACTGGTCCCCACAGCCACGTTTGCTGCCACCAGCAAGAGCTGGGGCTGGTGCTCAGAGGGTGCTGGGAGTGGCTGGAGCAGGACTGTTCCTTCTCATTTTCCTAGGAGGCAGTTTCTACCCTCCCTCATGCCACCCCTGTCCCTGGTGGGGAACCAAAGAGGATCCAGACCGCCAGGGAGAGTGGCACTGCTCCCTAGGCACAGCCACCCCATCTGCAGTGACCCCCCACTCTGCCCCGTCCCCATCCTGAGCAACAGCTGACCATGTGAGGAAACATCCCTGAGTGAGGCCCCACCCTTTCTCCCATACCTGCCTGGGGTCCGTAGCCTTCCCTGAAAACACCAGCCTCCCACTCACATTCCCAGGGCGGAGGCAATTGGAGCCCCTCTTCGGGATTTTCTGAGACTCACACAGGTGTCTGGGCCCCAACCACCCAGCCTGCCTCCCCCACCCACCCTCCCTTTGTGCTTATCCCAGCCCTTGCCCACCTCCTGCCCCATCTAGGGGGAGGGCACAGCCCACACGACAGGGAGGAGCAACTGACTGAGTCATCTCTGAGGATTCGGGCTCCCACACCTGAGATCTTCCCATCCAATTATGGATGGGAAAGCAAGGCTCAGTGAGGGGAAGTGACTGCCTAACTTCCTGAAGTCACAGAGCTACTCACAGGGCAAGCAGTGGCCACCTAGGACCACAACTGATACACCGACTCCACCCTGGGTCTAGCGCAGTCTGGACCACCCCCTGAAAATCTCCAGCCCTTGGGAGATGCGAGCATCCCCCCCAAACTCTCCCCAGACTTACTCTTTATATTGGTCTAAGCTGACCCCTGACCTGCCAGTCAACAACAGTGGGTATCTAAGCACCATCTCCCCTCACCCTCACTCCTTCCCATTTCACCCTTTTGTCCCTAGCGCCCACCTGAGGGGCCAGAACAAGGACACATTTCATAGCTGAGTCAACGAGCTTTATTGTCATCAGGCAGGGAAGCATGGGGAAGGGACTGAAGCAGGGGGCTGAGGCTGGAGAGGCCGGAGACTGCGGGGCAAATGGGGCAGCTGCCTCCCTGCCTCCTGGGGGGCTGGCCGGGGAAGCTGAGTCCTCAGCGGGTGGTCTGGTGGACCTGCTCGTGGGAGGAGATGACCTTGCCATCCTGGACCTCCTCCACAATGGTACACACCTGACAGGTGGTCACCGCTGCAGAAGCAGCAGGCGCTTTAAAGTGGGTAGGGGCCAGGAGACCCTCGCTTGCCCCCTAGTCCTCACGGACAGGACCCGGCTCTCTCCCTCGTCCTCCCCCAGGTGCTGTGAGTGCCTCCACTGGCACCTTGACATCACACTGCACACACATCCCTCCTGTCCCTGCCACCGCCTCCCTTCTATCCCATCCCTCTGCCGGTGGCCCTGTGTGAGTCTTGCCTCCCCAGATGGGTTATTTGATTCTGACCCAGTGTGTCCTGCCAGGGAGGAGCCGTGTAGACGCCATGAAATCCGTCTCCATTTCTCTGCAGTCTCCAGGACATAGATTGGCTCCCATCTCCCCCATCAGACTGGGATCACCAAGACAAAAACCAGGCCCCTACCTCCTCCGTTAGACTAGGAACCCTGGGGCTAGGATCATATCTTCTCCATCAGACTGGAATTTGGAGGACAAGGACCATGTCCCTATCTCCCATCAGGCTAGGGTCCCCAGAGACAGGACTGCTTTTGCTCATCCGAAAGCTATCAAGAGCAAAGATCATGAGACCATATTCCTATCTTCCCATCAGATGACAATCTCCAGAGCTGGGACCTGTCTCCTCCATCAGACTAGGATCTCCAAGGTAAGGACCAGTTCCCTGGCCCACCCCCATCAGACCAGACAGCGTCTCTCTCATTTGATCTTTTCCTGAGTATCAATCCTCAGTGCTAATGGGTCGTTTCTCCCACCTCTGCTGAGGGACAGCCATCAACTCCTGGAGCCCTGGGGACCCAGCCCCAGCAACGTGCAGGTGGGCTGCCTGTCCCATGCATCCAATCCTCAGGGCCTCAGCCACGAAGATGCTTATGTTCTTTCTTGTACTGAGTCAGGCTGAAAGAAAAAAAAAAACAGAGAGGAAATTAGGTGTGAGTCTGAGAGCCCCACCCCTGCCAAGAGGCCCGCAGCCCTGACCCCAGGCTCCCCCACTCACTGGGCATCCTCGCCCTCCAGCAGGCGGTGGTAGGTGGTGATCTCCAGCTCCAGCCGCGTCTTCACGTCCAGGAGGATCTTGTACTCCTGGTTCTGCTGCTCCATCTCGCAGCGAAGCTGGGCCAGCCACTCCTTCACGCTGCCGATCAGCCCCTGGATCTGGGACAGCTGCATGCAGTAGCGGTTCTCTGTCTCCGCCAGGTTGCCCTCCAGGGATGCTTTCTGCCAGGAGGGCAGGAAGACCAGGGGTCAGTGAGGGTTGTCAGTGTCCTCTTCTGGGCCCACCCCCATGCACAGGACTGTTCCTACCACGCTGAGCTGGAACTGCAGCTTGATCTCCAAGGCCTGCATGGTGTGCTGGAGCTCCAAAATCTCACTCTTGCCGCTCTGCACCAGCTCGCTGTTGGTAGCCACCTCGCGGTTCAGCTCCTCTGTCTGCAGACAGGACACAGGACAGGGTGGTGTGAGCCTGGATCCCTCTCCCAAGTCAGGCCTCCTCCCAAATCTAACTGCGGAAAGAGTGGTGCCTTCTCATCAGCTTCCCACGTCCCGAAGCCCAGAAACATGCCATTTGAAATGTTAACGTTTTATGGTTAATCCCTGTGTGTAGGAGGCACAGACCAGGAACTTGAGAACCAGCCAGAACATGTAGCCTGGCCCTTGGTGCTAGTTCCTGACTTCTTGAGAGAGAGATGGGGACTCCCAAGGTCTTTACCCTCTGCCTTTATTCTGTGGGGTCTCCCTACCTCCCCACCCACCCCCCAGATCCCAGCTTGAGCTCAGCTCCAGGTCTGTTGATGCAGCGGGTGACCCTGTGGTCCATGCAGCTTGCTGAGGAGGGGGCACCTCCAAGACACCTGGCCGTGGGCTTACTGTCAGTGCTAAGGCCCCTGAGCCCCAGCCCTTAAGAGAGACCTCTGGCCTGCAGCAGCCCCCACCTTGCTGAAGAACCAATCCTCAGCGTCCTTGCGGTTCTTCTCTGCCATCTTCTCATACTGCTCACGCATCTTGTTCAGGATGCGGCTCAGGTCCACGCCTGGGGCAGCGTCCATCTCCACATTGATCTCACCGCCCACCTGGCCTCGCAGGGCGTTCATCTCCTATGGAAAAAGGGGATGTGGATGTGCGCATCTGGACCCATCCTGACCTCTCACTCCCAAGTCTTCCCCCACGAGGGGACCCCAATCCCCACAAGGACACCCCACTCCCCACAAGGACCCCTCCTTTGTTCTCCCTCTGCTCTATCTGACCCTCTAAATGATTTTATTCATCTGCTCAGTATTGCCTCCACCATCAGACTCTATCTCCCCCATTAGACCAAGGGCTCTCCAAAATAAAATCTAATTCTTAGGCCTATGCCCCAAAATTTCCCCTCTAATTTCCAAGCTTCTATGTAGATGTTCAGCTTTGAGAGTTTGAAATGGGACAAGAAGGAGACTTCCTTACTTATCCCCCGCCCTCGTGAGGGAAGCCAGGGCAGGTAGAGGGAGCCTCTGCGGGCCCCTGGGAGGTTCCTTGGGTACAGAGAAGCAGTGTGGTACAAAGAGGAGTCTGCCCTGCACACTGGACCCCAAGGATCAGGGCTCTGCAGACAGGGAAGCCCTCTAAGGTGACTAATCCCAGTGCGCCTGCTCTGCTCTCTCCCACGGCGTCAGCCATGGCCCAGCCCCGGGGCTCTGCCACACACTCCTCAGCATCTTTGACCTTCTTCTGCCCCAGCCACCTCACCTCCTCATGGTTCTTCTTCAGGTAGGCCAGCTCCTCCTTGAGGTTCTCAATGTGCATCTCCAGGTCGGCTCTGGCCAGGGTCAGCTCATCCAGCACCCTGCGCAGGCCATTAATGTCGGCCTCCACACTCAGGTGCAGGGCCTGCTCTGTCTCAAACCTGCCGTGGGAATCAGGGACTTCAGCCCAGGCTGCTCGGACCTGCAGCTCCAGGTCCTGGCTGCTCACCTGCCTTCATTTTGCCAGGACTCTAAGAGGTTGGAAGGGCTGATGAGAGAGTCAAGTGGAAACGAATCCCACCCCCTGGGGTTTGCTGAGCCCATCTTAAGGGACAGTAGGAGGAAAGGAGAAGCCAGAAAAATCCCCAAATCAGGCATATCAGAGGCCTTCCCCACCCTGAGGTCCCGCCCTCTCCTTTCTGCCTCCCCCCGCAGCAGGTGCTATCGGGAGCTCACTCAGACACCCCCATTCCACATCTCCCAAAACCCCCTCCTGCTGACCCCTGCTCCAAAGGAGCAAGACACCACGCATCCAGTGGCCGATGGGCCCAGCCCTCCATCTGCATCCTCCTGCCTCATCCTTCAACCTCTCCTGGTGGAGGAGGTGCACGACGGAGAAACTGAGGCTCCAAGGGGCTCCACGAGGCCTGTTTGTTCCTGACTCAGCCTGCTGCCCCCAGAAAAGGGGGATGTGGGCCACACAGAGGCCCCAAGGCAGGTTCCCAGAAGCTAAGCCACAGCCAAACCACCCTTGGCTCCCTGAGACCCTATGGCTGGACTCCAGGCCTTTGGCCAGGGCAGGAGTTGGGGGGAAGAAGTCATGCCCCCTGGAGACCCCTCCCACCAGCAGGTCCTACCTTGTTCTGCAGCTCCTCGATTGTCCTGTAGTAATGGCTGTAGTCATGGGCGGGCCCCGGGGCCTGCCTCTGGTACCAGTCACGGATCTTCACCTCCAGCTCAGTGTTGGCTTCCTCCAGAGTGCGCATCTTGTCCAGGTAGGAGGCCAGGCGGTCATTGAGGTGCTGCATGGTGGCCTTCTCACCTCTGGCCAGCAGCCCATCAACGTCCCCAAAGCTGCTGCCATAGCCACCGCCAGAGCCAAAGCGGTAGCAGCTGGAGTAGGTGCTACCCCTTAGGGCGCTGCCCAGGCCGCCAGCAGATCCCAGCCTGCAGGAGCCAGCACCCAGGCCACCAGACAGCCAGCAGGAGGCGCAG
The DNA here is from genome assembly GCF_028885655.2 of Pongo abelii. Taxonomy (NCBI): domain Eukaryota; kingdom Metazoa; phylum Chordata; class Mammalia; order Primates; family Hominidae; genus Pongo; species Pongo abelii. The sequence continues at coordinate 17,677,805 of NC_072004.2, read as the reverse complement.
GACGAGCCGCCCCCCAGGCCGGAGGAGCCCTTGATGGAGCTGGAGGAGGTGAACTGGCGGATGGTGGTGGTCATGGTGGCGGCGGCAGGAGGCAGGCACACAGGAGAAGGGCTGGAGAGGAGAGGGGCCCCAAGTTGTGTAGGGCTGCCGGGGTTCACACGCTTCCTTCATAGGCCACCAAGTGGGCGTAGCGATTACAACAGGCTTGCTCCTCTGTTTCCATTCCCCTGGGCTTTCATCACCACGGGCCACCTGCCAGCTCCCAGGTGGCTGGGGACCCCCTCCCCACCCATCATCAGGAATTTGCCTCATTTCTCCAAATCCTCGTGCTGGGTGCCGCCTGTGTGCGTGTGCGTGCCACTGCTCTCAGGCCTGTCAGCTGCGATTCCGGCGGGCCCTCCAGCTATGCTTTCCCATGACCTAATACGGAGAAGAGGAGAAGGCAGGACTTCACCATCCCCAGACCCTCCCAGGCAGCCACCACCCCAGCCCGGCCTGCCTCAACCCTGTCTGGTGGGGAAATGGGTTGCAGTGTCAGGTGACCCCCCCAAAGTTGCTGTCTTTCACCCCACACTGCTGCACCCATGGTGTTGGCCCGGGGCTGGGTGCTGAAGAGAAAGAGGGGACCGAGAGTCTATCCTGCCTTGGAAACTGAGCCCAAACCCACCAGGCCCACCTCACAGCACAGAAATGCCATCAAGCCTCGAAGACCAACCCACATCGCAGATAAAGAAATTGGGGCTCCAGAGGGGTGCAGTGTCTACACTGGCCCCTTCTGCAGAGCCTGACACCCAGGAATGCACTCTAGGGGCTACAGTTCCATCCAGTCAGCTTCTGACCCTGCGCCATCCCTAGAAGCCCTTGCTAACCCAGTCTCCTCGTGTAAACCTTTCCCCGGGTTTACACTCCAGGCTGGGGTGGGCAAACAGGGGCTCAGCTATAGGATGGGGAAATGGTGGGCTGTGCTAAGAGAGGATCTAAACCAACTGAGAGGGGGATGCCCCCTTCCACTCCTCTCACCCTTCTGTACCCCAAGAGACCTAAGGGTCAGGTGAGGGGCATTTATCTCTGGTCTCAACCCACAGGAAACCTAAAGGACATTGCCCACGAAGAGGCTCTTACAGAGACCCCAGCCAGCCGCCCCCCCACTCCAGGCTCCCCAAGCTGTGGCTCCTCGTGTGGGCCATGTGCCCCACCCCACAGCCCCACCCTGCCCTGCCCACCACCCCAAGCCCGGCCCAGGGTCCCTGGCCGGCCTCTCCCTTGCACCGGAGCACAGGTGCCTGGTGAAACGGGCAACCTGATGCTCTCTGGGCCCTGCCCACGTTCCCCTTCCATCCACCCTCCTCTGCATCTTTCTGTGCCTGGGGCCCCCATACGAAGCGGTCACATCCAGACTCACCAGGCCTGAGATGCTGGAGGATGGAGAAGGGCTTGCCACGGGAAAAATCCTCCAGGAACACATGAACAAAACTTCGCCTGCACCCGGGACATCCTTCTCTACGGCTGGCCTACGAGGCAAGTGTTCTGCGCACTTATTATCCAATAAGAGTTGTCGAAAAAAGTTCCTTCTCACCCAATCAGAACCAAGCTTCCAAGATACAGCGGTTGAGTACAGCCATGATAAAATGGAGGCGAAGGCCCATTCCGCCATTTTCTCTTCGTGGAGGCTGGGCTCGCGTGCTGCTCTGCGCTGTGGGCGTCATGGACCGGAAGCGTGTGCGGCGCGCCTGCCTTGAGGCCAGCATCAGGGAAGGGTGTCCCAGGTGCAGGCGAAGCTTCCTTCACGTGTTCCTGGAGGACTTTCGGCTCGCAAGCGCTTCTCCATTCTCCCAACGTCTGGGGCCTGGTGAGTCTGGATGTGAGCGCATCCCACGGGGCCCAAGGCACAGAGAGAGAGAGGAACGGGGTGGAGGGAGGGAAGCGTGTGCAGGGGCCAGGAGCGCCAGGCTGCTCGGGCTTCCCGGCCCCTGCAGCCCGCCAGGAGCTGTGGCCCCGCTCGGGCCAAGGCAGAGGCCCGCCCTCCTGCTGCTGGCGCTGTCACCTCCCTGTGGTCCTGCCTCCTGGGTCCCTGAGGGCCTCTGTCATCTGGAACTGGAAATAAGTTAGTGAAGCGAAGTTTTGTGAATATTTATTGGCCTTTGCGTCTTTGTCTTCATTTTCAGTGCTGGTTTTTCTGTTGGGTCATTTGTGTTCTTCCGTTGATTTGAAGAATTTAAAAAGGTATTCTAGAAATTAATCCTTTATGGGGTCATTTCTAGCGCAGAGAGTTGTTTCTTAGTCTGGTCATTGTACCTTAATTTTATTTCACATTTCTTTCTTGCTGGTAAATAAGAAACTAATTGATTTTGTAGATTGATTTTGTATCGTGTTACCTGGCTTTATTCACATATTCATAGCCATCATTTTTGGATTATGGTGGGTTTTCCAGGTACTTATGTACATGTAGTTGTGTACTTATGTACTTAAATACTTACATATTTGAATACTTATGTACTTAGTGTCAGCCACGTATAATAACAGCTATATTGCTTAAATGTTGGCTCTTACACCTTTATTTTTCTTTATTTTCTCCTTTTATTGTCCCGATCACACCTCCTGAACACGGTGTGTCTGGTTCTGATTCCAGGGAAAAGGTTTCAGTGATCCTGTATTCCTTATGTAGTTTGTTATAATTTCATTTTAGACAATCAGATTAAGGAGGCTGCCTTCTTTTACATATGCTAAGAGTTGTTTATGACTAATTGTTGAATTTGAATAAAGGCTTTTTTTGCATATACTGTAATCATATGTTTTTCTCCTATTTTTCTGAAAATAGGATATTTTACATGAACTATTTTTGGATGTTAACCAATCCTGCATTTTTTAGTATATCCCACTTGGTATCCATGTGTTACATTTCCATATGTGGTTTAATTCATATGATACAATTTTTTTAGAATGTTTGTATTTCTGTTAATGAAAGAGAGGGCCTATAGTTTTTTCTCTAATGTACTGTTCAGATTGTGGTGTCAGCGTAATGCTGGCTTCACAAAAAAAAAAAAAACTGAAAAATATTGCCTATATTTCTTTCTTTGGAAGAGTCTGAGAAATTTAGGTGTTTTCTTTTTAAATATTTGGAATATTTCTTTGGGTATGGAATTTTCCATGTGGAACAGTATTTTTGTTGGTTGGTTTGACTTCTAATAATTCAAATCCTTTGGTATATGTACGAGTTTTCTTGTTTTATGTTATTTCTGTGTTCATTTTAGTAAGTTTATTTTTATTTTTTGGGGGACAGAGTCTCGCTCTGTCTCCCAGGCTAGAGTGCAGTGGTGCGATCTTGGCTCACTCCAACTTCTGCCTCCCGGATTCAAGCAATTCTCCAGCCTCAGCCTCCTGAGTAGCTGGAATTACAGGTGTGTGCCACCACATCGGGCTAATTTTTGTGTTTCTGGTAGACAAGGGGTTTCACTATGTTGGCCAGGCTGGTCTCAAACTCCTGACCTTGTAATCCACCTGCCTCAGCCTCCCAAAGTGCTGAGATTACAGGTGTGAGCAACAGTGCCCGGCTGTATTTTTTAGTAGAGACGGGTTTTTGGCATGTTGGCCAGGCTGGTCTCGAACTCCTGGCCTCGTGATCCACCTGCCTCAGCCTCCCAAAGTGCTGGGATTACAGGTGTGAGCCACAGTGCCCGGCTGTATTTTTTAGTAGAGACGGGTTTTTGGCATGTTGCCCAGACTGGTCTCAAACTCCTGACTTCGTAATCCACCTGCCTCAGCCTCCCAAAATGCTGAGATTACAGGTGTGAGCAACAGTGCCCGGCTGTATTTTTTAGTAGAGACGGGTTTTTGGCATGTTGGCCAGGCTGGTCTCGAACTCCTGGCCTCAGGTGATCCACCTGCCTCGATCTCCCAAAGTGTTGGGATTACAGGCATGAGCCACCATGTCCAGCCTAGTAAGTGTATTTTTCAATGTGATATTATTTGAATCTCTTGTCAAACTTGTAGTCCTAAGTATTTCACAGAACCCTCCTAGTGTCTTAATACACTGCTCTATAGAGCAGGCTTCTGTTTTGATTCCTGATATTGGTTTTTTGTGTCTTTTCTCTTTGCCTTAGTTAGTTTCACTAGTGGTTTATTAAGTGTATTAATATTTATAAACCAACTTTTTTTTTTGAGACGGAGTCTGACTCTGTCGCCCATGCTGGAGTGCAGTGGTGCAATCTTGGCTCACTGCAAGCTCCGCCTCCCAGGTTCAGGCCATTCTCCTGCCTCAGCCTCCCGAGTAGCTGGGACTACATGTGCCCGCCGCCCCACCCGGCTAATTTTTTGTATTTTTTAGTAGAGACGGGGTTTCACTGTGTTAGCCAGGATGGTCTTGATCTTCTGACCCTGTGATCCGCCCGCCTCGGCCTGTCAAAGTGCTGGGATTACAGGCGTCAGCCACCGCGCCCGACCCTATAAACCAACTTTTATCCTTGATTTGTTTCTGTTGCAGTTTTTTTCCTATTTCATTGATGTCTGCTCTTTATTACTTTAACTCTGCATTCTTTCATTTTGATCATTTTTAATTCTTGAGAAGGGAGTTTATGTGATTGATTGTCAATCTTTTTTCTATTCTAACACATTCCTTTAAGGCTGTAAATTTCTCTCTAAGCAGGGATTTATCTGACAGCTCACATTTTCCATCAGGTGTTTCCAAACCCTGTGTCTGCAGCCGCGTTGACCTCCCAGTGTCTCCACCCTGTATCGCCTACAGCCATGCCAGGCCTTGTGTGTCTCCATCCTTGTGCTTGAAGCCTGTATCTTCTCGCCGGTATCACCATCCCATAATGACGGAAGCCCACGTCTGCCCTTGTGTATCATCACCTGGTCTGTCCTCTGCCTGCACTTTATGGCCCCTGTCAGAAGTCTCCATTTCTTGCTCCTGCAGCCCGTGCCAGCCGTGTAAGTCTCCATCCTGTGTGCTTGCAGCACATTGCTTGCCTTGAATGTTGCCATCTCCTTAGCCTTCAGGCAGTAGCAGTCCTCCAGTGCCTCAATCCCTGTGTTTGCAGCCCATTGTGATGTTTTTGTCTGTCTGTCCCCTGAGCTTCTGCCCATGCCAGCTTATGTTTGCTACATTCTCTGTCCCCCTAATCCATGTCCACAGTCAGTGTTTTCATCCACGCTTTTTGGGCCATGTCTGCACTCATGTGTCTCCTTCTCCTGTGCCTTCAGCCCATTTCTGTCCTTTATCTGGATCATTTCTCCCAGGAGACTATGCCCAAAACTCCTATCCCCAGTGTTTGCACCTGCAGCCAGTCTCTTTCATTGAGTATCTCCGTCTGTTGTTACTGCAGCAGAGGCCTGTCATTGAGTGTGCCTGCTTCCCATGCCTGTCTTCCTGTGTCTCCAGCCCTTGTCCATGCAGCCCACATTAGGACTCTTGTGACTCCACTCTTCAGCTTACAGCCACATCTACCTTCAGGTGTCTTTACCTCTGTGCCCCCTGCCCACACCAAACTTCACCTACTCCTCTGTCCTGCACCTGTACCCATGTCTGTCCCTGGTGTGCCTCTCTGCCATGCAGCTGTAGCCAGTGAGCTCCCTTTTTGTCTGGATCCCCCGTGACTGTAGCCCAGGTCTTCTCTCCTGTGCGTGCAGCCCGTGTCTGCCCTTGAATGTCCCCATCCTCTGTGCTTGTCACCCGTCGGCCAGGCCTAGCATGTTTCCACTCTGTGCCTACACCCATGTCTGCCTCCAGGGTCTCCACTCATGGTGCCACAGTTTGGTTCCCGGTCCCTATCCTCCTGGGGTGGATTCTGGCATTGTGTTGGGAGGGAGAAGGTGACCCATGAAAGGGAAGCCTGGAATGATGTCATGGGCAAGGAGGCTGCCATTCAGCAGGCTGCACAGTGGCAGAGAAGACATGGCCAGTCAGAATCCTCCCTGCATCGGGGAACTCACGTGGGGTTGTGCCTTGTGTGGGGAGTAAGGAGAAGCTGGAGCAGGAGGTCTGGAGCCACCTGGCCCTCTTGGGCCTGAGACCCTCCCCACTGCAGGGGCTCCATCACTTCCCTGGTGGTCCTGCCTCCTGGGATCCTGCCCTGCAGTGTTTCTGTAGGGATCCTCTCACCTGGAACTTGCAGTGGAGGGTTTCATGTGAGGTAGAGTTTAGCAAATGTTTATTGGCTTCTGTGCCTTACTTTTCTTCATATGCTTTGCTCATTTTGTGCGTGTTTTTGTAGGGTCCTTTTTTTTATATTGATTTGAAGGATTTATCTTAAATCTGCAAATTGATCCTTTATTGGCTCGTTTTGTCATAGATACTTGTTCTCTAGTTTGATCATCATTTTCTGTTGGTTTCATACTAGTATATAGTAATCTGGTTGTAACAATGATGTATCCGGTAAGTTATTAATTGTAACAGTTTTGGGGTTTTCAGGGATTGTCTAGGCATGTAATAGTGTCATATACACATAATGACAATTTTTTTGGTTTAAAAATTAATCCTAATGCCTTTTTATTTCTTACCGTATTGTTTCTCCACTGCAAAGCTGATTAAAGAGTGATAGCAGGCATCCTTGTCTGGTCCTGCACTGGGGGAAAAAGCTTCCCATAATTCTCTGTTAATTATGTTATTTGTTATTGGCTAGTATTAGACTTTATCAGATTTCATCAAATTAAGGAAGTTGCTTTTTTTTTTTTTTTTTTTTTTTTTGAGATGGAGTCTTGCTCTTGTCGCCCAGGCTGGAGTGCAATGGCTCAATCTCAGCTCACTGCAACCTCCACCTCCCAGGTTCAAGTGATTCTCCCGCCTCAGCTTCCTGAGTAGCTGGGATTACAGGCACCCACCACCATGCCTGGCTAATTTTTGTATTTTTAGTAGAGACGGGGTTTCACCACATTGGCCAGGCTAGTCTTCAATTCCTGACCTCAGGTGTTCCCCCTGCCTTGCCTCCCAAAATGCTGGGATTACAGGCATGAGCCACCATGCCCGGCCGGAAGTTGCCTTCTTTTTTTATTATTTTTAATTTTTTTGAGACAGAGTTTCACTCTTGTTACCCAGGCTGGAGTGCAATGGCACGACCTTGGCTCACCGCAACCTCTGCCTCCCGGGTTCAAGTGATTCTCCTGCCTCAGCCTCCCGAGTAGCTGGGATTACAGGCATGTGCCACAATGCCCAGCTAATTTTGTATTTTTAGTAGAGACGGGGTTTCTCCATGTTGGTCAGGCTGGTCTCGAACTCCCGACCTCAGGTGATCTGCCCGCTTCGGCCTCCCAAAATGCTGGGATTACAGGTGCCTGGCCTGTCCTTTTTTTATATTTTACTCAAGTTTTTTTGTGTGTGTTTGTGGTTCAATTTTAAATTTTATTAAATGCATTAAAAAACTTTTCAGCTAAATGATCTTACTATTTTCTCCTGTATTTTTCTGCTAATGGGTTGACTTACATGATTTATTTTGAATGTTAAGGACCTTGCATTTTGGTATATATTCCATTTAGTATTGATCTACTGTGTTTTCATAGGTGGCTTCATTCATATAATATTTTGCTTAAAATATTTGTAGCTTTATTTATTTATTTATTTATTTATTTATTTTTATTTATTTATTTTGAGATGGACTCTCGCTCTGTTGCCCAGGCTGGAGTGCAGTGGCACGATCTTGGCTCACTGCAAGCTCTGCCACCCGGGTTCATGGCATTCTCCTGCCTCAGCCTCCCAAGTAGCTGGGACTACAGGCGCCTGTCACCACGCCCGGATAATTTTTTTTTTTTGTATTTTTAGTAGAGACGAGATTTCACGTGTTAGCCAGGATGGTCTCGATCTCCTGACCTCGTGATCTGCCCACCTCGGCCTCCTAAAGTGCTGGGATTACAGGCGTGAGTCACCGTACCTGGCCCCAGCTCTGTTTCTTAAAAAGGAGATACATACTGTTTATGAAAGAGGTGACATAGTTTTATTCATTTGTGTTCCATAATGTGTCCTGGTCCAATTGTGTCCTCAATGTAATGCCAGCTACACAAGAAATTTTAAAAATATTATCTTTATTTTCATTTTAGTGTTTTTCTTTGTATGGACTATTCCATAATTATGAGCTGGGAGTTTTACTTGTGGAACATTTTTGTTTGTTGGTTTGATTTTTTTTTCCAAGAATTTATTCGATTTGTTTAGTAGACTAGGAGTTTTTCTATTTCATGTTATGTTTGGGTCAGTTTGGGTAAGTTGGTTTTTAAATGTGGTGCATTTTGTTCTTTGTTGAATTTTTAGACCCACATATTTCACAAAGTCCTCTTAAGTTCTTGTTAAGGTCCACAGGCCCAGTGAGGAATGTGTCTGTGTTGATTTCTGATATTGATGGTTTGTGTTAACTTCTCTTTTTCTTAATCACATTGACTAATGGTTTATTGATGTTATTTGTTGATTTGTTTTTGTTGTGCTTTATTTTTTACTTATTTATTGATGTCTGCTGTTATGTTTTTTATTGCCTTTATTCGGTATACTTCCAATTGGATTGTTCCTTAGCTTTGATCCCTGAGAAGGGAGCTGAGATGATTGATTTTCAGTCTCTCTCTGTTCTGACATCCTCACTTAGGGTGTACGTTTCCACTAAGCTCTGATCTAAGCATCTCCTGTATGCACTCAGCTGTTTCCAACCCCTGTGCCTGCAGCACTGTCTGTCTCCCAATGTCTTCACCCCTGTGTCCCTGCAAACATGCCATGCTTTGTGTATCTCCATCCCAGTGCCTGAATTCTGCAGGTTCTCTCCATGTCTGCCCTTGTGTGTTGTCAGGTTTTGCCGTCCTCTCAGCCTACAGTACAGATCTTGCCTAGATTGTCTCCTTCCCCTACGCCTGCCTCCCATGCCAGTCTTCATTTGTCTTTGGTCCCTCTGCACGTAGCCCATGTCTTCCCTCATGTGTATCCATTCCTTGTCCATATGGCCCATGTCAGGATACCTGGGTCTTCACTCATCACCTAGAGGTCCATATCCATCCTCAAATGTCTTCATTCCCCAGCTGCCCTGTGCCTGCAGACATATCTGTCCTCAAGGCTGCCATACCATGTGCCTGTGGTCAGTGTCTTCCTTTTGTATCTGAAATCCTTGTGGCTGCAGTCTGCCTTCTCGTGTGTCTGTCCCCATTTCCTCTGCTGCACCCTAAAGGTCTCATGTGTCTCCATCACCTGTTCCTACCTTGGGTTACAAGTGACACAGTTTGGTTATGTGTTCACTGAAGGACGATTTGATTCCTTCCAGGTTTTTGTCATTGTGAATAAAGCTGCTGTGTGTATTTTCTTGTTGGTTTGTATGTGGATGTGTTTTCACACCAGTTGGGTAGATGTGTAGGGGCACGGTTGCTGCATACTATGTGATGCTGCAGTTTCCTTTGCAATAACATGCCATGCTATCTTGTGAAGTGGCTATGCCATTCTGCAGTCTCCCCAGTAATGAAGGAGAGTTCCTGTTCTGTATCCTCACCAAGGATTGGTAGTGCTGGCTTTTGCTTGTTTGTTGTTTATATAACTGTCCTAATCGATGTGTATAGGCTATCTATCTCATTGCTGTTTTAATTTGCTTTCCTTAGCCTACAGTGCGTTACTTTTTTCTCCTAATTCCCTAGTGTTCACCATGTCTTTATATGCTTATTTTCCATCAGAATATCTACTATTGGGAGGTATTACTACATATATTTGTCTATTTGCTAAATGTAGTTTATTTTCTTACTTTTGAATTTCACAAGTTCTTGGTATATTTTGCATGCAAGTTCTTCTTCAGATATGTGTTTTGCAAATACTTTCTTTAAAGATAAGTCTGGCAAGGATGCCCTCTCTCACTACTCCTATTTAACATAGTATTGGAAGTTCTGGCCAGGGCAGTCAGGCAAAGGAAAGAAATAAAGGGTATTCAAATAGGAAGAGAGGAAGTCAGATTGTCTGTTTGCAGATGACATGATTCTGTATTTAGAAAACCCCATCATCTCAGCCCCAAAACTCCTTAAGCTGATGAGCAACTTCAGCAAAGTCTCAGGGTACAAAATCAATGTGCAGCAATCACAGGCATTCCTATACACCAACAATAGACAAGCGGAGAGCTAAATCATGAATGAACTCCCATTCACAATTGCTACAAAGAGAATAAAATACCCAGGAATACAACTTACAAGGGACTTGAAGGACCTCCTTAATGAGAACTACAAACCACTGCTCAAGGAAATAAGAGAAGACACAAACAAATGAAAAAACATTCCATCCTCATAGATAGGAAGAATCAATATTGTGAAACTGGTCATACATTGGTCATAAATCCAAAGTAATTTATGGATTCAGTGCTATGCCCATCAAACTACCATTGACATTCTTCATAGAATTAGAAAAAAACTACTTTAAATTTCATATGGAACCAAAAAAGAGCCTGTATAGCCAAGACAATCCTAAGCAAAAAGAACAAAGCCGGAGGCATCATGCTACCTGACTTCAAACTATACTACGAGGCTACAGTAGCCAAAACAGAGATATAGACCAATGGAACAGAACAGAGACCTCAAAAATAACAAGACACATCTACAACCATCTGATCTTCAACAAACCTGGCAAAAAGAAGCAATGGGGAAAGGATTCCCTCTGTAATAAATGGTGCTGGGAAAACTGGCTAGCCATATGCAGAAAACTGAAACTGGACCCCTTCCTTACACCTTATAAAAAAATTAACTCAAGATGAATTAAAGACTTAAATGTAAAACCCCAAACCACAAAAACCCTAGAAGAAAACCTAGGCAATGCCATTCAGGACATAGGCATGGGCAAAGACTTCATGACTAAAACACCCAAAGCAATTTCCACAAAAGCCAAAATTGACAAATGGGATCCAATTAAACTAAAGAGCTTCTGCACAGCAAAAGAAACTACCGTCAGAGTGAACAGGCAACCTACAGAATGGGAGAAAATTTTTGCAATCCATTCATCTGACAAAGGTCTAATTTCCAGAATCTACAAGGAACTTAAACAAATTTACAAGACAAAACAATCCCATCCAAAAGTGGGCAAAGGATATGAACAGACACTTCTCAAAAGAAGACATTTATGTGGCCAGAAAACATATGAGAAGAAGCTCAACATCACTGATCATTAGAGAAATGCGCATCAAAACCACAGTGAGATAACATCTCACACCAGTCAGAATGACAATTATTAAAAAGTCAAGAAACAATAGATGCTGATGAGGCTGTGGAGAAATAGGAATGCTTTTACACTGTTGGTGGGAATGTAAATTAGTTCAACCATTGTGGAAGACAGTGTGGCGATTCCTCAAGGATCTAGAACCAGAAACACCATTTGACCCAGCAATCTCATTACTGGGTATATACCCAAAGGAATATAAATCATTCTACTATAAAGACACATGTACACGTATGTTTATTACAGCACTGTTTACAATAGCAAAGACATAGAACCAACCCAAATGCCCATCAATGATAGACCGGATAAAGAAAATGTGATACATATACACTGTGGAATACTACGCAGCCATAAAAAAGGATGAGTTCATGTCCTTTGCAGGGACATGGATGAAGCTGGAAACCATCATCCTTGTTTGTTTGGGGGGTGAGATTTATTGGCTCTGTAAGCAGAACATGAACTTTTGCCCATTTATAAAATCAGATTGTCGGCTGGAAGCAGTGGTTCCTGCCTATAATCCCAGCACTTTGGGAAGCTGAGATGGCAGATAGCCTGAGGTCAGGAGTTCGAGACCAGGCTGGCCAACATAGTGAACCCCTGTCTCTACTAAAAATACAAAAATTAGCCAGGCGTGATGGTGGGCACCTGTGATCCCACCTACTTGGGAGGCTGAGGCAGGAGAATCGCTTGAACCTGGGAGGTGGAGGTTGCAGTGAGCGGAGAGTGTGCCACTGCACTCCAGCCTGGGCGACAGAGAGAGACTCTGTCTCAAAAAAAAAAAAAATCAGTTTGTCATTATCTTCCTTATTGCTTTTAAGAGTTCTTTATGTATTCTTGATGTAAGTCCCTTGTCAAATAATTGTGTGGCAAATACCTTCATCCAGTGTGCCTTAAATGTTCTTCTTTTGGTGAACAAAGTTCTTAAGTCTAATTCATCAATCTTTTCTCTAACGGTTAATGCTTTTTGTGTTCTGTGTAAGACATTGTTTATTCCAAGATGATGAAGATACTCTCCTATGTTTTCCTGCAGAAGCTTTATTGTTGTATCTTTCACACTAAATAGAAACCCTCCTTAAAATCACCAACTCCTACTGCATTGTTAAAATATTTTGCTAAACCTTTAGAAGATTCTGGCACCACAACACTCCCTTCCCAGCCTCAAACCTTTTGGGGAGGTGGGGACAGAGAAAGAAAGAAGCTGGCAGGGAAAACCCAGCCTCAGCCAAGACCTAGCCCAGATAGTAAATTAGCATGGCTGGGAGTCTCCGTCATATCAGCAGTCATATGTCTTAAAACCAGAATCTACCCAGATTATATATATATCTTGTATCTGCCACAGCCATTACCTTCTTTTCACTTTATGTCAAAAAAAGAAAAAGAATCCCAGCACTGAGGCAGAAGGATTGCTTGAGGCCAGGAGTTTTAAGTCTGCAGTGAGCTGTGATAGCGCCACTCCACTCCAGCCTGGGTGACAGAGGGAGACCCTCTCTGAAAAAAAGAAAAGAAAAGAAAACCTGTCATGTTACTGACCAGTAATAGGGGCTCCCAAAGTATAAACTCGCCTCAGACCCCTGTTTGTTCTTCCTGCTACCCTGTCCATTCTGCCTCCGCCCCGTTCCGAGGCTGGACCATATCATGAAGGAAGGCCCCTTGGTTACAGCCTCCCCAGCCCGTCAGCCATGCTGCCAAGAACACTGGAAAGAATAAAAAGCTAGAGGGAGGTGGCTGCCTGCAGGAGGTTTAGCATAAAGGAAATAGGAATGGTAACAGGAAATTGAAGAAAACAGTTAAAAAGAGTAGTCATTCAAGAATGACTCCACTGATGCCACCTGTGCTGTCCCCCACCTGACAGAAATGGACCGAGGCAGCTGCCGGAGTGGATATGCAAAGACAATTCACATTTTCATTAGTGCCCTTTTATGATGTAACCTAGTCATAATGAGATTGCAGGGAAGAGATAGAAAATAAGATGCTTCCAATCTTGATCATAAGAATAGTATTTCCTGCTGGTGTGATTGTGTGTGTGTGTGTGTGTGTGTGTGTGTGAATATTTTGGATTAGTTTTCAAAACATTTTACATTTGATGAAACCCAAAACTCATTTTGTCGGGAGTAATTTTTATTAAATTGTTAAATCTCTGTAAAATTAGAAATATAAATATGTGTCTGCTTTATTTACTCTTCACAAAATATGGTGTCTAGACCTGTTTGTCTATGATGCCTCATAGGCTTGTTCTCTCCGAATTAGGAAGCCAAAAAAAAGTGGTGAAAGTCAGATGGTTCATAGTCTTTTTGAAAACCAGTAGCCATGTGCATTTTACTTAAAATAACTTTTTTTTACCTCACCAAAGTACAGCATGATAGGTTATGTTCAATCCCTCTCTCTCTCCGTGTGTGTGTGTGTACATATATATTTTATTTTAGATTGTGGGGGGGTACATGTGCAGGTTTGTTACATTGCTATATTGTGTGATGCTGAGGTTTGGGGTACAGTTGATCCCATCACTCAAGTAGTGAGCATAGTATTCAATGGTTAGCTTTTCAGGCCTTGTCCCCCACCTGCCTCACCCCTCTTGGAGTCCCTAGTGTCTGCTGTTCCCATCTTTGTGTCTCTGTGTACTCTGTGTTTAGCTCCCATTTATAAGTGAGAACATACAGTATTTGGTTTTCTGTTCCCGTCTTAGTTTGCTTAAGATAATGGTCTCCAGCTGCATCTATCTTGCTGCCAAGGACATGATTTCCTTCTTTTTTATGGCTGTGTAGTATTTCATGGTGTATATGTACCATATTTTCTTTATCCAGTCTATCATTGATGGGTATTTAGGTTCATTCCATGTCTTTGCTATTGTGACTAGTGTTGGAATGAACATATGAGTGCACATGTCTTTTTGGTACAATGATTTGTTTTCTTTTGGATACATATCCAGTAATGAGATTGCTGGGTCGAATGTTAGCTCTGTTTGAAGATCTTTGAGAAATCTCCAAACTGTTTTCTACACTGGCTAAACTAATTTACATTTCTACCAGCAGTGTATAAGTGCTCCTTTTTCTCTGCAGCCTCATCAGCATCTGTTGTTTGACTTTTTAGTAGCCATTCTGACTAACGTGAGAAGGCAGCTCATTGTGGTTTTGATTTGCATTTCTCTGATGATGAGTGATGATCAGCATTTTTTCATGTTTGTTGGCCACTTGTATGTCTTCTTTTGAGAAGTGTCTATTCATGTCCTTTGCCCATTTTTTAATGGGGTTGTTTTTTGCTTGTTGATTTAAGTTTTTCTTATAGATTCTGAATATTAGATACATCATTTGTGAATATTTCTCCCATTCTGTAAGTTGTCTATTTACTCTGTTGATAGTTTTCTTTGCTGTGCAGAAGCTCTTTAGTTTAATTAGATTCCACCTCTTTTGGTTGTTATTGCAATTGCTTTTGGGGACTTAACCAAAAATTCTTTGCCAAGGCCAATGTCGAGAAGGGTATTTCCTAGGTTTTCTTCTATAATTTTAATAGTTTGAGGTCTTGCTTTTTTCTTTTTTTTTTTTTTTTTTTGTGATGGAGTCTCATTCTGTCGCCCAGGCTGGAGTGCAGTGGTGCGATCTCAGCTCACTGCAAGCTCCGCCTCCTGGGTTCACACCATTCTCCTGCCTTAGCCTCCCAAGTAGCTGGGACTACAGGCGCCTGCCACCATGCCTGGCTGATTTTTTTTGTATTTTTAGTAGAGATGGGGTTTCACCGTGTTAGCCAGGATGGTCTCGATCTCCTGACCTTGTGATCTGCTTGCCTCGGCCTCCCAAAGTGCTGGGATTACAGGGTGAGCCACTGCACCTAGCCAATTTTTTTTTTTTTGAGACTATTTTATTTTTTGTAGAGGAGTGGTTTCACTATGTTGCCCAGGCATGTCTTGAACTCCTGGGCTCAAGTGATCCTCCCACCTCAGCCTCCCAAAGTGTTGGGATTACAGTTACAGGTGTGAGCCACTATGCCCAGCCTTTTTATCTTTTGATAATAACCCTTTAACTGGGATGAGATGCTATCTCATTGGGTTTTGATTTGCATTTCTCCTATTAGTGATATTGAAGGATTATTATATTTAATAACAGCTTTATTGAAATATAATTTACATGCCATAAAATTTACCCTTTTAAAATATTTTAGGCCAGGTGTGGTGGCTCATGCCTGTAATGCCAGCACTTTGGGAGGCCAAGGCGGGCAGATCACTTGAACTCAGGAGTTCAAGACCAGCTTGGGCAACATAGTGAAACCCCATCTCTACAAAAAATATAAAAATTAGCCAGGTGCGGTGGTGTGTGCCTGTAGTCCCAGCTACTTGGGAGTTTGAGACAGGAGGATTGCTTGAGCTCAGGAGGCAGAGGTTGCAGTGAGCTGAGATCACACCACTGCACTCCAGCCTCAGTAGCAAAGTGAGACTGTGTCTCAAAAAACAAACTAACAAAAATTAAAATAAAATATTTTAAAGTGGTTTTTGGTATACTCACAGACTTATGCAACCATCTTCACTATTTAATTTCAGAACCTTTTTATTACCCCCAAATGAAACCCCGTATGCATTAGCAGTCATTACCCATTTTCTCCTTCCTCCCAGCCCCTGGCAACCAGTAATCTACTTTTCATCTCTTTAGATTTGCCTATTCTGGACATTACACATAAATGTAGCCACATAATATGTGGCCTTTTGTGACTAGCTTCTTTCATTAAGCATAATGTCTTCAAGGTTCATCCATGTTGCAACATCTAGCAGCAGTTTATTCCTTTTTTTGTTTGTTTTTAATTTTTTTTTTTTTTTTAGAGGCAGAGTCTCACTCACTCTGTCACCCAGGCTGGGGTGCAGTGGTGCTATCATAGGTCGCTACTGCCTTCAGCCCCTGGGCTCAAGGGATCCTTCCACCTCAGCCTCCCATATAGCTGGGACTACAGGTACATTGCACCATGCCTCACTAATTTTTTAAATTTTTGTAGAGATGTGGTCTTATTGTCTTGCCAAGGTTGGTCTCAAACCTGCCAAGCAGTCTCAAAGCACTTGACCTCAAGTGATCCTCCCGCCTCTGCCTCCCAAAGCGTTGGGGTTATAGGCACGAGCCACCATACCTGCTCTTCATTTCTTTTTATTGCCAATATCATTCTATTATATAGATATACCACATTTATCTATTTATCAGTTGATGGATATTTGGGTTGTTTCTACTTTTTGGTTATTAATAATCCTCCTGTGGGCATCCATCTACATATTTTTGTGTGGATATATGTTTTCAGTTTTCTTGAGTATCTACCTAGAAGTGGAATGGCTGGGTGATATGATAACTCATTGTTTAACATTTGAGGAACTGCCAAACTGTTTTCCAAAGTGGCTGGACCATTTAACATTCCCAGCAGCAGTGTATGACAATTTCAATTTTCCCATGCCCTCATCAACACTTTTGACTGTCCATCCTTTTCTAGATGGGGTAGAGAGGTGATCTCACTCTGTTGCCCAGGCTGAAGTACAGTGGCATGATCATAGCTCACTGCAGCCTCGAACTCCTGGACTTATAGGATCCTTCTGCCGCAGCCTCCTGAGGGAAATACAAATTAAAACCACAATGAGATACCACTTCACACTTACTAGGATGGCTCCCATCAAAAGGATGGACAGGCTGGGTACAGTGGCTCACTCCTGTAATCCCGCACTTTGGGAGGCCGAGGTGGGTGGATCACTTGAGGTCAGGAGTTTGAGACTGGCCTGGACAACATGGTGAAATCCTGTCTCTACTAAAATACAAAAAATTAGCCAAGTGTGGTGGTGGGCACCTGTAATCCCAGCTATTCAGGAGAGTGAGGCAAGAGAATCACTTGAACCCAGGAGGTGGAGGTTGCAGTGAGCTGAGATCACACCACTGCACTCTAGCCTGGGCAATAGAATGAGACTAAGTCTTTAAAAAAAAAAAAAGAAAAGAAGGATGGACAGAGTCAGGTATGGTGCCTCACCCCTGTAATCCCAGCAGTTTGGGAGGCCAAGGCAGGTGGATCTCGTTAGCTCAGGATTGGAGACCAGCCTGGGTGACATGGTGAAACCCCATCTCCATAAAAAGTACAAAAACTGGCTGAGCACAGTGGCTCACGCCTGTAATCCCAGCACTTTGGGAGGCCGAGGCAGGTGGATCACGAGGTCAGGAGTTCGAGACCAGTTTGACCAACATGGTAAAACCCCGTCTTTACTAAAAATACAAAAAATTAGCCAGGCGTGATGGTGCGCACCTGTAGTCCCAGCTACTTGGGAGGCTGAAGCAGGAGAATTGCTTTAACCCGGGAGGCGGAGGTTGCAGTGAGTCAAGATCGCGCCATTGCACTCCAGCCTGGGTGACAGAAACTCTGTCTCAAAAACAAAAGAAAAATCAACTCCTCAAACCTCCACCCTTTTTGGCTTCTTCCTCTCCATAATCATGAACAATCTTCCCTATTTTGAAAACCCTATTGTCTGACTTTGCTGCCAGCTCTAGCTGTCATCTGATTTTCCCCCTTCCTCTCAAGGTTAGACTTCTCCAGAAAGGGTGCTGCCCTCAATTCCTCAGCACACTCCTGTCTCCTCCAGCCCCCACTGTCTGCCCTCTGCTCACACAGTGGCAGTTCCCAGTGGTTTCGTAGCTGCTGAGGTCAGTGAGATTTTTTTCAGTGCCCTCTGGCTGCTCTGCTGCATTCGAGGCCATCACTACCCTTATCCCCCCTGCAGCCTCCATGACCATCTCCTCTTCTGGCGTCTGTTCTGCTGCTCTCACATGTTGCCCGTGACCATCCACACTCTCCCTGGATATCTTGTTTGTGTCTCCAACTCTCAGCTCACAAATGCTTGTAAATTGTATTTACAGATCCTTGTTTCTAACTGCCCAGTGGAATGTACCTGTGTATCCTTTAACATCCCCGATTCAACATTCAAACCCAGACCGCTCTCCCACAGCACAGCATGACAATAGAATGTACCTGTGTATCCTTTAACATCCCCGATTCAACATTCAAACCCAGACTGCTCTCCCACAACACAGCATGGTCTTCACCACTCTTTTTTCTTTTCTTTTTTTTTTGAGAAGGAGTCTCACTCTTTCACCCTGGCTGGAGTGCAGTAGTGCAATCTTGGCTCACTGCAACCTCCGCCTCCTGAGTTCAAGCAATTCTCCTGCCTCAGCCTCCCGAGCAGCTGGGTTTACAGGTGCCCACCACCATACCTAGCTGATTTTTGTATTTTTTAGTAGAGACGGGGTTTCACAATACTGGCCAGGCTGGTCTCGAACTCCTGACCTCCGATGATCTGGCTTCCTCAGCTTCCCAAAGTTCAGGGATTACAGACATGAGCCATCACGCCCAACCCTAAAGTGGACTTTTTACACAATCCAACCCCCTCTTAGCTTGTGGGAGGGGAATGAGGCCTCAAACAGTTAAATACTTGCACAGAGACACATGACTGGTGCCAGAGTTGAAAACCCCCTCCCGTGCTCTTTCTGCCACACCAAGCAGCATTTCAGCGGCTTTCGTGCTTTCGGCTGCTGTTATAATATATAATCGTAGACTGCCACATTTTCATATTTGAGTACTTGGCCAATCTGTAAAATTATAAGGTTTTATATTTCTCATATATCGGTGAGCTCCCTTTGTGTCTAATTCAGGAGTTACTACATAGTTTGTGCTCAAGAAATATGCAGTGGATGAATGAAATGAGATACAATTACCTTACAGGTTTTCCCTGCTTAGGGCTTAGCCCAGTGCAGGGCAAATGGAGGCGCTCACTCAGAAGATATTTAGTGGTTGGATAATAACGGGGCATCGTTAAATAGCAGGCTGAGGTGTTGGGATTCTCTGAGCATTGGGGAGCCCCACTACCAGTTCTGGGCAGAAGAGTAAAATCAGGAAAGCGCCATTTTGGAAGAATTAAATCAGTGGCAGCAGAAGGAAGACATGGGGGAGGCTAGAGCTCCAGGAGGGAGGACATGAGGGATTGGTCTGAGGTGGTGGACAAGCCAAGCACATTTTGAAGGCAGAAAGGACAGGGTGGCTGCGATACAGGAAAGGGAGGAGGAGGAGGATTAGGCAGAGGCTGGACTGTGGTGGGAAAGCGGTGCTGCTATTGAAACATGGAGCATCTGGGTGGGGAGGGGGTGAGAGACCACAATCAGAGTGCCGCGTGCGGGACCTCAGCTTGCTTCTCTGAATCACCCTTTCCAGTAGGAGTTTTCAGGAAACCGACTTGAAACTCATTAAATGTCAATATCCAAACCCAGGGTGTCTGACCTCAAATATTCCTTCATCCCTCAGTGCCACCCAAACATAGGGGAAGGAGACAGATTGGGAGTCAAGGTTACAAAATTAAAATGTACTTGTAGTGATTTGAGTTGATGGTGACAGATCATTATAGCTCTAACAGGCCCACAGTATTTTCCCTCTTAGATTAGGAGTGTTCAGAAAATTATGACCATAGGTCCTTTTTCCTGTCTCCCTCCATCTCAGAAAGAACTACAGTTTGATTCAAGAAAGGAGTTCCCAGCAGTCAGTTCAGAGGCCCCGGAATGGATGAGTTCTTCTGTTGGGCAGCTCTATAGGGAACTCTATGGTCTTTGAGCCTCTAATCTAGAACTGAAGACAGATGAGATGACTTTTCTCAGGTTCCTTCCAGTTCTCAGGGTCAGAAAGACCTCTCGTTAGCCCTCTGCATTGCAGTGACAACACCTCTCTTTCCTGTGGATCCTGCTGTGATTTACGCCTCTCTTTCCTGTGGATCCTGCTGTGATTTACGCCTCTCTTTCCTGTGGATCCTGCTGTGATTTACGCCTCTCTTTCCTGTGGATCCTGCTGTGATTTACGCCTCTCTTTCCTGTGGATCCTGCTGTGATTTACGCCTGTTAAGTGTTGTTTTAGCTGTGCATGCTAAGTCATGCCTATAATATTAATGTGTTGGGAGGCTGAGGTGGGAGGATTGCTTGAGCCCAGGAGTTCAAGGCTACAGTGAGCTGTGATCATGCCACTGCACTCCTGCCTGGGCAACAGAGCAACATGTGACTCTAAAAAAAAAAAAAAAATTAGGCCGGGCAAGGTGGTTCACACCTGTAATCCCAACACCTTGGGAGGCTGAGGCGGGTGGATCACCTGAGGTCAGGAGTTTGAGACCAGTCTGACCAACACGGTGAAACCATGTCTCTACTAAAAATACAAAATTAGCTGGGCGTGATGGCACACCCCTGTACTCCCAGCTACTCAGGAGGCTGAGGCAGGAGAATCATCTGAACCCAGGAGGTGGAGGTTGCGGTGAACCAAGATCTTGCCATTGCAATCCTGCCTGGGCAACAAGAGCAAAATTCCATTAAAAAAATAAATAAATAAATTTGTTAAGTTTTTTTGTTTTTTTTTCCCGAGACAGAGTCTCGCTCTGTCGCCCAGGCTGGAGTGCAGTGGTGTGATCTCAGCTCACTGCAACCTCCACCTCCTTGGTTCAAGCGATTCTCCTGTCTCAGCCTCCCAAGTAGCTGTGACTATAGGTGCCCGCCACCACCCCCGGCTAATTTTTTGTATTTTTAGTAGAGATGGGGTTTCACCGTGTTAGCCAGGATGGTCTCAATCCCCTGACCTCTTGATATGCCCACCTCAGCCTCCCAAAGTGCTGGGATTACAGGCGTGAGCCACCGTGCCCGGCCAAGAATTTTTTTTTTTCATAACTTTAGCTGAAGCCAAATAATTGAATGTAGACCCACAAAGTTCTTGGTCTGGTCAGCCCAGTCCCCTTCAGAGCACAGAGAAGGAACCCCCTTCAGCTCTGTCATTACTTCCTCCCGAGCAGGCTGGGGTGTTTTCTCAGACTGCTGCATGCCAGGCCTCAGCAAGGTGCTAGACATTTGGTGAGCAGGGAGGGCTCAGTCCCTTTCTCCAGTGAATCAGACAAGTAAATGTAGAGTCACAATGCCTCGTGGTACATGCTCTGATAGGGCACGCACAGGGTGCCAGGGGCACATCTCTGCTCTCCAGCTCCTCTTTGAGAAAATGGAAAAAGTGCACATTGAGGACATTTTTTAAAAGCCTTGGGCTGGTGTCTCTCTGGTCTTCAACACGCACAAGTCATCTTCCTTGGGCTTATTACTTCAGTGGATGAAGTGCTTTTATTGGCATGGATGTGGGGTTTTTTGGTTGTGGGATTTTTTTTTTCTCCCAGAAACCCTATATTAGCTTTCAAAATCAAGGAGAAAGGAGTTTTAGATTATATGCTTTTAGTATTGTCAGCAGAGAGGCCACGTGTTGCCAGGAGAGTTTATTCCTAAGTGCCATCCTTACTTTCTGCCTCCGCTTGGTCCCCGCAGCGGTAGGGACGGGCCTGCCCTGTGAAACACCAGAACTGTCAGAACTGTTGGCTCTGAGGCAGGCGTGGTGGCTCACACCTGTAATCCCAGTACTTTGGGAGGCCAAGGCAGGAAGGACTGCTTGAACTCAGAAGTTTGAGAACAGCCTGGGCAACATAGTGACACCCCGTCTCTACTAAAAATAAAAAAAATTAGCCAGGAGTGGCGGTGCAGGCCTGTGGTCCCAGCTGTTCAGGAGGCTGAGGTGGGAGGATTGCTTGAGCCCAGGAGACTGAGGCTGCAGTGAGCTATGATTATACCACTGCATCCAGCCTGGGTAACAGAGTGAGACTCAGTCTCAAAAGAAAAAAAAAAAAAGAGCCATCATTCTGTAGGATGTGCAGGAGTGTGGACAGTACAGGGCTGTATCTCTCTTCAGCTTGCAGCTCCACCTTCCAACTTCTTTCTCTCAAAAAAAAAAAAGGTTCTGCCAGGAGGGTGTGGGTGGCCTCCTGACAGCAGCTGTGTTGCTGAGGCCAGGCCTGCCTGCTCTTGGTCCAGGGGGAGGACCATCCTCTTTAGAGGCTTTGTTCGAGCCCTTTGGGCCCTCTCCTCCTGGCACTGCTTGGCTCAGAAAAGTAGGAACAGAAAGTTCTCCCTTCTCAGAGGCCCTTTCTCACCATCACCTGCTCACTCCCTCCCTCCAGGTCCCTTTGCCCCTGATTGCCTCAAACCCTGGCCTGGAAGCCCTCAGTCTCAGGGGGACTGGGAAGAGGGAAGGACAAAAGGATTGTGGCCCTGAAATTCCTGCTCCCTGCTAGCTTTCCTCATCCCTGCTTTTAAGAAGTAAGATAATGATAATGGTCATTAACTTTTACTGGGCACACGCTCTGGCGCCAGGAACCATCTGAAGCATTTGATGGGCATTTCTTCACTTAAAATGTGAGTACCAACCCCAGAGGAAGGTACTCAGGCACCCTCATTTTGCAGATGAGGATACAGATGCAGTTTCTCGGTGGATTTGAAATTGGGAACATGTCTTTGAAAAGCCATCTGGGCTCTGACTTCCACGTTCTCTCACTTCTTTTTTTTTTTTTTTTTTTTCGAGACGGAGTCTCGCTGTGTCGCCCAGGCTGGAGTGCAGTGGCGCAATCTTGGCTCACGGCAAGCACCGCCTCCTGGGTTCATGCCATTCTCCTGCCTCAGCCTCCCGAGTAGCTGGGATTACAGGTGCCCACCACCACGCCTGGCTAATTTTTTGTATTTTTAGTAGAGACGGGTTTCACTGTGTTAGCCAGGATGGTCTCGATCTCCTGACTTCGTGATCCACCCGCCTCAGCCTCCTAAAGTGCTGGGATTACAGGCGTGAGCATCGCACCTGGCCACTCACTTCTTCCAACTTTTCCCATAGAACATTCACTCTGAATCAATCCAGGAAAAGGGCAGCCAGCCACCAGGGTTCCTGCCACGTGCCCTCCTGATGTGCTGGTGTTCACTCTCATATCTTGACTGGATACCACTTTACCCCCATCTAGCTCTGTAATCCTTTTCTAAAGTCCTGACACAGTATTCTTCTGTCTCCCTCCTGTCCCCTGCCCCTAGGACCCTGCTAGGATCTTTGAGCTTGCGGAGGTGGTTGGCAGTGGAACCTACAGACAGGTGTACGAGGTGAGATGAATGGTGTGGAAGTATGACCTCCACATCTGCAGGGCACTCTTGGGAGGAGTGGAAGGAAGTAGGTTTCTTGTCTGTAGGTCTGAGGGGGGCTATGGGAGATGCCAGAGGCTGGGGCCCTGGAAAGGTAGAGGCGGGGAGAGGAAAGAGCACCCAAGAGGAGGCACTGTTGATGCCTCTCTCTACCTGAGTGCAGAGCCAATCGCGGACATGGTGGGAACAGGCCAGCAGCCACGCAGGGTGGCCTGCAGCAGTGAGAGCAGGTGGAAGGGCATACGGCCTTGTGTGTCAGAACTCTCCTGGGATTCAGAGAGAGCTAAGGCCAGAGGTGTGGGTTTGGCTTCTCCCTGGACCACAAAGAGACACAGGACTTTGAGGTACTGGGACCTAATGGGTGGCCTTCTGCAGAGGGGAAGTGACCTGTGCTCCCACAGCGGGCCTGCTGGAGCCAGAGCTCAGGCTTCCTGCTTTTGAGCTGCCTCTGTCCCTGACAGAAGTGGCATGTTTTCAGCCACCAATGGTAGCTTTTAGGTTGGCCTGGCCAGCCCAGCCCTCTCGTGTGGCCTGACCACTGCTCACACTTGGATAGGGGAGCTGCTCCAGTGGGGAATGAGGTGGCCTGACCACTGCTCACACTTGGATAGGGGAGCTGCTCCAGTGGGGAATGAGGTGGCCTGACCACTGCTCACACTTGGATAGGGGGAGCTGCTCCAGCGGGGAATGAGGTGGCCTGACCACTGCTCACACTTGGATGGGAGGAGCCGCTGCAGCGGGGAATGAGGTGGCCTGACCACTGCTCACACTTGGATAGGGGGAGCTGCTCCAGCGGGGAATGAGGTGGCCTGACCACTGCTCACACTTGGATAGGGGAGCTGCTCCAGCGGGGAATGAGGTGGCCTGACCACTGCTCACACTTGGATAGGGGGAGCTGCTCCAGCGGGGAATGAGGTGGCCTGACCACTGCTCACACTTGGATAGGGGGAGCTGCTCCAGCGGGGAATGAGGTGGCCTGACCACTGCTCACACTTGGATAGGGGGAGCTGCTCCAGCGGGGAATGAGGTGGCCTGACCACTGCTCACACTTGGATAGGGGGAGCTGCTCCAGCGGGGAGTGAGGTGGCCTGACCACTGCTCACACTTGGATAGGGGGAGCTGCTCCAGCGGGGAGTGAGGTGGCCTGACCACTGCTCACACTTGGATAGGGGGAGCTGCTCCAGCGGGGAGTGAGGTGGCCTGACCACTGCTCACACTTGGATAGGGGGAGCTGCTCCAGCGGGGAGTGAGGTGGCCTGACCACTGCTCACACTTGGATAGGGGGAGCTGCTCCAGCGGGGAGTGAGGTGGCCTGACCACTGCTCACACTTGGATAGGGGGAGCTGCTCCAGCGGGGAGTGAGGTGGCCTGACCACTGCTCACACTTGGATAGGGGGAGCTGCTCCAGCGGGGAGTGAGGTGGCCTGACCACTGCTCACACTTGGATAGGGGGAGCTGCTCCAGCGGGGAGTGAGGTGGCCTGACCACTGCTCACACTTGGATAGGGGGAGCTGCTCCAGCGGGGAGTGAGGTGGCCTGACCACTGCTCACACTTGGATAGGGGGAGCTGCTCCAGCGGGGAGTGAGGTGGCCTGACCACTGCTCACACTTGGATAGGGGGAGCTGCTCCAGCGGGGAGTGAGGTGGCCTGACCACTGCTCACACTTGGATAGGGGGAGCTGCTCCAGCGGGGAATGAGGTGGCCTGACCACTGCTCACACTTGGATAGGGGGAGCTGCTCCAGCGGGGAATGAGGTGGCCTGACCACTGCTCACACTTGGATAGGGGGAGCTGCTCCAGCGGGGAATGAGGTGGCCTGACCACTGCTCACACTTGGATAGGGGGAGCTGCTCCAGCGGGGAATGAGGTGGCCTGACCACTGCTCACACTTGGATAGGGGGAGCTGCTCCAGCGGGGAATGAGGTGGCCTGACCACTGCTCACACTTGGATAGGGGGAGCTGCTCCAGCGGGGAGTGAGGTGGCCTGACCACTGCTCACACTTGGATAGGGGGAGCTGCTCCAGCGGGGAATGAGGTGGCCTGACCACTGCTCACACTTGGATAGGGGGAGCTGCTCCAGCGGGGAATGAGGTGGCCTGACCACTGCTCACACTTGGATAGGGGAGCTGCTCCAGCGGGGAATGAGGTGGCCTGACCACTGCTCACACTTGGATAGGGGGAGCTGCTCCAGCGGGGAATGAGGTGGCCTGACCACTGCTCACACTTGGATAAGGGGAGCTGCTCCAGCGGGGAATGAGGTGGCCTGACCACTGCTCACACTTGGATAGGGGGAGCTGCTCCAGCGGGGAATGAGGTGGCCTGACCACTGCTCACACTTGGATGACGGGAAGCCGCTGCAGCGGGGAATGAGGATGCTCAGGGTGAATGCTGCCTCTGATTGGAGCCTCCTGGGGCCCGTGGCTTTTTCATCTCCAGACAGAGTGCTGGATACTGTCACAAGTCTCTTCTGCATCTCTAGCCCTGTGTTTCCTGTGTCACTGAGACCACCTGCCTTTCTCTTAGGCTACTTCTCTTGCAAACTTTGGGGAAACAGGCACCCCACCCGCAATCTCTTGCCTTGTTGTTGCCGTGGGAATAGTGGTGCCATCTGCTCCTGCGTCTCTGGGCTTGGGGTCTTGAATGGCTGAGGATAAAAATTACCCATGGGCTGGCAAAGCCAGTCCATCCCCATGAGGGGCCACCTTCCTCCACCCTGCTCCTCCCCAGGAAGCCTTTGGGCTTTCCTCTCCAAGCCTTAGATGCTCCCAGTAGGAATTTCAGAAGGATGTTGGGGGAGGAGAGCAATGGCTGGGACACACTCAAGAAGAGGAAGTTTCTTCCCACTAGGACTGGTGACAGGAGCATTAGCACATGTCGGCTGGCCCGTCTGTGTTTCTGTGAGTTCCCTAAAATCTCAGCTCTGTCTCTGTTCTTTCCCTGTCGACAAGAATAAAAAGCTTTGTGGGTGAAGTTGATTCTGGGAGAGGCCTCCTGGTCCAGAGTTGGTGAGTCAGGAAAGCACCGCAGCATTTTGTCTTGCTTAGGAGAAGAGGGTGAGGCAGAGCCCCTCCCTCCCTAGCCTCCTTCTTCTACTCCCTCCATCCTCCATTAGGGTGGAGAAGTATCTTTCATGCCCTGCTCTAACTTTCAGACTGTAGAAAGTCCAAGCCAGAGAGGCTGGAACAGAACATAAATGTTTCTCCCTTATCTGTCTTGAGTTTTTATGGGAGGAGCCCCTTCGCCTTTATTGAGCCTGTAACTTGGAAGTCCACTATAGGTGGTTTTTCTGTTGGCCATGATGGCTCGGGAGCGCCTCCCTCTGTCCACTCCCACGAACAGCACATTCACTGAGGTGTGTAGCCACAATGAGGGGTACTTTCTTTTTTTCTTTCTTTTTTCCTTTTTTTTTTTTTTTTTTTTTTTTTGGAGAAGGAGTCTCGCTTTGTCCCCCAGGTGGCAGTGCAGTGGCACGGTCTCGGCTTGCCTCCCAGGTTCAAGCAATTCTCGTGCCTCAGCCTCCTGAGTAGCTGGGATTATAGGTGCCCACCATGACACCCGGCTAATTTTTGTATTTTTAGTAGAGACGGGGTTTCCCCATGTTGGCCAGGCTGGTCTCGAACTCCTGGTCTCAAGTGATCTGCCTGCCTCGGCCTCCCAAAATGTTGGGATTACAGGTGTGAGCCACGGCGCCCGGCTGAGGGGCACTTTGTAAGATAGAAAACAGTTGGGCCGGGCACGGTGGCTCATGCCTGTAATCCCAGCACTTTGGGAGGCCGAGGTGGGCGGATCATGAGGTCAAGAGACCGAGACCATCCTGGCTAACACGGTGAAACCCTGTCTCTACTAAAAATATGAAAAATTAGCCGGGCTTGATGGTGGGCGCCTGTAGTCCCAGCTGTCCAGGAGGCTGAGGCAGGAGAATGGCATGAACCCAGGAGGTGGAGCTTGCAGTGAGCTGAGATCGCGCCACTGCACTCTAGTCTGGGCGACAGAGCAAGACTCTGTCTCAAAAAAAGAAAA
Organism: Pongo abelii; assembly: GCF_028885655.2. Taxonomy (NCBI): domain Eukaryota; kingdom Metazoa; phylum Chordata; class Mammalia; order Primates; family Hominidae; genus Pongo; species Pongo abelii. Next base: position 17,650,631 of record NC_072004.2, on the reverse strand, counting down.
AAAAGAAAACAGTTAAAAGCTGTGTCTCCTAGAGTCAAGCCCTCTCTGCGTTCGGCTCTCTGAGCATAGACTCAGATCCCTCTGTCCTGCAGGGTCAGCATGTCAAGACTGGGCAGCTGGCTGCCATCAAGGTCACGGATGTCACGGAGGTAGGGAGTGGAGCTGGGCAGTGGGAGGGTTGGACCAGCGAGAAGGGAGTGTGGGGGGAGTCTCAGGGCTCAGCTCCTCCCATTTGCCTAGGACGAGGAGGAAGAGATCAAACAGGGGATCAACATGCTGAAAAAATACTCACCACTGCAACATTGCCATCTACTATGGAGCTTCATCAAGAAGAGTCCCCCGGGAAACGATGACCAGCTCTCGGTGAGAAACGCCCCCCTGCCTGCCCTCCCCGCAGTCCCTGTCTCCGGGCTGTTCACTAGGACTCAGTATCAGTGCCCAGCATCTCTCCTTGCCAGCTACCCTCCCTCTGGTCTACCCAGCCTCCCCTGTCCCTGGACCCAGAGGGGCCTCCTGCCTCAAGGATGGCCCTGCACTCCAGCCCCCATGAATTGCAGCACCTCGTCCTTTGAGTGTTTTGTAGGGAGGGGTCCTGGCGTTTGCCCCAACCCTTCCCCTAACCAGTATCTCACACTGTGCGATCGGCTGTTAATAAATAAATATAATCTTGGCAAAGGCTAGAGAGACTGTGGGGAGGCCGTCCATCAGTTTTCCTGCCTTTGAGCACAGCTCCTGGGAAAGCAACAGAACCAAAATATTTGTGGGAGATAACAGGGCCCAGATCCCTCCCAGCACCCCAGATGCTACAGTGCACCCAGCCCTTCTGTGTCATCATTCAAACCAGAGCCTGCTGCAGAGCTTGGGGCCTCCCCCAAATTCCTCCTGCCTGGCCCAGAACATTCCTAAGAGTCATTCATCTCCCTAGCCTGGGCACTGGTGCTGACATGTTTTCCCAGCCTTACCCTTTGTGATACTGAGCCCAGTCCCTGAGGATGGAGCAGCAGGGAGTGTGGCAATGGCTGTCGGGAGTTTCAGCGCTGACGCCAGGTCTCCCCTCCCAGCAGCCATTCAGATGACAAGCACTTACTAAGCACTTCTGTATACTCTGTATAGATGAGCACGAGCCATGGTCCTGGCCTCCAAGGCCCTTTGGCTTTTTGGGAACACACACACTCATGCACACAAAGAAAGGGAGAAAGGTGGCAGGGAGGTCTACCTCCCCGGTGTGTGTGGTGGAGATTGTGGCCGGCTAGAGGCATTAGTGGCCAGGCGCCCTCTTCTGGACCTGTTGGGCACAGGTCCTCCCCTCCTCTCACTGTGCTCTGCTCTCCAAGGAGTAGGCACATGCAAATTACTTTTATTGCATATGCAAATATACGTGTCCATCCAACCTGTTCCTGCATTGGATGTGGCTTTTAGTGAAAACTTGGACAAGCATGCTGATTCCCAGGAAGACTGGTTGGAGCCATCTTCTCTGCCTCTGGGTCTCAGCTGCTCTCCCTGGGAGGTGCAGACCCAGAGCCCTCCTCATCTCCTGGCCTTGTTACTCTGTGCTGGAGGAGTTTCTCTCCGGGTCTTCCCAGGTTCCCTGTTGCAGCTGTCTAGGTAGACCCTACACACTTTCTGTCTCTAGCGGACCTGGAGAATCACTGATTCTTAGCCCCTTTTCTGCTTCTAAGTCAGGGACTGGCAAACTTTTTCTGTGAAGGGCCAGATGGTAAATATTTCAGGCTTTGCAGGTCATATTTGCTGTCCCAGCTGCTCAGTTCTGTTGTTGTACCACGAAAGCAGCAATAGACAGTACGTAAATGAATGAGCGTGGCTATACCCCCAACGCCTTCACTGAGGTCACTCACGTTTCAATGTTTTTTCACTTTCACATGTCATAAAATACGATTCCTTTTTTTTTTCCCCGCAACCATTTAAAAATGTAAAAACCAGGCCAGATGCAATGGCTCAAGCCTGTAATCCCAGCACTTTGGGAGACTGAGGTGGGTGGATCACCTGAGGTCAGGAGTTCAAAACCAGCCTGGCCAACACGGTGAAACCCCGTCTCTACTGAAAATACAAAAATTATCCAGGCATGGTGGCGGGCACCTCTAATCCCCGCTACTTGGGAGGCTGAGGCAGGAGAATCGCTTGAACCTGGGAGGCGGAGGTTGCAGTAAGACCCTGTCTCAAAAAAAAAAAAATAAATAAAAACCATTCTTGACTTGCTGACCACACAGAAGCAGGCCTTGGGCCAGCCCCTGATCCAAAACAGAAGTTCTTTTTTTTTCAGAGACAGCGTCTCGCTCTGTCGCACAGGCTGGAGTGCAGTGGCATGATCTCGGCTCACTGCAACTTCTGCCTCCCGTGTTCAAGTGATTCTTCTGCCTCAGCATCCTGAGTAGCTGGGATTACAGGCGCCCACCACCACGCCAGGCTAATTTTTTGTATTTTTAGTAGAGATGGGGTTTCACCATGTTAGCCAGGATGGTCTCAAACTCCTGACCTCGTGATCCGCCTCCCTCGGCCTCCCAAAGTGCTAGGATTACAGGCATGAGCCACTGCGCCTGGCCCAAAGCAGTAGTTTTTTGTTCTTGTTTTTGTTTTTGAGACAGAGTCTCACTCTGCCACCCAGGCTGGAGTTCAGTGGCGCAATCTCAGCTCACTGCAAGCTCCGCCTCCTGGGTTCATGCCATCTTCCTGCTTCAGCCTCCCAAGTAGCTGGGACTACAGGCGCCTGCCACCACGCCCGGCTAATTTTGTTTTGTTTTTTTTTTTAGTAGAGACGGGGTTTCACCGTGTTAGCCAGGATGGTCTTGAACTCCTGACCTCATGATCCACCCGCCTCGGCCTCCCAAAGTGTTGGGATTACAGGCGTGAGCCACCGTGCCCAGCTGTGAAGCAGTAGTTCTTAACTGCTTTAGGGTTTGGAATCCCAGTGAGAATCTGATGAAAGTACTAGACCCTTCCTCAAGGAAAATGCATATACCTGCATCATTTTGTCTACAGTTTCAGGGATTCCTTGGACTCCTACCCTAAACCCAGCCCCACCCTGCCAGTTCTTTTCCATCTGTATTCCTTCTCCCCCCTCTCTCTCTTTCTCGCTCTTTTTTTATTTTTTTTCCTTTTTTTGAGACAGAGTCTTGCTCACCGTGTTGGCCAGGCTGGTCTTAAACTCCTGACCTCAGGTGATCCGCCTGCCTCAGCCTCCCAAAGTGCTGGGATTACAGGCATGAGCCACCGCACCCAGCCTTTTTTCCCTCTCTCTCTTGACTTCAGGAGATCCTGTGGCCTTTGCGAGGCTTCTGCGGCCCTTGCTGTCTAGCTCATACCAGTTCTAGCCCCAAGGTCTCTGGTCCTCCTCCAGGAGTTTAGTGGGGGATCAGGACAGGAGAGGAGGGGCTTGTCTGACTCATACTTTTCCTTTCGGTACCTTCCTGGGATCCTAGCTGGTGATGGGGTTCTGTGGTGCTGGTTCAGTGACTGACCTGGTAAAGAACATGAAAGGCAACGCCCTGAAGGAGAACTGTATCGCCTACATCTGCAGGGAGATCCTCAGGGTGAGTTCAAGGCCCCTCCCCTTGTCTTCTCCTCCTCTGCTACCCTGGCTGGAGCTTCTCCATGAGCAAAGATCCTCCCTGCACTGGGAGGAGACATCACTGCCCTCTTTAGGGAGCAGCAGGCCTGATGCGGGTGGGATGTGGAAGCAGGGTCCCCACCTTGAGAAGTCTCAGGCTGTTGGATGAGACAAGCTCCTCTGTTTCCAAGCTCTGCCGCTTCTCCACCTGTAACCCTGCAACTGCTGGGAATTCACCTGCAGCCACCTCTCTGAGGAAGCTCTCCAGGACAGCTCAGCTTGCTTGGGCTCCTGGTGGAGAGGATCTGCTCCTTCAGCCCAGCCCTGTCCAGACTGATTGCTCCTTGTCCCCTCAACTCACTCTCCACTTACTCTTTCCCACCCCGTCCAACAGCATGGCTAATTTTCCCTGCTTTCCTGTCCCAGGGTCGGGCGCATCTCCATGCCCACGAGGTGATCCGTCGAGACATCAAGGGGCAGAATGTGCTGCTGACAGAGAATGCTGCGGTCAAGCTAGGTGTGCCGGCTCCTTCTGAGGCTGATGGGGCCCTTTCACCTCCAGAACAGAGAATGAGGGGCCCCCTTTTCCCCTCTGGTGGCTCAGGCCCAACTCCCTCCCTACTGGGGAGGCTCACTCCCTCCCCTTTCCCCTGTCCCCCTGGAATGCCCTGCCTCCTGCTGAAAATCCCTCGGGAAGCTCTTCACCTGTCACCTGTTACGGGCCAGGTGCTCTGCAGGTTGCTCTGGGGAGATGGGATCTGACGACCCTCCTGCCTGGGCTAATGTCCGTGATCCTTTCACCTGGGTTTTCTCTAAGATGCAGGAAGATGGAATCGGGTTCTTCAGGGTGTTGTTGGGGTAAAGGAGGGTGCTGGGGTGTCTGGGTCGGGCCAGGACCACAGCTGGCTCAGGCGAGTCCTGTGTGTGCATGCAGGGATGTGAGGCAAGGAAGCAGAGGTGACTCCCCATGCTGACCCCTCCCTCTGTGTCTTCACAGTGGATTTTGGGGTGAGTGCTCAGCTGGACCGCACCGTGGGCAGCCGGAACACTTTCACTGGGACTCCCTACTGGATGGCTCTAGAGGTCATCGCCTGTGATGAGAACCCTGATGCCACCTACAATTACAGGGTATGGAGTGGAAAGTTGGGAGCATGGGGGCTGCCAAGGGCAGGAAGCAATATGGGGACCGTGGGGCCTGAGCAGGCTGGGGAACAGAGGAAGGTCGGATGATGTTAGCAGTGAGGGGCTGGGGAACATCTTATGGCAAGGCAAGTGTGGGTGGGAAGATGGGATGGGTTGGAGGGCACTGCTGCAGGAAGGGGTGTGGCCCAGGAAGGCTCCTGAGAGGCCAGGATGGTGGGTGAAGAGAGGTTGCACGGCAGAGCTGTCAGGAATATTCACTTGTTCCTTCTCTCCCGTCTATAGAGTGACATTTGGTCTCTAGGAATCACAGCCATCGAGATGGCAGAGGGAGCCCCCCATAAGTTCTGAGTCTGCCGGGAGTAGGAGGGGAGGGAAGGGAAGGGCCCAGAGAGCGGCTGTAGGGAGGAGGTGGTCCTGTAGCTCCGAGGAAGCTAGTCCTGTAGCTCCCAGTGCAGTGAAAGGGACTGAGGGCATCTCTTCTGTGTCCAGCTCTGTGTGACATGAACCCCATGCGAGCCCTCTTCCTCATTCCTTGGAACCCTCCGCCCAGGCTCAAGTCCAAGAAGTGGTAGGTCTCTGAGAGTGTGGGCTCTGGGAAGGAAGGTCCCTGGACAGGGCCATCCCCACCTTCATGCCCTCTGTGCTCAGGCTTGGATCTCACCAGAGAAGAGATTTTGGGGGGCAGAGGGTGGTGACTGGTGTTGGGATATGAAGACAGGAGGGATGTCAAGGTGGCTTGTAGATGAGTGATCCACCCTCTTCCTCTTGCACCCATCCCTTCTGAGGGGACCCTCCCAGTGTGAGCCACCACTGTTTCCCGGTCTGAGAAGTTCATTGACTTCATTGACACATGTCTCATCGAGACTTACCTGAGCCGCCCACCCACGGAGCAGCTACTGAAGTTTCCCTTCATCCGGGACCAGCGCACGGAGCGGCAGGTCCGCACACGGCTTAAGAACCACATTGACCGATCCCGGAAGAAGTGGGGTGAGAAAGGTCAGTGGGCAGGCTGGAGGGGGCAGGTACTAGGGGACAGTCCAGCCTGGCTCCTCTCTGCCAGCCCTGCTCGCTCCTGGCTCCCCTTCCTGCTCCCCTCCTTGGCCCCAGCTCTCCCTGTCCAAGGAGATGGTTCTCAAACTTGGCAACCCCCGAGGGGTTTTCCCCTTTCCCTCCCAATGTGAGTCAGCCTTCCAAAGGAGGACCGGCCTTTCACATCCTTACAAAAACTCCATGCTAATAACGTGTGTGCGAACACAAGCACAGGCTCTGTCACACCTCACCTGCCCTGGGACCCAGTCCTGGTCCCTGTCCAGGCCCACACCTGAGACCCACTGTCCTCCCATTGCCTCCAGGAAGTGGGGGGGCCCCTCATGCTTGCCCACCCAGACAGACCTTCTGGTTCTCCCCACGCGAGGTTTCCCTGGCTCTGGGGCACTGGGTGAGTTAACTGCAGTGGTCTCCCCCTGCAGAGGAGACAGAATATGAGCACAGCGGCAGCGAGGAGGAAGATGACGGCCATGGAGAGGAAGGAGAGCCCAGGTAGGCCTGGCAGGCGGAGTGGGGGTTGGGGGGGGTCATCACTGAGTGGGGGGTCTACAGTGGTGCTTGGCTTTGGGGACTCTCGGCCTGGGGGTGGTGGGCACAGAGAGGTAGAGACTCCTAGAAACCAAATTCCTGAGTGCTAAGAAGTGGAACGAATGACTGAACAAGAGCTGGGGAGAGAGCAATTCCGGGGTGAATGTGGGGCGCAGCAGTAACAGGAAAGGAGGACAGCACTGAAGACTGGGCAGAAGGGGACGGTAAGTCTCCTGGCCACCTGGGAATGGCCAGAGGCAGAGGCCTTGATCCAGTTAAAGCACCCACTCAGGCGGGCCCATGGGGTTGAGAGTGGGAACCAACAGGGTTGTGACCCCAGCGCTTCTTTGTGCCACCCCTGCCCAGCTCCATCATGAACGTGCCTGGAGAGTCGACTCTACGCCAGGAATTTCTCCGGCTCCAGCAGGAAAATAAGAGCAACTCAGAGGCTTTAAAACAGCAGCAGCAGCAGCGAGACCCCGAGGCACACATCAAACACCTGCTGCACCAGCGGCAGCGGCGCATAGAGGAGCAGGAGAAGCGGCGCTGGGTGGAGGAGGTGGGCTGTCTCTGAAGGGCGCAGGCCTGGCGCGGCCTCCTGCTGACCTGGCCCTGGGTCCGTTAGGGCCTCGGAGAGCAGGTTTTAAAATGCCTTAAATGAATGGCATTTCTGTTGAAACAGTTACATGGTTTCAAATTTCATGATGAGCTGGACTTAAAAAAAAAATGTAATCCCATCACTTTGGGAGGCTGAGGTGGGTAGATCACCTGAGGTCAGGAGTTTGAGACCAGCCTGGCCAACATGGTGAAACCCCATCTCTACCAATAGTACAAAAATTAGCCAGGCGTGGTGGCACATGCCTGTAATTCCAGCTACTCTGGAGGCTGAGGCAGGAGAATTGCTTGAACCCGGGAGGCGGAGGCTGCAGTGAGCAGAGATCACACCACTGCACTCCAGCCTGGGTGACAGAGCGAGACTCCGTCTCTAATAATAATAATAATAAGCAATAACCCCCAGCACCCACACTGTCCACCTGCTACCCCCAAAGCAGGTCCTCTCATTGTTGAACAAAAAATAACTTGCAAGAAAACCTGCTACAGAAGAGCCTTGTGCAGTTTTGAAAATATAGGCCAGGCGTGGTGGCTCACGCCTAGGAGGCCGAGGGGGGTGGGGGTGGGGCAGATCGTGAGGTCAGGAGTTCGAGACCAGCCTGTCTAATATGGTGAAACCCCATCTCTACTAAAAATACAAAAAATTAGCCGGGCGTGGTGGTGCACGCGCCTGTAGTTCCAGCTACTCAGGAGGCTGAGGCAGGAGAATCGCTTGAACCTGGGAGGTGGATGTTGTAGTGAGCCGAGATCGCGCCACTGCACTCCAGCCTGGGGAACAGAGCAAAACTCCGTCTCAAAAAAATAAAAAAAATAAAATAAATATAGCGTTCAGATAGCATAGTAGCAAAGTCCTATCTTTTTTTTTGTTTGAGATGGAGTTTTGCTCTTGTTGCCCAGGCTGGCGAGTACAATGGTGTGCTCTAGGCTCACTGCAAAATCTCCGTCTCCCGGGTTTAAGTGATTCTCCTGCCTCAGCCTCCTGAGGAGCTGGGATGACAGGAATGCGCCACCACGCCCGGCTAATTTTGTATTTTTTCAGTAGAGACGGGGTATCTGCATGTTGCTCAGGCTGGTCTCGAACTCCCGACCTCAGGTGATCCACCTGCCTTGGCCTCCCAAAGTGCTGGGATTACAGGCGTGAGCCACCGCACCCAGCCACAAAGTCCTATCTAACAAGGTGTTGCTTGGAGAAGGCGTGCTGGCAACTTCATTGCAGAAGTAGGCACAAGTTCCCTCAAGTGTAAGGGCCCCTCAGGGCTTGTGCTTTTGTTGGTGGTGGTGGGGGTGGTGGTAGACTTTGTGGAGGCCACCACAGAAATACCGTGAAAGTCAAGTACCACCTGGGCATCGGCACTTGTCAAGGAGTGGGCCAGGTCCTTCGTTTCTGTGTTTTCTGTGAACGGGCACCTGGTGCCCTCTTGTGGCCAAAGGCTATCACTACGACCCACTCTATATGGACTTCAGGTAAAGGTGGATTTTAGGCTAGGAGTGCCGGGGAGGCTTGTTTTGAGTTCGGCTTTTGTTTGTTGTTTGGTGGGGTGTGGGGAGTGGAAGGTGTTGTCTAGCTAAGCCCACCCCACAGGCAGCAGTCAGTCTCACAACCTCTCTCATCACAGCTACCGGCTGTTCACCCGAGCCCAGCCCCGCGAGCCCTCGGGTGGGGATGGGTATAGTTGCAGAAACAAGCAGAAGCCGGTCTCTCTCACCACCCTCCGTGGTGAGCAAGGAGAGCTCCGCTCCCTGTCCATGGAGGGGCAGTGCTGACACGATGTCCGGTATGGTTCTTAACACCACCTGGCTCTCCCCACAGCAACAGCGGCGGGAGCGGGAGCAGCGGAAGCTGCAGGAGAAGGAGCAGCAGCGGCAGCTGGAGGACACGCAGGCTCTGTGGCGGGAGGAGGAGTGGCGGCAGGCCGAGCGCGAGCAGGTAGAGCGCCGCACCCACATCCCTGCCCTCCCGCCCTCCCTCTCCTGCTGCCTGCCGCCCCAGCTCCCCATGCCCTTCCCCCTTCTCTCCCCTACCCCCAGGTTCCTCGTGTCTTTTCTAGCTTCACTCTTTCTCTCCATTTTCTCCCACCCTTCAACCCCAACCCTGGCCCCCTCCCTCCTCCTTCCCTGCCTCATTCCCATCTCTTTACCCCATCCCTGACTCTCCCCGGCCGCTTCCTCATCCCCCCTCATTCCCTGTGCCCTCTTCTTCCCCATCTGTGCCGCACGGCCCCCCTGGCGCTCATGCCATCCCCTCCCCTACCTCTCTCTTACTCTTCCCCTGCACCCCCTCATCCTCCTCCTGCGGATCCCTTCCTCCTCCAACTCGCTGCTGCTGCCCTCCTCTGCCTCTTCCTCCTTCCCTGCCCTCTGCCCGCCACCCCACACACCGCCCCCCAGGAATATATTCGTCACAGGCTAGAGGAGGAGCAGCAACAGCTCGAGATCCTTCAGCAACAGCTGCTCCAGCAACAAGCCCTGCTGCTGGTAACGGGTCCCTCAGCGTCCTCTGGGAAGATGCTTTTCAGAGCTTCTTTGCTGGAACGGGATGGGAACACTTCAAGGGAAGGGATTCACCCAGGACATCAAGGGAATACATCTCCTCTCTAGGCAGTTGGAGAAAAGAGAGCGCATGCCTGCTCTAACTCCCAGGGCCACACCCTGCTGAGCCCTGTCTCCCTACCCTTGGGCCCAGGAATACAAGCGGAAGCAGCTGGAGGAGCAGCGGCAGTCAGAGCGTCTCCAGAGGCAGCTGCAGCAGGAGCATGCCTACCTCAAGTCCCTGCAGCAGCAGCAACAGCAGCAGCAGCTTCAGAAACAGCAGCAGCAGCTCCTGCCTGGGGACAGGAAGCCCCTGTACCATTATGGTCGGGGCATGAATCCCGCTGACAAACCAGCCTGGGCCCGAGAGGTACTCACTGCCTCCTTTGCCTCCTGAGACTGCAGTCCCACTGCCTGAGGCCTGGAGAGCCACAACAAGTAGTTGTTCACAGTAGCAGGCACCGAGCAGGGGAAAGGAGCACACAGCACAGAGCAGGGGAAAGGAGCACACAGCACAGAGCAGGGGAAAGGAGCACACAGCACAGAGCAGGGGAAAGGAGCACACAGCACAGAGCAGGGGAAAGGAGCACACAGCACAGAGCATAGGGCGGAAGTGGTTAGGGCAGGTGGGACCCTCAGTTTTGAGAACAGGGCGGCAAGAGCTGGCCTGCTTGACATCCCTTTACATCACAGGTAGAAGAGAGAACAAGGATGAACAAGCAGCAGAACTCTCCCTTGGCCAAGAGCAAGCCAGGCAGCATGGGGCCTGAGCCCCCATCCCCCAGGCCTCCCCCAGGCTCCCAGGACCCCTTTCCCAGACTCCTCCTATGCAGAGGCCAGTGGAGCCCCAGGAGGGACCGCACAAGGTGAGTCTCTCCCCACTCCTGTCTTAATGCAGACACATTAGGAGCTTTGCTCAGAGCACAGGTACACACACACAGACACACACACACCCCTACACCTGCTCAGCCCTGAGCCAGGATTACAGAGCACAGGCTTTGTGGACAGAGACACTCACCTGCTTCTTGCTGCCTGTGTCTGTCCTGACTTAGCTGTCTTCAGGCTCAAGGAACCCCTTGTCCTTCAATGGAGGAAGGGGCAACTAAAGTCCCTTCCCACCCCAGACCCCGATTCGCAGGTGGGGACGTGCCATGGAGCAGGCAGCCCACCCTCCCTGGTCTGTCCCTGCAGAGCCTGGTGGCACACCGGGTCCCACTGAAGCCATATGGAGCACCTGTACCCCGATCCCAGTCCCTGCAGGACCAGCCCACCCGAAACCTGGTTGCCTTCCTAGCCTCCCATGACCCCGATCCTGCCATCCCCGCACCCACTGCCACGCCCAGTGCCTGAGGAGCTGTCAACGGCCAGAATGCAGACCCCACCTCTGAAGGACCTGGCCCCAGCCCGAACCCCCCAGCCTGGGTCCGCCCAGATAACGAGGCCCCACCCAAGGTAAGGACAGCCCTGCGGGCCCAGGGAAAATTAGAGAACTAGTCGTGAGGAGAAGGAGGGCAGTGAAGGGGTGGGCCACATGGAGGAAGAGTGTAGGGCGGGAATCGAGAGAAAGCTAGGGTGCTGCCCTGCCGGGGTCAGCCATCCAGCTGAGGAGGCAACATGGAGGGGTGGCATCTATCCCCGTGGGGAGCGTGGGAACGGAGAAATGCCCAGGTTGTTTCAGGGGTGCTAAGGGGCAGACTTTGCGAGTTAGAACATCAGCTCCACCATCTCCCAGCTTCATAACCCTGGACGGATTCACTAACTCCCCTGAACCTCAGTTTTCTCATCCATCAAAGTGGGGGAGCTCATCTCTCAGAGGTGAGGCTTAAACGTCTGTGAGGTGCCCATCGCAGCGCCAGCTCACAGCACGTGGACTTCTCTCCACAGGTGCCTCAGAGGACCTCATCTATCGCCACTGCCCTTAACACCAGTGGGGCCAGAGGATCCCGGCCAGCCCAGGCAGTCCGTGCCAGGTAATGCCTGGGTAGGGCAATGCCTGGGTGAGGTCTGAGGGCAGCCTAGGGAGTAGGGGGGCACAGGGACTTTACCAGCCTACCCACCTAGGGGTGGGCAAGCCCCAGCCCCATCACCTCAGCCCCCCCTCCACCCCCTCGGCACCCCTGTGCTCCCTTCACAGACCTCACAGCAACTCTGCCTGGCAAATCTATCTGCAAAGGCGGGCAGAGCGGGGCACCCCAAAGCCTCCAGGGCCCCCTGCTCAGCCCCCTGGCCCGCCCAATGCCTCTGGGTAATAGAGTTGTCCCCCGACTCACTCCCCCCTCTCACTTGTGCCACCTGCTTCCCTGGCGATGGCTCCCTCTGCAGTGCAGCTCACACCCCAGAGAGGGGAGCACCCTGCCTCCCTGAGCCTGACTCTGTCCCCCCAACAGTAACCCCGACCTCAGGAGGAGCGACCCTGGCTGGGAACGCTCGGACAGCACCCTTCCAGCCTCTCACGGGCACCTCCGTCCCAGGCTGGCTCACTGGAGCGGAACCGCGAGGGAGGTATGTGAGCCAGGGCTGGGCAGCCTGCTCTGGGCCTGGAGGCTTATCAGGATGGACCCTGCCTTTGGTAGCTTTGGACTGGGACACCCACAGGGACAGGGAGGACCTGCGTGGGTATGGAACTTGGGGCTGAATTCTGGGGCTCAGGGCCAAGGGGTCAGCCCAGGTGTGGGCTTGAGGCCATCCCTTGTCCAGGCATCAGTGACCTCCTTCCACCCTGCTGTCCAGCCTCCTCCAAAGTGGACAGCTCCCCAGTGCTCTCCCCTGAGAATAAAGCCAAGCCCGGTGACCACCGCCCACAGCCAGGCCGGCCCACAGTGCGTCGCCTGGTGGCAGCATGGCCTGCCTCATCCTGGTTTGGGGCTTAGCCCCAGGGAGCTGGGTGTCAGGGGTGGGGTCTCCGCTGATCTACTGAGAAGGGCTGTGGGGATGGAGGGACTGGTGCTTCTCATGGTACTAACCTTTTCTAACCTCTCTCTTACCTCTCTCCTGGCTCTTTCTTCCCCTGCGGCCCCTCCCAGAGCTATAAGCGAGCAATTGGTGAGGTTAGTGAGATGGGCCTGCTTGTGGGAGCCCCTCCTGTCACCCTGCTGGGGTGTCCCGGCACCCTTTGTCTACCTCCACCCAGGCCCACCTTCTCCCTGCCCCTCACGTGACTCCTCCCTGCAGGACTTCGTGTTGCTGAAAGAGCGGACCCTGGACAAGGCCCCTCGGCCTCCCAAGAAGGCCATGGACTACTCATCGTCCAGCGAGGAGGTGGAAAGCAGTGAGGAGGACGAGGAGGAAGGCAAAGGCGGGCCATCAGAGGGGAGCAGAGACACCCCTGGGGGCCGGTATGGCATCGGGAGTGGGGCCCTCACACTCCAAGGCACAGGGAGGGAGGGGAAGTGGCAGTGGGGGAGAGGTGGGGCTTTGGGGCAAGTCTGAGGGAGAGTGGCTGAGGATCCTTCCAAAGCTGGAACAACACAGTTCTCTCTATAGATGGGAAAGGGAGACCCAGACTTTCTCAAGGTGGTCCCACCAGCCCCAGAGAAGGGGCCACAGCCAGGTCTTTGCCCACTGAGTCTGAGTTATGCCGCTTCCCAACCACACTGTCACAAAGGCAAGCATAGAATCCACACCCAGACTCAGGCCTGGAAACGCTGTGGTCGGTGAAGGGAAAGGCAGCAGTTTGAGTTCTTCAAAAATCAGGACTCTGACCCACCCCTTCTCTTCCCAAATCTCCTCTCCCAAGATCATGAGATCTCTCTTACCCATGGCTTGCTCAGTCCACTGCCAGCGGCTGGGCTGTGCAAACCAAGGGAGACCTGACCTCAGTAGTGCTGAGATTTTACCTATTGTCTTCCTGCTAGTAGACAAATAAGCCACCAACTTGAAGTCCCAGGGGATAAGCCTATTTTCCTCACTCTACTACTTAGCTACAGTTGGAAAGTTCTGAAGTCAGAGGCAGCTGTGCTTCCTTGGCTAGAGCCAGAGTGTGGTCCTCTGACTGAGGTGATACTGCCCTCCTCCCAAAGCCATCCCCTTTGCTGGGGAGTGGAAGTTATAGCAACACAGATGCAGGCCCAGACCATTCTGAAGAAACCTCGTGTGGCCCAGCAATGCTGTAACTTGATGGTCCTGGCCCACAGCAAAAAAAAGGCACCAACAGATTCCTCCAGGGAAACTCTCAGTGCCTTCTAACAGGTGCCATTGGCCCCTTCTCCAGAGTGGGCACTCTGAATGGCCAAGAACAGCCTTCTCAGCTTTTTGCACCTCCAGCTGTTATAGGATGGCTCAGCCATAACCAAGTTCTTTAGGATTGCTTTGTCTTCCTCAAGGAGCAGCCACACTTCAAGTATTCAGCCATCTCAAGGGGTCTGATTCATGAGCCTCACAGCTTGTGAATTGACAGCACTCAATGCCAAGACCCAGGGCTCTCCCTTCTTCCTCACCTCTTCAGAGCTCTCTCTCCCCTTTTCTCAGTCACTGGAGAGAAGGTTGGTGTCACGGCTGAGTCCTCCCCAGCTTCAGAATTATCAAAATCATAGAATGGAGCAATAAATGCCTTTTAACAAAATTGCCTCCCAATAAGCCTTTTTGAAAGCTTAAAAGGTTGTGTTAAGGTGAGACATTCCTCTTTAGACCTTTGCCCCACTCTCCCCACCCCCAGAGGAGTGGAGTTGAGCACGGACACCCAGCTGATGGTGGGACTTCGGCAGCCTACCGGTAGTACCCTGCATTGCGTGGCTGGCAAGGTCCAGGCAGTCCACCCCTAAACCAAAGGAGTCGCAGAGCCCTACTGCAGTGAGGAGCCTCTGTCAACTGATATGCACCAGGCACCAGCAAGAGAGGAGGGAACCAGAGGACTCAGAAGGGGACAGGCTAGGATGAGCTCTGAATTCTGATGATAAGTGGAAAATTTGAAATCTTGGGTACCAGGAAAGCCCATGTCTGAAGTGCTGGCAGGAACATGAGCTGCTGCAGTGTTTTTCTCTCTATTGATGCCTCCAAGTTACTATTCTCAGCATTTGGGATCTGCTTTTTGGAATACTCAGGTTTCAATTTTTGAAGTGAATTCAAATAATTGCCAAAATGCAGACACTAAAACAAGCCAGACAGTGCTGGTTGGGCCTGGGCTATTGTCCCTCCCAAGGGGACGAGGGCTTTCTGTTGACTGTCAGCCATACCAAGTCACCTCACCAAATTTTCATGAGTTTCTTTTTTGGCTCTGGGGCAAAGTGGTGCGCTCCTTGAGGTCAGCGGTCATATCTCCCACTCATGGGCACCAAGTAGGAGCTCAAGGAGTTTAGGGTTTGGGATTTCAGTGGAATGGGAGTGTCAGAGGAAGACGTGGTGGCCTGATCGGAGTTCCTCCCACACCTGGCTGAGACTTTTTGGTTTTTCAGGAAGCAAAGGGGACAGGGGCATGAAAGGAGACACAGGGGTCATGGGGCCTCCTGGAGCCCAGGGGAGTAAAGGTGACTCCGGGAGGCCAGGTCCACCAGGTAAGAGGGCGTGTGGTCACATCCACTGACGTCTAGGTATTTCCTTTTTTTTTCTGGCTGGCTGAGCCAAAGGGAAAACAAATTCCTAAAAGTTCTTTTTCATCTTAGGTTTGGCTGGTTTTCCTGGCGCTAAAGGAGATCAAAGTAAGAGCTACAGGAATCTGGGCGGCATCCCAGCTACCACTGTTCCTGGCAGAGTGAAGTTGGGGACCTGACTCCACCATCTTTTGCTTCATTGTAGTGTTCACCCAGAGCACCTGGGATTTCTTTAAAACCTGGCCCTGGCTAAGAGGAACAGAGCAGCCAGCGGGGGGCAGGCCTCGCTGATGTTTCTCTCTAGACTTCACCCCACTTTGCCACCCATGGCGTGGAGTTAGACAGTCACACCCAGAGCTCCTAGTAAGTCCATAAGTCCCAGACCTTGCAGATGGAAAAGATTAGTAAGTTGCTGAGAATAATTTTCCTCCTACTAAGAGGGCTAGCTCATGGCTTCTAAAGAGAGGCGTTAAAGCTGCCAAGAGGAGTGTAAGGTGTTAAGAGGTACATGTCTCACTGCTGAGAAGAGAAGCACCAGGGGTGGGGGTAGCCAGGCCCTCTGCCAACCACCACAGCCTGGCAGTCACTACTTTCCTTTCAGGACAACCTGGACTGCAGGGTGTTCCAAGCCCTCCTGGTGCAGTGGGACACCCAGGTGCCAACGGCGAGCCTGGCAGTGCTGGGTCCCCTGGGCTAACAGGTGAGGTCCTGGGTCCCATGGCGGGCACAGGGAGTGATGTGTGAAAAGCCTAGTCCAGCCCTTATTCCCTCTGTGGTGTTTGTTGTCCAGGATGTCCAGGGAGCCCCGGGAGTCCAGGAGCCGTGGGCCTGAAAGGAAGCAAAGGGGACACAGGTAACAGAGGGTGTGCTGGGTGAGTAGGTGGGCTTGCTGGGTGGCAGGATGGATGGGGAGAAAAACTGCCTCCTGTTAGGCCCACGGAGGAGGCAGAGGGTCTTCTGTGCCTTGGCCTCTGAGGTTCCTGGTTATGGAGGGCAGTTGCCCCGCCAGGACCTCTTAAGCCCAAGTGCCTAGGGCTGTTCTTTCTCTTCTCAGGGCTCATGAAAGGCCTTGAATGCCATGACCAAACCTCCAGCATCAGGGAGGCGAGCAAAGCACCTGGCCCATACCATCTCGCTGCTCTGCCTCCCAGCTGTATGTTTCTGCTCTCTCCTGCTGACCCTTCATTGGGACCCCCAGGAGGGGGTCCAGGAGCCTGGATTCAGGCTGGAGGGTCCAGAAAACTCTTCTTCCACATTTTCCTAGGGGGGCAGCCTGGGAGCACTGACCCACACTAGCCAAACTCACAAAGACTAGTTTATACCATAATGCCAACCGAGTCTAGGTTATATACCATCATGTCTATTTAGTCTAGATCATAAACCATTGCACCAATATAGTCTACTTTATAAGCCAGTTTGGTCCAGTTGCAGTGTGCTCACTTGGTCTAGAAAGTCCAGACCACTGTCACAATGCATAAGACCAATTCCTGCCTTCCCGCCCTCAGACGTGCAGGGTAGTGCAGTGAACAGAGAGACTGTTGCCAGATGGTGTGGGCACACTCTGATTGGGTATTTCTATGGAGAACTGTTGCACACATTGGAAAGCCAGGAGCAGGCAGGAGGGGCTATGGGGAGGGCAGGGTTGTGACGTAAAGCTGCATGTCTGCCAAGGACATCTGTAGACAGTCTGTCTCCACCCCTGTCCTCTGCCTGAGAAGGTCATGCTTGTGTCAGACAACCTGGATGCCCTCACCCCTGCGCTGTGCTAGAGACCCACACTGGGACCTGGTCCTCCACAGTTCTAATCAATTGATTGATTCATTCATCACCACCTCCTGGCAAACCTTGGACTAAGGGCCTGAGCTTTTGGGTTTTTTTTGAAAGCTGTCGGGAGCCATGGCAAGAGCAGCTTTTACACCCTCTCTGTCCTTGTAATCTGTCCAGCCCCAGAGCAATTGTGTTTTTTATGGATGGTGTGTTGGTTTGGGAGGTTCCCTGCTACCTGATCCCATGTGGATGCCACCTGAAGGCCACCAGCAGGGTCTCACCATGGGAAAGGTTCCATCTGGGTATAGTTGTCAGACGTTCCCGACTTGTTCACTGCCCATTCTGATCTTACAATTCCATCTCCTGTGGTCCCCATGTGACTGTGAGACCTGATGCTGTCTTGCCCCTGAACCTTCTGTGTGGTTTCATGGAGATGACTGCTTTCATCTCGGTTGTAAATGGTAGTCACCCTCTGCCTCCACCCCCACTGCCAGACTAACGGTTCTCGACTAACCAAGAGTATTGGAGGTAAAACATGATTTTACCCACAGGAGCATTGTGCTCACTCCCCAAGCCCCAAGCCTGTGTCTTCCACAGTCTGAGGGTAGGGAATCCTGCCCTGCCCTTTGCATCCTGGGAGGATTTGCAGAACAAAAGCAGCTCCTGCTAATGAGCATCTTCTTGACACCCAGTGGGACAAGCACTCTTCGTAGCACAACTTTACGGTCAAACAGCCATTAAGAGATGCAGCCAGGTTCAAATCTAGGCCCGTACAAGACAAAGCTTGGGGTCTTATTAGTACAGTCTATCATGAGGTCTCCCTCCCCAGCCCCACCATCAGGGTGTGCTGATGAGTGACACCTCCTCCCTTCATCCCAGTTCAGAAAGGATTGGAGCAGACGGTAGCAGCTTGCACCTAGCCTCCAAGTTGGCATGGTATTTAGGAAAGTTTCCCCAGATGGGCAAGACAGCAATGGCTCCCTCTCTACAAAACATAAAAAAATCAGCTGTGCATGGTGGCATGTACCTGTAGTCTCAGCTACTCAGGAGGCTGAAGGAGGAGGAGGAGGAGGAGGATCACTTGAGCCAAAGAATTTGAGGCTGCAATGAGCTATGATTGCACCACTGCACTCCGGCCTGAGCAACAGAGTGAGACCCCATCAAAAAGAAAGAAGAAAGAAAGAAATTTTAGCTATTTTGAAATAATGTTTGTTTAGAAATAAGGAAGGACTCCACTTCAGCTTGTAATCATGACATTTCTCTTTTTACTGTTTACACCTCATGAAATAACGTTAGAAGCAGCCAAAACATTGAAACTCCAAAACATTAATCTGATTGGAAATTCTTTATCTCAATGGCCTTTATGTCTAATCTATAACAATGTGAATTTTCCATGCCCTTTTATTTTCCTCTTGGGGCAAAACTGAAGTGCAAATAACTCAAAATCCATTTTCTCATCTGTATTTGAAGATGTTTTACTTTAAATATAAGCCAAAAAGATCATCCATATTAGCAGTTGAGCCCTATATCATGAATATAATTTCTCAGTTAATTCCATTCCTCATATCTAAGTACTGAGATAGTCCAATAATTTATTAAATTCTACTAAGTCAAATCACTAAATTGTCATTTATAAAACTCTTCCTCATTTTTCTCTAAGTTTCTTAGCTCTGCAGAAGTGTACACATACCCCAATTTTGAGTCCCTTATCCTTCATCTCACTTCTTACCACAAGGTTGATTTGTCAGTTATTTAGCTCAATCCTAAATTTGCCAGGTTGCACCTAGCCTCCAAGTTGGCATGGTATTTAGGAAAGTTTCCCCAGACTGGGCAAGACAGCAATGGCCCCCTCTCTATAAAACATAAAAATAGCTGTGCATGGTGGCATGTACCTGTAGTCTCAGCTACTCGGGAGGCTGAAGGAGGAGGAGGAGGAGGAGGATCACTTGAGCCAAAGAATTTGAGGCTGAAATGAGCTATGATTGCACCACTGCACTCCGGCCTGAGCAGCAGAGTGAGACCCTATCAGAAAGAAGAAAGAGAGAGAGAGAGAGACAGGAAGGGAGGGAGGGAGGAAGGAAGGAAGAAGAGGAGAGAAAGAAAAAGAAAAGGAAAGAAAGAAAGAAAAAGAAAGAACAAAAAAGAAAAGAAAGAAAAGAAAGAGAAAGTTTTCTTAATGTATTGGGAATTTCTCCATTTCACTCAGAATCAGGAGATCTGAGCCTCAACTTGAACTTACCCCTGACTAGCTGGGTGACCACAGGCTCAGCTACTTGACTTTGCTGAGCCTGTTTCCTTTTCTGTGGTGTGCAAGCAGTGTAGAAGAACACCGGGTCCCTGACAGTTTCACAGCAGTCTGGGTTTGAAATAGGCAGCTTCCCTGGGAGCAGGAACAATTGAAGACTTTAGTCAGAACACCAGCTCAACACTAAACAACTGGAAGGCCTGTGTTTTCTAACTTAACACACGTTTCTTGGGAGAATATTATTTCTGTAAAAACTTTGCAAGTAAGTATTTGGAGCCCTTTCAGCTTGATAAGCCTGTGATACTGGAGGAAAGCCAGTTTGCTTATGGTTAAGAAGAAAAATCCAGCACTTATTTGCTCTCCAGTGTAGTTTTACAACATGCAGCTCTAGAACCTATTTTTTAGCCATTTCTCCCTCTACTCTGCAGGAACTGATCCTATCAGGTTGCTGCCCTGATTTATAGTGAGGTAATTACTAGTTCCTCCATCGATTAGTCCATGAACAACCACTCAGCCAGTGTTCTCTTAGAGTCCAGCGAGGCTTGGAGAGAAATCACACAAACCTCAATTCTAATTTCCAATACCCGTTAAATACATATCAGAAGGCATTTCATCAAGGTCCAATCTCTGCCATATAAACTTTGGGTCTGGGAGGGTTCAGACACGAGAGGGGCTGTGAGCTCCTATGGAGACAAGGAAGGCTGCTTGTAGGAGGTGGGCTGTGAGCTGGTCCCTCAAGAATGAGTGAGAGGTGTTTAGGGCAGTGCTACTCAAAATGTGGTCCTGAGACTTGCAGAATTAGCATCACCTGGGAACTTGTTAGTACTGTGGATTCTTGGATTCCCACTCCACTCCCACTAAATCAGTGACTGTGGTGGGACCTAGCAAGTTGTTTACTAACAAGATGCACCCAGATGATTCTGATGTATACTCTAGTTTGACTACTCCTCTTTTAGGGGGAAGAAGTGGCCTCAGGGAGGCTGGAGGTGTCTTGGGAACCAAGTGCATAGACCAAGCGAAACTCCAGAGAGGAGTGAGCCTAGTACTAGTGGAACAAAGGTGCCTTCAGGGAACACTGGGAGGCTGGGCCTGGGTGACAGCCCCGACTTCCCCCATTCACTCCTATATGACCTTGAATAACTCACCTAGCATCTCTGAGTGTGTACTTTCTCCTCTGTAAAGGAGGGAAATCACACTGCCCTGGAGAGTGGCTGAAAGATCAAACAAGGTAATGGACGTAAAGCCCCTGGCACAGTGCCTGGCACGATGCAGGCAGCAGAAGATGCTGAGTCCCCTGGAGGTGAGGAGCTAGGAAGGGAGAATGTGGGAAATGAAGAGGGAGGGTCAGGCTTCGGGCCATGGACTTGGTGAACAGGGGCTTTCCTATGATTCCTGTCTTTGGAGGGCGTTTGCTGTTCAGGGCTTTAGGGGACAGTTGGAGGGTGCATCTCTTTGGGTGGTCACAATAAAGGGAGGTCACAGTGTTTTGAGGCCCCTTCTGCTTACCTGCATGTGAACAGTGTATGTCAAGATTGGTGGGGAGAAAGGCCACCATCTATATGTCTATGATGGTGATGAAGCAGGAACCAGTCCACATCCAGACTCTCGGCCCCTTCTCTCCGCATCCCAGAGGGTGCCATGTTGCAGAAATCTCTACTTGAAGAGCGTGTCCCTAGAGGCAGGGTTCAGGGACCCCACGACACTGTAACCTCCCCGGATGTGGACTGTTTCCTACTTCATCACCATCATAGACATATAGAATGTGATCTTTCGCCCAACCCATCTTGACATATGCTGTTCAGATGCAGGTAAGCAGAAGGGAAACATCTGTTGCTTCTCCTGGGCAATCTCAGCTAAGTCCTTCAGGTCAGTAGCAGACATTTGCTGGGTGCTAGCTGTGCAGCAATCCTGGTGCTCATGTGTGGACTCAACCTCAGTGTCTGAGGTGCTCCCCACCTGGAGGGGACACAGGACACTGTGGGTCCTGTGACATCATTTATTCAGCACTGGCCAGGCACTGGTCTCAGCACTTGACACACACGATTTCATTTCAGCCTCACAAATGCCTCAGAAGGCAACAAGGAGACTCAGAGAAGGAAACTGAGGCTCAGAGCAGGGACACCTGGCTCAAGGTCACAAAGTCGGTATAAGACAGAAGTGGACTCAAGTCCGGGCTGTCAGACTTTGGAACCACTTTGCTTTACCGCCTTGGGAGAAAGGACATCATGTCATGGGAGAGGGAGGGAAGGCTTCACAGGTGGTGACATCTGACATCTTTGCAGAGTTTACAAGCTAAATGTGAGTTCTCCAGGTGAACCAAAGGGGTGAGGCATTCTATTCAGAGGACAGGTGTGTGCACAAATGGCCCTGTGTAAGCTGGGGCCTGTCTGCCAGGGGCTGACCTCTAACGCACCTCCAGCGCTTACAAAAACCTATCCCAACCTCAGTTCTGTCCCTTTCCCTAACACGAGGAACAAAAGTAGCTGCCCTCTCAGAATCTTCTGGTGCTTCCTGCTTCTCTTGTTGCCCGGGTCTGCAGCGGCAGCTCCCAGCCCCTTGGCTCTCTGGCCCTCCGCCCCAGGCAGCGCCAAGCCTGGGGGTGGGATCTGAAATGCCCCTGGAGTCACAACTTCTCTTGCTCATTATTCCAAGAAGGGGCCCTGAAGAGGTCTGCCAGCCCCTTGCCTCTCCCTCCACTGACCAGCACACTGCAGGTGCTTGGGAAATCCAGGGATTGAAGTGAGTGGCAGGGCAGGGCAGGCAGAAACTTCCCCGAGGCCACTGCAAGGAGGAATGAGCTCCCTGCTTGGCCGGGGGCACAGATACTTATGACTCGCTGTTGGTGTTCCCCTTGTTACCCTCCAGTAACTGTTACTGATAGTCAATAATGAGCTTGCATTTTCCCAAGTTTGTGTAACTGCCTTGAGGAGTCCTATTTCTCTGAAATAAAATAAATATTGGCACTTAAAACCAAGAGGACATGATCTTGCTAAATGAACAAACCATTATCTCACAGTGACCCAGCAGGGTGCTGCGGACAGTCTTCCATGAAAGTTTACTGAAAAAAAGGATGAATGGATGGAAAGAAGGAAGAAAGGGGGATCTTTAACATTAACTATAGTAGGATCATCACCAATGATTGTAGTTATTATTTTTCCATTTTCTGGACATCAGACCCTTTAGCCACATGAATCTTTAGCCACTGGAGGCCACAATGAAATAAACCAACAAATACTTGTAGAGCATCTACTATGGGTGAGGACCCCCGAAGTTCCTGGTGCCCACTGAGCCCCCTTCACAGTCTTGGCAATAAAGATAACTTTATTTACCAAATATCTCCCAGTTCTCTTCCAATATAAATGCAACAGCAGGGAATGGGATTGGATTTAGATGCCAGGTCAGGTTACTGATGGGCAGGGAAGGCTAGCGGTGCATCCGGGGCCTGCCTAATCCAGGCTTTCATCCAGTACTTTGCTGTTTCATTCCCAACACACCTGTTCTCATCCATCTGCAGACTGTCTCTTTTTACGATCTGCTGAAGAGGCTTTAAACAATCGTGGAGAACCAATGTACCTTTCCATCTGCATTAATCAGACAAAAGGTAGAGGTTGTCTAAGATTAAAAATGTCTAATATCTAAGTTTTATTATCTCCTCCCCCCCTTTTTTGTTTTGATCTTAGGACTTCAAGGACAGCAAGGAAGAAAAGGAGAATCAGGAGTTCCAGGTAAAGGGCTGGCTGCATTTTCATCCCTCAGAGTGATGACGGGGAAGGCCTGCCCGCTCAGAGAGCAGGTCTTGTTGACTTTGAACGCACAGCTGTGACCTTCTCCCAAAGTGGAGGTTAAGACTCCAGGGCTGTGTTTCTCAAGCCTCAGATTTCTCTGCTGCAAAACCTGGGAACAACAGGAACTCAGCATCCTGAGGGGTGTAGAGTGTGGGGCAGGGGCTGAGGATGGCAAAGGGGAAAAATGTCAGGAGAGCTGGGGGTGCAGGCGGAGGCTCCAGGCTGTGCAGCTGCCATGGAGCTGTGCCCATTCTGCTCCATCCACGGCTGCTGCTTCCCCACCTCAGCTGTGGCCCATTTGCCTCTTCTTCTTGGCCCCCAAGCCTCTCCTGTCTGCCTCCCACTGCCTGTTGCTGGGCTTTCTTATTCTTAGCCTCACCTCCAGAGCCTGTGCTTCAGTTGGGTACTGAGCTGGCACCAGCTGCAGGGTGTTTCTAGGCCTCTCAACAGCCCTGCCCCTGTGAGTGCAAAAGTGAGATTTTTCAGACACATTCTTGAGCAACTTTTCTTCCTCATAAGCTAGATATTCTATTACCATTTTGTGTTTTGTTTTATTTTTTTTTCAATTTTTTTAGAGACAAAGTCTCTGTGTCACCCAGGCCCGAGTGCAGTGGTGCCAGGATAGCTCACTGCAGACTTGGCCTCCCAAAGCATTGGGATTACAGGAGGAAGCCACTGTACCTGGCCTCTGTTACTATTTCAGTTCACTAAAGGACACATCGAGGCTTAGAAACATTCCAGCAAATTCTCCTAGCATGGCTAGAACTTCCACATAACTATGTAATTCCAGAAGGATGAAAAATCTGTGGAATACCACCAGCTATTTCAGCCTGCCTATTCTCAACAGCATTTACCTAAGAGTTGAGAGATCAGTGCAGCCCCTGTATGGACCACAGACGGGCTGAAATTCAGATAGCCCAGCCATGGGGGAGGTCTGGCAGTTAAGGGTAACTCATTTATTAAACAGCAAGGCCCTTGGGTCTCTCTTGGGAAGGCAAAGCAGGGCACCTGACCAGGGCAGTGTCTGTCCTTCCAGGCCCTGCAGGTGTGAAGGGAGAACAGGGGAGCCTGGGGCTGGCAGGCCCCAAGGGAGCCCCTGGATCAGCTGGCCAGAAGGGAGACTGGGGAGTGACAGGTAAGGCCTCTGCATCTGATTCCTTGCTTCTTAGGACTATGCTTTACAGCCAGTTCTGTACCTTAAAATAGGAAAGGCCCTGTTTTAAGAGTTTTGGGGGTTTTCAGAACCCAGGAGGGTAAAGGTTTATTTCCTTAATTGATAAGTCTTGCGCTGGGGGTTGCCCTAGGCATGGAGCACACAGCAGTGGGTTAGGCGCAGCTCTAGCATCTGAGGCAGGGGCATGAACGTGCACTTGAGCCATGCCCCACAACCCAGCACCCCTGGACGGTTTCCATGAAGGAGATGAGCCCATCCCACTCCATGTCGCTGACCAGACCAAGTGTCCCTCACCAATCTAACTTCAACCCCTCTTGCTGTAGCTCAGGCCCATTTCTTCCTGCTCAATCATTGACACCCGCAGGACATCCCGTCCCCGTAATGCCAGGCCACGGGCGAGACCCAGAGAGAGTCTAACCACCCCCACCACTCCACCCGCTCCCCACTCCCGCAAATGCAGGCAAAGGCATCCTGCCTGGGTTTCTTTCAAACCGTGTGGGTTTTCTCCTCATGACAGGATCTTCTGGGGAGAAAGGAGTGAAGGGAGAAAAAAGTGAAAGAGGTAATCACTATTTATATTCTCTTTAATGTGTGCTTTAAAGTCAATTCTGTACCTGAAAATTGTGTGTGTTGGGGGAAGAGACCTTGGTTCTCAAATAAATTTCTCATTTGGGGGAAGAGCTGAGGGTCTAGTCCCTTGAATGAGCCTGCCCACAGCACAGAAGAGCAGTTTGCCTCCCCAGCCACTCTCTCCCTTCCTTCCTTCTCTCCCTTCCTTCCCCCTTTCTACTTCTTCCTTTCCTTTTCTCTCTCCCTCCCTCCCTCCCCTTTTCCTTCTTTCTTTCCTCTCCCTCCCTCCCCTTTTCCTTCTTTCTTTCCTCTCCCTCCCTCCTTCCTTTCCCTCTCTCTCTCCATTCTTTGCTTCCTTCCTTCTCTTTTCTCAACTTTTCTTTTTTTCTCTCCACGACACATGACAAGACGTGGCGTATGCGATTTGCAAACCAGCCACAGGGGCACCTGCCCCCCTGGCCTTGTGCCTGCAGGCCCCAGATGCACAGAGGCTGCATGCCAGGTTGGGTTGGTTCTACAAAGTGGGATCTTCCAGGCTCTGGTGACAGTCAAGCAGGGGCATTTCTTTTCCTTAACTGTAGAACTCCAAAATGAAAAGAAAGAGCCCGCACTTACCCAAAGCCCCAAGGGGGCTTCCTCGCCTCTCCCACCTGTGTTTCTTCACCCAGGTGAAAACACAGTGTCCGTCAGGATTGTCAGCAGTCATAACCGAGGCTGGGCTGAAGTTTACTACAGTGGTACCTGAGGGACCATTTGCGATGATGAGTGGCACAATTCTGATGCCACTGTCTTCTGCCGCATGCTGGGTTACTCCAGAGGAAGGGCCCTGTACAAAGTGGGAGCTGGTAAGTGAGTCACCAGCCAGGGGCCTCTTCCCCAGAGGTGTGGATGTGGCTTTCTCTTGCTGGTGGGGTGTTGGCAAGTGACTCTGTGGTTTTCCTTAAAAGAAAAGTATTGGTCCAAGCAACCAAAAAGCTCCTGCAGCGCAGGGCTCCAGGTATGCGTCCTTCCAGCTTGGCAACGCCAGCAGAAAGATGGCCTGTCTTCTCCAGCACTGACAGTGAAGGCTGGCCTGGCTTTGGTCAATGTCCATCCAGCCCTGGAGTCAGAATGCCACATGGCTGAGGGTGTTTGCTGGGGATGGCTCTCCAAAGGACAGCTGAGTTGATGGAACTGGGAGAACACAGAGAAGATTCAGGGCAGGCAAACACAGACGTTCACTCCAGCTGTCTGCAAATCAGCAGCCTAGATTGACCAGCAGTCTTGGCTGTGATCATCTGTAAAGAGAAGATGGGAAGGGAAGAGAAAACAAATCAGAGCAGGGACTTACTAAAATTTTGGGAAAATGTCTTCGGATGCTGGAGACTCAGCCTATGTCTTTCAGCCAAAAGTTCAAACCTTGAGCAAAGGAGTTAAGTCCCCAGGCAGAGCCCTTTTCTCTGGCCATAGGAACTGGCCTAGCAGGACACGAGGCCAGTTCCCCTTGCTCCCAACCCCAAGTGCTCCCTGTCCTTACCCCAACCCAAAGCAAATGCCCGCTTTAGAGCAGGGCAATGGCTTGATTACAGAGGCATGTGAGGAAGGTGGACACAGCAGGAGTGAATTAGCAGGGAGGAAACTAAACGCTGGGACACCCACCTAGGAAGATATTTCAAATAGAGTGGGGTTTAAGTATTAAATATTTGCATGAGACTTTTGTCAAAGGGTAGAGAGTAGAACGGAGGCAGAGTCATTATAAAACCAACAACAACAACAACAAAAACAGGCTAAGCCAGCCATCAGCACATTGGGCTGGAATGGGCCAGAATGAGTGAGAGAATTCAGCAGTCTACCCCAGATGGAAGCTCCCAGGCACGCACATGGCTGCTTTGCTTTGACTCTAATCCTACCCTTCTTGCTCTCTCTCTTGCTTTCTATGTGATGTGAAGGTGTGAAGAACTTTTCACATCTTCTCCCAACGTATCAGCTACTCTCTTTGCTTCCTGCTTCCCTTTGCTAGCTAGCACTTTGGGAGATCAAGGTCAGGAGATCAAGGCCATCTTGGCTAACACGGTGAAACCCCATCTCTACTAAAAATACAAAAAAATAATTAGCCGGGCATGGTGGTGGCCGCCTGTAGTCCCAGCTACTCGGGAGGCTGAGGCAGGAGAATGGTGTAAACCCGGGAGTCGGAGGTTGCAGTGAGCTGAGATTACGCCATTGCACTCCAGCCTGAGGGACAAAGCAAGACTCCGTCTCAAAAAAAGAAGAAGAGAAAAAATAGGAAGCAAGCTGGGTATGTGCGTTTAGAGGTGCTGTGCATTTTCAGCATTATAAATGAATAGAGATGAGTGGCAATAGTTTTTTTGGTCCATAGATTTTTGGTATCTTAACTAGTTTTGGATCTCTTCCACTAAAGGGATTGCCTGTTGAACGTTGTTAGGAATGTAAGTACTGAAGGCAAACTGCCTGGGTTTGAATTTTGTTCTGTCCGTTGCACCCTGCCTGGCTTCAAATCCTAGCTGTGCTTATTATGTTCTTTTAAGGGGATGACCTTTGAGCAAATGTCTTAGCTTCTGTTTTCCCAAGTAAATGGACACAATAGTTGCTACCTTGTGAAAGATTCGTGTAATTGACCAGCGTTTACCAAGTAGCATCAGTGTTTATTTAGTTTTAGTCATTGGTGATTCTGCAGCTGGACTGTGAGGGGGTGCTGGGGTGGGGGTGGTGTGTGTGTGTAGTACTTAATTGCATGCAGAAAGGAAAAGATACTTTTGATAACTGAGAGGCAGCTTTTCTCTGCTTTTGTGTCAAAAGGGAAGGGAGTTTGGAGAGGGAAACGAATTCTCTTTAATACTAAGCTCTCTTCCACAAAACCAGAGGTAGATAGGATGTGCAATAATTTACAGAATTTCTAGACTTCAACAATCTGATTTTTTAAAATATATTTTTATTTTTTCAGGTTGAGACTGAGCTATGAAGTTAATCTGTGGCAACATTCTGGATGCACTGGACAAACACCTCATCCCAGCAGCTACCACTGGCAAGTCCAGGGTTTTCTATTATGAAATGTAGGTTCTACACTAGAAAGGAAAATGTAAGATTAAAAGTTGGCCTTTTTAGAATCATGACTTTCTTCTATGTAGGTTTCCAACTTTTATTTAAAAATAATTGTTTAATGTTAGAAGGCTAGTTAATGTTGGAATAAAAAGATGGTCAGGCTATTATAAAAATGTATTAGCCTTTGTTTTACTTATTTATATTCTTTTGCTTTCATGGGACTTATCTCATTCCCCTCCCCCAAATGGCCACACATTGCACAGTGCTGGCTGAATGTTTCATGCAGAAATTTTATGATTAATACGCTCATGTCATTTCTTGGAACCATTTGCTTGTTTAATTCTAGTCTTTCAAGTGATAATTTTGTTGATATTTAGAGGCTCCTCAGTGAATTTCTGTGGAATTTTTGGTTATATTTAATAAGGAAAATAATATGAAATGTCTAAGAAAAAAAAAGAAACAAAGCCAATTATTCCTGAGAGCATTTAAAATTATTGAAGTACACTTGTTAATTGTTAGTATAGAACCTACATTTCATAATAGAAAACCTTGGACTTGCCAGTGGTAGCTGCTGGAATGAGATGTTTGTCCAGTACATCCAGAACGTCGCCAGATTTTTAGCTCAGTCTCAACCTGAAAAAATAAAAGTAAATTTAAAAAAAATCAGATTGTTGAAGTCTAGAAATTCTGTAAATTAATACACATTCTATGCACTTCTGATTTTGAGGAAGAGAGCTTAGTATTGAACAGAATTCGTTTCCCTCTCCAAACTCCCTTCTCCCCTTTTGACACAAAAGCAGAGAAAAGCGGCCTCTTGGTTATCAAAAGTTATCTTTTCCTCCATCCCAACACCCCCTCACAGTCCAACTGCAGAATCACCAATGACTGAAACTGAACACTGATGCTGCTGGGTAAACGCTGGTCAATTACACGAATCTTTCACAAGGTAGCAACTATTGTGTCCATTTACTTGGGAAAACAGAAGCTAAGACATTTGCTCAAAGATCATCCCCTTAAAAGAACGTAATAAGCAGAGCTAGGATTTGAAGCCAGGCAGGGTGCAAGGGACAGAACAAAATTCAAACCCAGGCAGTTTGCCTTCAGTTTACATTCCTAACAATGTTCAACAGGCAATCCCTTTAGTGGAAGAGATCCAAAACTAGTTAAGATACCAAAAATCTGTGGACCAAAGTAACTTGCTACTCATCTCTATTCATTTGTAATGCTGAAAAAGTACAACACCTCTAAAACGCACATACCCAGTTTTGCTTCTTTTTTTTTGAGACGGAGTCTCGCTGTCACCCAGGTTGGAGTGCAGTGGCGCGATCTCGGCACTGCAGGCTCCGCCCCCCGGGGTTTAGGCCATTCTCCTGCCTCAGGCTCCCGAGTAGCTGGGACTACAAGCGCCCGCCACCTCGCCCGGCTAATATTTTGTATTTTTAGGAGAGACGGGGTTTCACCGTGTTAGCCAGGATGGTCTCGACCTCCTGACCTCGTGATCAGCCCGCCTCGGCCTCCCAAAGTGCTGGGATTACAGGCGTGAGCCACCGCACCCGGCCTTTTTTTTGAGAAAGAGTCTCGCTGTGTCACCCAGGCTGGAGTGCAGTGGCAGGACCTCAGCTCACTAGAAGCTCCGCCTTCCGGGTTCACGCCATTCTGCTGCCTCAGCCTCCTGAGTAGCTGGGACCACAGGCGTCCGCCACCACGCCCTGCTAAGTTTTTTGTATTATTAGTAGAGACGGGGTTTCACCGTGTTAGCCAGGATGGTCTCGATCTCCTGACCTCGTGATCCGCTGGCCTCGGCCTCCCAGAGTGCTGGGATTACAGGCGTGAGCCACCGCGCCCGGCCTCCAAGCCAATTTGTGACAAGCATTTGCGGGGTACTAGTCAGAAGGGTCCCGTAGTCATGGAAACCCCTCTGCGTCCCAGTCCGGTCTAAAAAAGGTACTTCCGGAACTAGCGCGCGGAGCGGGATGATGCCCCCGAAGTATTTCCCTGGGACTCTTTCCTCCCCCGCCCCCGACCCCAACCCGAACCACGTAGAAAAGATGGCTGCTGTGCAAGTTGCTTGCTGGTTGCTTTCCGGGCACCGGCGGGAAGCACCGCGAGAATCAATCCCTGAGTGAGGCAGTGGGTTTCGCCGCTTGTCCGCCAGGCTCTGCGCCCTGCGCCCTGATGACAGCAGCTCCACCCGCACCGAGATCCACCTGCTCTTCGATGGGCTCATCTCCGAGAACTACAGCGAGGGCAGTGGCATGGCCCCGGAAGTAGTCGGCGCGCTCCGGAGAGAGCCGGTGCGGTCCCTGCTGGTCCCGGCATCACCCCTCGGTGAACTCAGCTGGTGGCCTCCGCCTTCCTTTCCCTGCTCTTCCCACTCTCGCGCCTGATGATTTAGTTTCAGGCTGGCGTGCCCCCTCCTACCTTGGCACATTCTTAGTTCTCCATTCGGAAGACCCTGCAGCGCTTGGCATGCTGGAGTCATTCAAAATGCAACTTGAGACTCCTGCTCTGATAATGCGTCAGGTTTCCTCTCTGATACCCCTTTCCATCGGCCCGCACCCTCCTTGACTCTCTCTCTATGCACCCAGAACACTTTGTTGACAAAATGCATTACTACTGTTTATTGCCTACATGGTACATGGACCACGTGGGAATCTTAGAACTTGAGTAGTATTAGGTCTTTTTTGCTTATGAAAATACTGAAGCTCATAAAAATACACTATACAAAACTCCGCCACAAAGCCCCTGCGTTTTCTGTTCCTACACATTAGCTCTTCCCCTCTGCCATCTTTCTGAGTAATCTTACACACATCAGGCCTTAAATTAATGAATTCTTTCAACTGTTGACACCATGGCCTTCTGGCCCTATGTAGGAAAGAGGGAAGTGGTGCAAGTTGCCTGCTTACACAGGCATCTCAAACTAGACAGTTCCAAAAGATGAAATTCATTAGCTCCAAACACACATTCCCGTCCCCAGCCCATCCCACCTTCCAACACACATGCACCATCCACCAAGTCACACAAGACACAAACACTGGTTCTTCCCTCCTTCATCCCAGATCCTGTCCAATTCAGATATTTCAGAATGTGTCTCATATATATTTCTCAGTTCATCCCCTCCTGTCTGTTCCCATAGCGAGTGTCTTAGACCTCAGGCAAGGCGACTTATGCCTGGACTGTTCTGCTGGTCTCCTCTGACTGATCTCCTGCCTGCTGTCTCGCTCCTCTCCAAGCCAGTCATTCCTCTGCTGCCAGAATGATCTTTTCTTTAGGAGGAAAAAAAATAATTGATCATAAAATTTAAAATGTGCTTTGGAAAAGTCTTCAATACGTATTGGTAAATGGTTGGAGCAAGTTACAGAACAATTCATACAGAATGAGATCAGTATGAAGCTGGAGGAGGGATTTTAAAATATGTGTGTTTATATGTGCAAAGTAAAAGGTCTGAAAGAATTGACAACAGAATAATAGTGTGTGTCATTAGGAAGCAGACTGAGATTAAGGCAGTAGTCGAGGACTTTAGCTGTATTTGTATAATTTGATACTTTTGCAACAAAACTTCGTGCCTTTCCATTCTCTCCTTTTACTCCCCCGTTTGTTCCTGTGTGCAGTCATTTAAAACTTGCTTTTCTTCAGGCACCTACTGGTGTTTCACACCTCCAGGTTTTTGCATACTCTGTCCACTTTGCTTGCAGTGTTTTTTGATGCCCTATCTGGAAAATTTCTCCTCATCCTTCAAATCATTCCAGATTCTGCTTTACAATCACCTCCACAAGGCCTCCCTAATTACTGTTCCTGGACAGAGTTTGTACGTTATTCTTTCAGCACTTAATTCACCTTATTTTAATTATTTGTTGTGTTTCTTTCTCTCTCACTAGTTTGTGAGCTCTTTGAGTTTCAGGAACATGTTTGACCTTTGGAGCCCAAAAACCTAGCACGCTATGGCACATAGTAGGTGCTGAGAACCTTGTCATTCTATAAACATCAATGGATGAATGAAGAGTGGGACTTGCAAATAGGTCCCTCTTTTTTTTTTTTTTTTTTTTTTTTTTAAGAATTCCCTAATTATTCGTAAAATCCGTAGAAGTGTTAGGAGTTAGGACTGATTTTTCCCAACGGCATTGAAAATCTGGTTCACTTACCTTTTGATATTTTTAACTTCAGTTTGTGCTTTTATACCCTAGAAGCCTTTCTTTGGTTATTTAATTATACTGTCTCTACATATGTAGAGAACAGAGTCTTCAGCCTGACCAAAACCATACTGATTGTTTTCCTTTTTTTTTTTTTCTCTTTTCTTTTTTTTAAGAGACAAGGTCTCAAATCTGTCATCCAGACTGGAGTGCAGCAGCAAGATCATAGCTCGCTGTGACCTTGAACTCCTGGGCTCAAGCAGTCCTCCCGCTTTGACCTCCCAAAGAACTGGGATTAGGTGTGAGCCACTGTGCCTGGCTTTTTCCTTCTTTTTTAGCACATCCTATTTTTGTGCTATCACTTCATTTTTTTCCTTCCTGCCTCACATTTTCTTTCCCCATTTTGAATGTGAATATTTACTTTTATTTTCCTATTTGGCTGTGTTTTGAGGATCCTCACTTGACTAATAAGTATTTTACCTCTTCTTTACCTTTTTTTGTTTTTTGGTAGGACGTTAGCACTCTTCTTGTCCAGGCTTACCGACTGGTACCTCTTAATCAGAATCATCTTGTCAGCAAAGTGTCCCAGCTTATCCACCACTTACTTAACAGATTATAGGTAATCATGTGGGTAACTCTAGAATTCATATCATGAACTTTGAGAGTAAGTAGATACCTTTGAAATACTACATCTGTAGTAGGTATGATAGGCTGTTGTTGGAGATGCTATAAGAATGCTTTTAAAGCAAATATAACTCTGATCCAAAAAAAATTATTCTGTAGAATTCTAGAAGTTTGTCTATTAGTTGTATGCCTTTCTGTTTGGTTCAGTAAACCAATATCATTCAGGTCCCCCAAGCTTATAATTTCCTTTTTTTTTGTTTGTTTTTGAGATGGAGTCTCACACCGTTGCCCAGGCTGTAGTGCAGTGGCACGATCTCAGCTCACTGTAAGCTCTGCCTCCCGGGTTCACACCATTCTCCTGCCTCAGCCTCCCAGGTAGCTGGGACTACAGGCGCCCATCACCACGCCCAGGTAATTTATAATTTCTTATGAAAGATACACTTGAACAAAATATATCTAAGAATAAATTGAAATAATCCCCTGCCTCTCTCCTACCAATATTTTTCCCCTTTCCTGAAGCTACCATTTTTGTGGTCTACTTTTGATGCTTCTAAAATATAAGAAGTAACTTGGGGCCAAGGGGACAGCAGGATAAAAAGACTCCAGTTATTTATTTAAGACCGTTACCACATGAGTATGTGAATATATTTAAGAGCACAAAACATATCAACTAGCATTATGTGAATTAGGATGCTTTTGGATGCAAAAAACAGAAAAACCATCCCAGAGTCACTAAACAATTTTTTTAAAAATAAAGAAAAAGGAATCACTCCATGTCCCAAGTGCCAAGGGAGGCATCTGTAGCTCCTTGATAATAAGAGGCTCATCTTTCCCTTCACCATCCTTAGCATGTGGGTTATCCTCAGCTAGCATCTCTCACAGTCGTAAGATGACTGTGCCAGTTCTGGACATCCCATGCCAAAGAAATGATTAATGTTCAGCAGAAGCTAAATAACTTTATTTTATGTTGTGTCTCTTGTACTTAAGAGTAAGGAAACATGTCCTATAAACTCTCTAGCAGACTCCCCAGTATCTTGCTGGAGAGACTTAGGTCATGTAAATACCTCTCTAAACCAGTCTTTAAGCAGGAGAATGGCTCCAGCTGGTAGTTTCAACATTCACTACACATTAGAATCACCTGGAGGAGGGCTTAAGCTCCCTCGATGCTTAAAATGTGCAGCCACAATTAGCCTACATCAGAACTATTGGTATTTTGGCTCAGATGATTGTTTTAGGGGCTGTCTTGCACATCGTGCAATGTTTAGCAGCATCCTTGGCCGCTACCCACTAGACTCCAGTAGCACCTCTCCAATTGTGACAGTCAAAAATGTATACAGCCATTGCCAAATGTTCCTTGGGGGTTAAGGTTGCCCCAGGTTGCCCCACTCTCTTAAACTAATTAGTGTTTACCCTTAGGTCTCACATGGGAGAGGTGGACATGCAATTAAATTAGTACTCTGCCAGTAGGGAAGGAAGAAATGGATGCTAGTAGGTAACCAACAGTGTCTGCTGCATGGAGTAAGGCTGTTTTCAGTTTAGAATCTTTGAAACTAACATGGGGTAGCTTCTGTCTGTTTACTATTCTTAGGTGTATCATCTTTGTAACACTGGCAATTGGAGATGTTCCGGATCACCAGTGGCACCTATAGCGCCTTACCAGCTTTCCAGCACTTGGTGACAGTTTCTCTCAATTGTCCATGAATTGACACTTGGATTAGCCTGGTCTGTCCCAACAACCTTATCAGCTCCTTGACAGGAGGGATATGCCCTCTCTTCATGGTGTATTCCTCATGTCATGTTAGAGATGCAGTAGGTATTTAGCAGTTATATTGGTTCACTGTGTATTCGTTGAGTGTTTATTATGTATAAGGCAGTTTAATTAAATTTCAGTGCATTGAAATACTCATATCTGTGTATTCACAGCTGCCAATGTCTGGTTAGTTCAAGGAAAAATTACAAGGACTTTATCAAGTTCTACTTTACTAAAGAGGAAGAAGCGAGCAACAGTGTGGGGCGGGGAAAAGGCCCCTACATTGATCAAACTTTTAGGCCCTTTAGAGGTGATCCTTTTGACACATAAATGACAGACACACACTCTTTTATACAGCTTGATTCAAGTGCACATACATGTCCATAAAAGAATAATATTTTTTAAAAGTTGCATCAGAATATATCTTTTCCTGTGCTGTTAGGTAATTGTTGATGAACAGCACTTGGATTTCCTGTTGGCATATACTATTTCGGCTATTCATCAGTGTAGTTCCTGGACACACATGGAAATTCTTCAAGCCCTGGCAGCTCTGGTGTACTGCAGTGGCTCAAAATGTCAAAAGGTAGTTTAAAGTGCTTTATCCTTCCTTTGAAAGGCCAGGAGCACAGGCTCTGGTGCCAACACTGTGTTCAGGTTTCTATCTTGCCACTAATCTCTAGCAATTCTTATTCAACCACTCTGGGCCTTGTTTCCTTGTGTATAAAATAGTTACTCTGGGCCGAGCACAGTGGCTCACGCCTGTAATCCCAGCACTTTGGGAGGCTGAGGTGGGTGGATCAAGAGGTCGGGAGATTGAGACTATCTTGGCTAACACGGTGAAACCCCGTCTCTACTAAAAATACAAAAAATTAGCCAGGCGCGGTGGCAGGCGCCTGTAGTCCCAGCTACTTGGGAGGCTGAGGCAGGAGAATGGCATGAACCTGGGAGGCAGAGCTTGCAGGGAGCTGAGATAGCACCACTGCAGTCAGGCCTGGGCGAAAGAGCGAGACTCCATCTCAAAAAAAAAAAAAAAATAGTTACTCTGAGGATGAAGTGAGACAATACTTGTCAAGTTCATGGCCCTCGGTAAATAGTAAGCATTATTCTTAATATTATCATTACCCATCAGCCATGCGGCCACACTAAAGAGCATCAGCAGCTACCCAGGCTGGGAGTAATGATTGTTACTGATGCTTTTTGGCATATCTTTGCATATCCATCTGACATTCATCTAACAGCTAGTCTTTTGGTGCTTAACTGCCATTTAGTTAAAAAAAAAGAAAGAGAAAGAAGAAATCTGTCTAAAATGTAATATTTTCCTAGAAACTTTTCTTTGACCTACATTGACTCTTATTTTTCTTAGTACCTCCCACAGCTGCTAGGCAAGACCGGACTCTTAATGAAGTTGAGTGACTTGGCTCAGTCTGATCCTGAAGTCAGGAGAGCTACAGTACCTTGTATGGCAAACTTGCGTCTCAGGTATGTGGCTCCAGTCAAGTTTCTCAATGGTAATAAGATAGTGCCTCTATTGGGCCCTTTGTAGGTAGTTCCCTCTGCCTGAAGCCAGAACCAACTTAGACAAATAACTAACTTTGCATTTCCCGTGTACTTTACTAATAAAATCATCTTAGGTTGTTTGTTAATGTTAATATTGCTTGTAAAGAAGGAAAAAATAGACTAAGACCATATTCCTAAAATGTGGTAATAGTGACTTAATGTGCAGTATGTCAAAATTTTGTTTTCTATTGGTATAAAGTCTAAGCATATTAAGTTTTTAGAAGGATATATTCATGCAGATTTAAGTGCTGGTGAGATGTATCTGTAAAAGGCAATTTCTTTTCTTTGAAGAAGATGGAAACAGCCCCAGCTGCTCACCCTCGATTCTCACAGTAGGCAGTAGACAACGAGCAGCACAAATGTGAACTCGTCTCTGCATAGCACAGCGCTGTCCAGCGAGTAGGAAGGCAGGCACAGATGTGTGATTCTAGCTTGACAGGACCTGTCTGGATTATTTCCCTCCTAGGACTGAACAGCAGAACTAAAACAAGATTTTTCTTTCTCCATACTTTTTCTACCACAAACTTTTGTAACCTTTCCATATGGAAACCACCCTTCTTCTATATTCATTCTAGCCCTGTGCCTGTCCCCCAGCAGTAACTAATTAACCAAAATAATAATTTTCCATAGCATAGTTGAATTCAAAGGTATGTTCCAACTCCAATAGTCTATATGACTGCTATTTTTTTATTTTATTTTATTTTAATTTTATTTATTTATTTATTTTATTATTATTATTATTATTATTATTATTATTATTATTATTATTATACTTTAGGCTCTATAGTACATGTGCGCAACGTGCAGGTAAGTTACATATGTAAACATGTGCCATGCTGGTGCGCTGCACCCACCAACTCGTCATCTAGCATTAGGTATATCTCCCAATGCTATCTCTCCCCCCTCCCACCACCCCACAACAGTCCCCGAAGTGTGATGTTCCCCTTCCTGTGTCCATGTGTTCTCATTGTTCAATTCCCACCTATGAGTGAGAATATGCGGTGTTTGGTTTTTTGTTCTTGCGATAGTTTACTGAGAATGATGATTTCCAATTTCATCCATGTCCCTACAAAGGACATGAACTCATCATTTTTTATGGCTGCATAGTATTCCGTGGTGTATATGTGCCACATTTTCTTAATCCAGTCTATCATTGTTGGGCATTTGGGTTGTTCTTTGCTATTGTGAATAGTGCCGCAATAAACATACGTGTGCATGTGTCTTTATAGCAGCATGATTTATAGTCCTTTGGGTATATACCCAGTAATGGGATGGCTGGGTCAAATGGAATTTCTAGTTCTAGATCCCTGAGGAATCGCCACACTGACTTCCACAAGGGTTGAACTAGTTTACAGTCCCACCAACAGTGTAAAAGTGTTCCTATTTCTCCACATCCTCTCCAGCACCTGTTGTTTCCTGACTTTTTAATGATTGTCATTCTAACTGGTGTGAGATGGTATTTCATTGTGGTTTTGATTTGCATTTCTCTGATGGCCAGTGATGGTGAGCATTTTTTCTTGTGTTTTTTGGCTGCATAAATGTCTTCTTTTGAGAAGTGTCTGTTCATGTATGACTGCTATTTTTAATTAGTCTTTTGCAAGCCTCATTTTAAAGGAGACTGAGCTTGAGTTGTTTTCTCTGTATGCATTTAGTGTGCCAGGACAGCCATATTTGGAGGAGCCCTACCAAAATGTCTGTTTCCAAGCTTTCCTGACTATTTTACAATCTCCAAAATCATCTGATATGAATGATATCACATTTTGCATGGTAAGTGGACTATCATTGATATAGTGAATGTTGCGGATGTGTCTAGAAGCAGATTGGAAAAGTGTTACTAACGAGTTTAATTTGCATTATTAGCTTTGTCTAGAGAAATACACATATATGAAATGTTTGTAACCTAAAAAGATGAAAATCATACCATTTTGGTTTAAATTATAAGAAGCTTTTTATTTGTTATATTTTGCAATTCTAGGTTTTTAGAGGAAACTGTTCTTTTTCCTTCTGAATATAAAAGCAATAGTTGCGGGCTGGTGACTGTCTTTAAGATGAAAGTGAAGAGAGATTTCACCAAATATATCTGCAGTATTTTATTTCTTTTTTAAAAATATGATGCAAATGACAGTTTGTTAACATCTTTTAAATTTAGAGTAATACATTTCAAATGTTCTATATCTAAGATAAACTTCCTTCTAGTCTCCTGCTCAGATATAGCCACTGAAGACAATTTGTGCTACGTGCCCTCAGATTTTTTTTCTATATGTAAATGAGAATTACAACTTTAAATGGGATCATACTTAACATGCTGTTTTGTAACCTTCTTGTTTTGTTAAAACTTAATATCTCTGGGACATCTATTCGGTTGCTGTTAATATACCTCATACTTTCTAACTGCTATGGCTGGGAGACCTTGGACAAATTAACTTCTTGGAGCCTCCATGTCCCTCCCTGAAAAGGGACTGATATAAGCACATTGTGGGGTTCTTATGAGAAGTATATGAAATAAAGCATTCAAAGGGCCTGTTGTTATTGTTGTTGAGTTTTACATTTAGCAGAGGGTTAGCTTCTTTTATAATCATATCATAATCATCAAAATTGAAGTTTTTAAAATTTTCCCACTATTTCAAACAAGGCTACAGTTCACATCATCCCAATGTAGGAAGTGTTTCTTAAGGAGAGAGTTCTAGAAATGAGATTACTGAGTCAAGAAATCAATCTTGGTCAGAATTGCCCTCCAGAAACCAAGTTTTTATAATTTATCATCTGTTCCCACATACATGGCCTTGCTTTTAAGAGGGCTGGGTTTGCCATATTACAGAGCTTCCGCAATTCTGATCTGTGCTATCTTTTTTATCCATTATCACATTTTTCTTGCTAAACATCTTCTGTCTTTTTTCTTGCTCACCATTTGTACATAGTGGTTTGTAAACATGTACAATAAGACCACTTCATTATTCTTTTCTTCTAGAAAAGAATTCATGGTAGTTTATCCCATCTCCTTGGATCTGCATCTCTGCTTTGTGTGTGTATGTGTGTGTCTAAAAGTTTTTTTCATCATCTAGAGACTGTCCCTCTTCTATCCTAAGTGGTGCTAGTAAATTGATTCCTGGACAACCAGATTTTATTCTGCCTTCTAACTGGGTCTCCCTTTTCCCCCTAGTTATTGCAAAATGCATTAAAAGATATACAGTCATTTCTAAATGGTGGGAGAATGAAACTAACACAGACTAATGAACTTGGAGCACTTTTAGCTGTGCTAAAGGTAAGGCAAGTCTTCATATGATCATTGTCTTTCCTGTTTCAACCCATGGTACAAGCACCACTTCACATCCTTATTCTAAGGCTAACTTTGAGGTATTAAAAGTTTTTACATATATTTTGAGAGAGTAGACAAAAATGTTCATATTCAAAGACACTTAATATTAACAGAAAATAATAAATCTCCATTTAATAAATGCATCAAAATTTTAAAATTATCTATGAGTCTTGGGAAGGGAATAGGTAGGGGGGTATGACCTGTAGAAGATTTAATTACAGACTATGTTGTACCTGTTTGTACTTAGAAGAAGAGCCAGTGCTTCTCCTTGGCTTTCTCCTCCAAGTAGTAGGCAGGCCAACCAAGACATGTGTCAGTGGGCAGCTTCCGAGCGTGCCAGTCAGTGGGAAAGTCAGGCCAGCATCTCCGGGGACCCAGCTTCTTCAGCCAGCAAAGTAAGAAGTAATTCTTTCCTGGTGGCATTCTCTTGCTCCCACATCAAATAGAGAGGTAGCTATAGGTGGAGATAGGTAAATAAAAATGACAAATTGGTTTAAAAAATTATAGACAGATAAAGTAATTGGATAAATTTTATAAATAAATAAGGAAACTAAAACCAGACTTGATTTGATCTGACCAAACCAGATCCAGCTGGAGGCCAGATAAACTTCAGCTCTTCTTTAAGCCCTATGCCTTCAAGGTATCTATTTTCTGTCTCATTTATATTTCCTTAGTAGGCTTTTGAACATTAATCTGTGAGTGTTCTGATCCAGACATGGTAAATAGTTCTGTTTTATGATTAATGGTTTATGATTAATGGTTTTGTGTGTGTGTGTGTGTGTGTGTGTGTGTCCTTATTCATCATTATTAGAAATTCATGTTTCACAGACTCCCTGGACTAAACATAGAGATGCCCACGGTGTTATACCCAACTCCACTTCCTCAGTATGATGGGTGAACACCTATCAAACCACAGCAATCAGAATCCAGTGCTTCTTGACCAACTTTGGTACATTTATGTTTATTTAGATTTAAGTTGTGGCTTATTTTTAATAGATTGCTGTGTGTGTTTTCTATGATTTGCATCACTACTATCCTAAAAGCCTACCTTGAATTTTATTTCAGTTTAGGGTTGTTAGCATAGTAAATTTAAACTCATCTGATGCTCAAAGTACCAGTTAAAGCATCTTATACTTCTTAGAGGTGTAGTCAGTATAACAGCTATAAAAATGAGCATTCACTTTATACCTCAAACCAAGCATTCTCATCCCCGTGATGCTCAAGACCAGGAGTCAACAAATGTTCTCTAAACTTTCTCTACTAGGCTAGTAAATACTTCAGGTGTCTGTCATAACTACCAACTCTATTTTAACAGTGCAAAAGCAGCCATAGACACTATGTAAATGAATGGGCATGACTGTGTTTCACTAAAACTTTATTTGCAGAAGCAGGCTGTGTGCTGGGCTGGATTTGGCTTTTGGGCCATAATTTGCCAACCCGTCTCTAGACCGTTAGAAGCCCACCTATCAGTTAGTGCACCATCTCCACACCTTACATTCACCTGATTTCCCAGCCTTTCCAGATAGCTGCCATCTCCCTCTTGCTTCGGTTGGAGAACCTGGAGCATACAGATGTGTGGCCAAGGATTCACTTCCAGAAATGTCATACCTGATGAAAATGCTTATTAGAAATTATGTCACTCATTCACTCACTCAGCATTTACCCAACATCTGGTGTGTTCCAGACACTGTGCTAAGCACTAAGTATATAGACTCTGGCTGCTTTTAGGATTTTGAGGGAGAAGGCAAAGATGGATAAATAAACAACTACAATGCAATATTATTGTTTCTCTCATTAGAATATTCACAGAGTATTCTGGGAACACATTGAGGGCACCCAGTCTAAATGCAGGAGGAAGAGGAGGCTTTTTAAAGGTATAGCTAAACAGAGATTTCAGAGTGAGTAGCAGTACAGACAAGGAGGAATGAGTGTTTCATGCAGATAAAACAAAAGGTGCATAGATGTAGAGAATGAGAGTATACATTGCCCATTTGTTAACTAGTAGGACTAGAGTTTCAGTGCGGGGAGAGAAAGAGTGGAGCCGTTGTGTGGCAGAGGCCGAATGATAAGATTCTTGTACAGGAGGCTGAGGAGTTTGGGTTTTTATCTCATAGGCAATAGAGAGTCATCAAAGAATCTTACATAGGGGAATGATGTGATCAGATCTGGGTCTTAGAAAAATCACTGTGGTAGCAAATAAAAGAGTATGGGTCTGGGGGCCACAATAAGTAGTTCAAGATACAAGTAATGGGAACTTCCTGCCTCAAGGCCACAGACTTTGAGAACGTGGAGGAAGACACAGTTTCCAGACAACTTGTATATCAGAAAGAAAGTAACAGGGAGAAAGAAAGAAAGAAATTGGCTTCTACTTAGTATCTACTTCTACAGAGACCCAAAGCCCTGAAATGAGCATTGTATGTAATGGACAACTATCTCTTCTGTGCAGACATGTGGAGTGGTACTAGCTATGTATCTTACTCCAAGAACTGATAAAATAGACACTCAAGTCATTTTCTATAGGCTTTAATGCTCTTGAGAAATTCCAGTTGAGAAGGCTGAATACCTTCACAACACCTGTGCAAGGTAGGAGGTATTAGCCGCATACTTACAGATAAGCAAGGTCAAGCTCAAGAGAGGCTAAATGATTTGCCCCAAGGCACAGAGGTACAATTTAAACCCAGGCCACGTGTTTTACTGTGTCTTGTGTATTTCATTCCTTCTTTCTTGTAGTAGACAGTAAGCACTTAGCATCGTGCCTGATGCTTAGGGTATTAAAGAAGCTCCACTTTTTTCTTTTCTCTTTTCTTCTTTCTTTAAACTACATGTTGGGGACATATTTAATCACTTTAAAATGAAGAAGTAACGATTCAGTGAAAAGCCATTCTGAAGTAGCTATTATATGTGTCTTCATTTGCTCCTAAAATCAGAATAAAAAGAAAAAAAATCCGAAGTAAAACCAAAGAAAATCCAGCAAGGAGAGGAGGAGGAAAAGGAATCCAGTGGTGAAGTAGAGGTGGCCCCAGTCACTGGCACAGGCAGAGTGAATCTGCATGAAGGGAACACTTGGTGTCCCTCCTCCCTGGGTGTCCAGAGTTTGCCTTTAGATGGAAATGGAGCTGCAGGAAAAGATGGAGTCTCCTTACCCTTCAGTTCTTCCAGTTGGAAAAGGGTCAGCAGTAGTGAGTCAGACTATTCTGATGCTGAAGGAGGCATGCAGAGTAAAATGAGGTAGTAGTATTTTGTTACATTTTATACCTTGTATTCTAAGTTGCATGTAAGTTTGTAACTTGACTGCTGCATGTGTTTAACTTGAAGAGCCTGATTTCTGGGGGCTGTGGTGGTATTCAGAACACGACTTGCTCTCTTGATCTGCCATTGCACATGTCATTCCTCTCCTTAGAATATTCTTCTTTGCCTTTTCGTCTTGCTAACCACTACTCATCTTTGATATGGGCTCAGAAATCATGTTCCCCAGGAAGCCTTTTCTGCCTTAGTGTTATTGATAATGTATTATAGTTATCTCCTTAACTGTCCCTTGCTGCCTAGCTTGTCAAGGCTGGGGCTTTGTTTATGTCTGGCAGCCTCAGCATGATGCCTGGCACATACATAGGTCATTCAGTAGATATTCATTGAATGGATGGATGGATACTCGGCAGTGTTTCCTGTCTAACACTAGTTTCCTGATATCAGTATGTTGTCCTTTTGTTCTCCAGTTGTGTTTTTTAATTGTCAGCCTTAATAACTTGTTATAGAAACAAATTGTCTTAACATGTTTTGATTGTGGTTTGAAAGAAATTTTTAATAACACATTGACATCTTTAGGGATTATTTAGAATGTTTAATTTTTGAATGTATCATTTGAATTGGTGGAAATAAATACCATTTCATGTTTGCATTTTGAAAAAAAAAAAATGATTTTTTAAGTCTTTTTCCTTTTTTCTCTTGGTTATGAAAGGTCTTACCAAGCTAAAGTTCGCCAAGGAGGCTTAGTTTGTTTTCTTTCTACTATGAAATCGATTAAAAAAAAGTTCTTTATGGCTACTGGTCAGCCTTTATTCCTGATATGCCTGAACTTGGCAGCCCACAGTCAGTGTCCTTGATGACTCTTACATTGAAAGACCCTTCTCCAGAGGTAAGAGAATTTAAACTCGAAGCTTTATAACAGGAAGAAAAAATTTACAGATCCTTACTGTTTTCTCTGCCTTATCCTTTCTGATCTGAATACAGCTGTTAGTAACACTGACCCAAGTTCTGACCTGAGATCCACTGGACAGACAGGAAAATGGGAAGTGGGCTTATGTGAAGAATACATTGAGGCTGATCATGTAGGATCGCTTCCTGCCCCAGGGCTTGCTTGAAGCCTGAGCACACTGAATTCTAACTTTGGTGTCTCCCTTGAACTGCACTGAAGCAGCTGTGCTTCTCTTCCTTTTATGAAAATGTTGATTGCTGTGGTATTTATAATAAGAAAACATCAGAAATGGCTTAAACAACTCAGTAGAATATCCTGGTACATAATGGCTATGAAGGATGCATAAGGCTTTGAAAAATGCTCAAAATGTTCTGTGAAAACACAGGATATAGAATTATATATACAGTAGAATCTCAAACATGTTTTTTTCCTTGCAACTTTTCCAGTTTTCAAATCGTGTAATAAATATTTACATATTTTAATGAGAAAAACTTATTTTTAAAAAAGAAGAAAAAAATGGCAGGTATGGATACCTATAGCAAGATATCTCATGGCTGATCAAATATTTGCCTCTGCTTGAATATGTTAATTCCTCTCCAGAATTTAACCACTTAACCAAATAAGGAAAATAGCCTGCTGTTTACAATAGTGAACATTAAAAAGTCATGCTGAATGGCATCTGGGTGTCCTCAGGTAACCAACTGCCCACAAAGAGAGAAGTTTTAATTAGGCCAACAGCATATTGTTCCTTTTCTATTTTTAAGATTACTCCTTAAAGGGTCAGGGGTGGTAACCATAATACGTTGGAATTCCATATGAGTCATCTCCTTGAGTAACTTATGATATAAAAAAATTTCTGGATGACCCATCAGAAGCTTTTACAAGGTAAAGAAAAATAAGTTAGCCTCAATTTTATATACACACAAAAAAATGACTTGTGGGGTATTTCAAGTACTCCTTATCCTAGGAAATTAAACTGGCAGAAATTTTACAAATTAACTAAATCGATAGTGAAGGAGAACCTGGGAGAAAAATGGAAAAATGAGTGGTGGCGAATAAATCAGTAATGAAGCCATTAGAGTAATTGAAATAAAAGCTACTAAAAATATTGAAAATATATATATGAAGACCCTCCAGCTAGGTAGGGGAGCTGCCAGCAGTGGCCAAGGAGATGGTGCTGTGGAGCAAGAAGCAGCCCAGCTTCATCACCTGTATCACAGCTGCCCAGCCAAGGGGATGTGAGACAT
This sequence comes from Pongo abelii, assembly GCF_028885655.2. Taxonomy (NCBI): domain Eukaryota; kingdom Metazoa; phylum Chordata; class Mammalia; order Primates; family Hominidae; genus Pongo; species Pongo abelii. Next base: position 17,606,286 of record NC_072004.2, on the reverse strand, counting down.
GGGGGTTTAGAACATGAATACAAAAAGGTTATGAGGTCATAGCTGATGAAAATGAATTGGAATAATTTTCATGATGTTTATATCTTCATAGGTTTTTAAATGTTTACATTTCACTTAAAGTGCCATGAGAAATTTCACATATAGCAAAGTGGTCTTATCCATCTCCTTGATTTAGGTACCTTTTAGACTTGTTCTTGCTGTTTAACTTTGGTGAATGCAAGAGATGTGCTGAGGAAAAAAGATACAGAACTTCCTTCTGGAGATGTCGTAGATCCAGTACAAAAAGCCACAAGAAAATTCTAGAGAAATTAAAAAAAAAAAAAAGTCATCCTACTTAAAGTGGATTTTAAAAGATGAAAGAAATTAAATTAGTTCAGTGTAATGGCAAGTGAAATGATGGTACTTAAGAGATTCTTTTAATCAAGTGTTAGGTTGGAAGGATTTAAATAAGTGTGGTGATTATTGTTTACAACAAAGCTTGGAGCATACCTCTGCAGTCTGTCCATAGTATAATTAACTGTGCACCAAGACATATGCTAGAAGAAAGTTGTGGCAGGTGATGTCATGGGACAGGCTTTTTGTTTGTTTGTTTGTTTGTTTTTTTGAGACGGAGTTTTGCTCTTGTTGCCCAGGCTGAAGTGCAATGGTGAGATCTCAGCTCACCACAACCTCTGCCTCCCAGGTTCAAGCAATTCTGTCTCAGCCTCCCGAGGAGCTGGGACTACAGGCATGCACCACCATGCCCAGCTAATTCTGTATTTTTAGTAAAGATGGGATTTCTCCATGTTGGTCAGTCTGGTCTGCAATTCCTGACCCCAGGTGATGTGCCTGCCTCGGCCTCCCAAAGGGCTGGGATTATAGGCGTGAGCCACTGCACCCGGCCCAGTGGGACGGGCTTTTAAAATAAAGACTTCTAAAAAGTTATGTGCATTAAAATTAAAAATAACAGATAATGGAATTAGAATGGAACAGCATTCTGGATTGACCAGGTTAAAAGAGCTGCTATGACTTCAGGCCAAGTGGTCATGTCAGGTGCTCCTTGTGCATAGAGTTAGATGGCTGGAGTTCCTCTTAGCCAGGATTAAATAAGACAACTGTAGTTTATCTTGTCATTGAAGTGCTTAGTGATTAGTTTTGACTTTATGGCAGGTCTGATATGACCCATGGCATACTCAGCTGGAAGCACAATTTTAACTGGTGTACTAAGAAATTTTCTAAAGACAAATGGATGGAAGGAAAGGTGATTAGACTCTTCCAGTCAGAATGCCAACAATAAACAGAGGCTACTTTTTAGGAAATTGAAACAGAATGTGCTAGAATGATTAATTGGGGAGAAGAAAACTTAGAAATGTCCATTAGGATTTGGCAGTGCCGTGATACTTGGGAAATGATCACGTTTCCATGTTGGAAATGTGCTTCAGAGAGCACATCTTATATGCTTCCAAAAGGGACAGAGCAAATTATCAATAAAAATAACAAGACTAATTTAAGAATTTCTTGTATATGATTTCCTTAGGTGTTATAAAGGCATATTATGGAGAATATCATCAAGACTTGTCTTAAACAAACTACAGGGCAAACCTTTGTCTTGGTACCTTGAGAATTATCCTGATTTACAAATTTCATGATGATGATTTATTGCTCTTTTAGATAACTATAAAAAGTGAAAACAAATCAAAATCTAGATAATAGATGGTATAACTAGAAAAGAGAATGAAAAGGTTGGAATTGTTAACTGTTATGGAATGGTAGATTTTCTCTCATATGGCCAGGCAAGAACAGGCAATCTTTGCTTAGTGTATTAGCAAAGAACAGGCAGTCTTTAATTAGTGTATCTGTATTCACACTTCTGATAAAGACATACCCAAGACTGGAAAGAAAAAGAGGTTTAATTGGACTTACAGCTCCACATGGCTGGGGAGGCTTCAGAATCATGGCAGGAGGCAAAAGGCACTTCTTTACATGGCAGCAGCAAGAGAAAATGAGGAAGAAGTAAAAGCGGAAACCCCTGGTAAACCCATCAGATCTTGTGAGACTATCACGAGAATAGCAGGGGAAAGACCAGCCCCGATGATTCAGTTACCTCTCACGAGTCCCTCCTACAACACAGGAGAATTTTGGGAGATATGATTCAAGTTGAGATTTGGGTGGGGACACAGCTAAACCATATCACTTAGATACCTCCCGACCCAGAGTCCCTGACACAGTGTTGAAATGCCGTTACGTAAAAGACAACTGACTTTGGAAGTGAGATCCAATAAAAGAACATGTGAACAGTCATGTGCCCTGCATGGAAACTTCAGTGGTACCCACTCCCAGCAGGGACTTCTTTGTCACCCTTCCAGAAATATTGTGAGACCAAACACACATAAAGAGAAAAAAATTAGGATTGACTAAGCTACCTCAGCAAACATTTCTGCTACGTTCTTAAGTAGCAAAAAAGGAAAAGTACTTTTCTGTTTTATTAGCTTTAGACAAGCCTTCGTGTCCAAGGAGACAAAACTATACACTAGTAAGACCAAGCACACTGACTTTTGTAAGACTGAAAAGCCTTTCATTCATTATTTTAAATATTCAGACAATAGAAACTTAACAAGATGAGCTCTCTGGAGACTCTACCTGTTACGATTTGCTTGTACATTAGTAATTTCCGCGGAAAGTGCTGATTAGAACTGGAAAACAAGATACTAAATACTGATACAAGAACAAATGAAGCAAAACTTGTACCAGATTCAGTATCTTAAGTAACAATTATAACAACAAATATATGTTAAACAGAGTTTAAAGGAAATTAACTCAGAACTGTGAGAAGTACAATTTGATATAGTATCAAATTTTTATATAGATTTTATAACTTAGTGGAAAAAAATAACCAATTTCAATGACATTTGTTTTCATCTGTGATAGTCATGATTTTCCCCTGAAGATGCCAAAATTATGCTAAAATGTTTGACTTTTGGAACATTAGTTCAATTCTTTCCATTCGATTCTTAATTTCATTCAGTTTGTGAGCTGTTGGAATTGTGATTTTTAATTGTCTTCTAAAGAAATGAAGGTTTAGCATAAGATCTATCTTGTTGAGTTTGGACCAGCCTCTGGTAGGGATTGGCCAACTGTGGCCTGTAAGGCAAATCTGGCCCAACACCTGCTTTTGTATGGCCTGTGAGCTAAGAACGGTTTCACACTTTTAAATGGTTTTAAAATAAAACAATAGTATCTCATGATATGTGAAAATTGTATGGAATTCAGATTTCATTGTCCATAAATCAAGTCTTTTTGGAACGCAACCACATTTATTCCTTTACGCATCTGTGCTACAATCACAGAGTTGGGTGGTTGTGACAGAAACTGGCCTGCAAAGTCTAAAATGTAAAATGTGGACACTGGCTCTTTACAGAAAAGTTTGCCAGCTCCTGGTCTCAGTCCTTTTTGGATCAGCTGACTTGTGTTCATGCTCTCGCTCTCTCTTTTTTTCACACATATACACACGGTTTCCTAATACATTGTCAATTTCCCACCTTAGGGGATTATGCTTAATTCTGAAGTCTGATGCTACTGTACTTCAAATTTCTCTTCATAGCAGTAAGTCTAGATTTCTACGACTCCACTCTATAAAAGGCCTGCCTGGTGATTTATTACCTGGTTGTTTGGAGATAATATAATTGAAGGCTTTTGGGAAAACCTTTTTTGCTCCAAACTCAGATATGCTTCACATTGAGTAACTATTTAGGTTAGATTCTAGAATTGTAATGTTGATTCCTTGCTTTTAAATTTTTTGACTGGAAATGTTAATTGTCATTTTTGGATGAGCTGGCCAAAGAGAGTACAATATTATTCCGTATTAATAGTCCTATGCTTATTACCTATATCCCATTTTTGTAAAGTTGGGCTTTCTTTTCCTTTCTGATTTTTAATACTACAAAATTGTCAGAGTACCAATTGAAAGTAATCTTTCAACCTTATAAAGAAAATCTTGGTGCCAATGACACCTTTGCTGACAAATACAGCAGTCCATGACAAAGATGTACTTTTTGTCCTTTCCATTCATAAGATTGTACTTAATGGTATTCCTTTTTTGAATTGTCAAATATTGTCACTGCAGGCAATGTTATTTCCTGTACCTAAGAATGTTTCTAAAAGTTGGATCACTAATGATGTCTGCCAAGTTGTATGTACACAAAATTCCTAAAGTCCTATTTAAGTTAACATTGAACACACATACTTCAGAGTGGAATATGAGGCATAATGTTCTCAGGAACTTTGATAGGAAACAGACTCTAGGCACATGTATTTTTTCTACCCCATGGGCTGTTTAGTTCTAACTTTTCAGTTGGCATTCTGCTTGAATAAACCAGGCCTCTAATCCTTATTCTCATGCTTAGGATTTCAGATTTTTGTGCTATGGTATAGCTTAGGTTTATTTCTTACTGTAAAAAACCTAACAGCAATGGGTTTCTAGATTTTTTTTTTAGCCAGGTGTGGTGGCACACACCTGTAATCCTAGCTACTTGGGAGGCTGACGTGGGAGGATTGCTTGAGCCCAGGAGTTTGAGGCTGCAGTGAGTTATGATTGCACCAGTGCACTGCAGCCTAGGTGACAGAGCGAGACTGTGTCTCTAAAATAAGAATAAAATAAAGATTTTTTTTTAGGTGTGGGATGCAAGTGACCTAGTTTTTAGGAACTAACAGATAATCCCATTGCCTTTATTCTTCCAATTGAAATGATTGTAAATACTTTGAACATTAAATATGTATAGGAAGAAGGGAATCTGATTCCTAATTTTCAACTAATCAGTGTGAATCATCCCAAAATTTCAGACGTGCCTGTGCTCTGCAAGTTTTATCTGCCATCTTGGAAGGCTCAAAGCAGTTTCTTTCTGTTGCTGAAGATACCAGTGACACAGGAGGGCTTTTATCCCCTTCTCCGTCATGATCGCTTCCAGCATTAGAGAGTCGCACAGATGTCTTTTGTTAGCTTTGGTGGTTGGAATCATTCTCACAGATCCTTACTCAGATAATTAAGGTAATGTATCAACTGTGGGTTCCAGAGGGGGCTTCTCTGTTTTAACTTTGTATACTGTTTTACATAGCCCAAAAGTCACTTGACTTAAGAATATAACTATGTAATAGTTTTATTAAAAATACACTGTTTGGAAGTCTGTACCTACTTGACTGATCTTACCTATAATCTCTGTATGTCCTAATAAATTATTTGCTAAAAATACTTATTTATCTTTAGTTGTACCAATGAGGATACAAGTGTTATTTTTTTTTAAAAGGGCTAATTTTTAGTTGTGTGAAAACTTTTCTTTTTTAATTAAATGCTGCAAAATTTGTTTCTATGCTGTGGTTTAATCAAGCCTTTTGATGAACTACTTTTTGTGTTTTACAGTGCCTTGCAAATTTAGTATCAAATGCACCTTATAATCATCTAAAACAGCCTGCTGACCAAAGTCTGGAACCAGATAAAGCCTTATATTCACCACAAAGGTTTGTAGTGGCTTAAAACTGATGGCTTCTTTATATCAGTCAGATGCAGACTATTAGTAAAAATATATAGATATAGATATATGTATTTATTCAAAGCATTTTTATAACTCTTAAGAGATCTCTGCTTATTCTTCTCAGCTTTTCAGGGGTATAAGCTGTTGCAAGAATTGACCCCTCAAGTCCCAGTGGAAGTGAGCTAGAGAATTAATTGTAAAGTTTAATGCCTGTTTAATGCCCAGGGCAGTGACCAGAGTATCCCTTTAGAATTAAGATTGAGCCAGGTGCAAGCAGCCCCCCTCAGGAGTATGTTAGTTTATATCCCTTATGCATAGGTAGAGGATGGATGGATGGTTAGACAGACAGATGGACAGGTAGATATTACCTACTTTTTGGAAAGAAAAACTGGAATACAAAATTTAACTTCTTTAACGTTATTTCCTATGAAGTTCAGATAAAATCCCAGAACTTCAAATCTTTACTAAGTACAGTCTTATTATTTCCTCCCACACATAATGTATGTGTGCTATAAACACTTGCCTTTTGTAGATTTGCCTTTCTTTTGTTTGCAAGCTTTCAGATCAGACCACATTCTGATAAGTTCAGTTTTTCAGGCAGAATTGTAACAAGGAACAGTGGATGTTTTCTGTGACATAGTGGGAAGAGCATGGGACCTGAAGTCAATCCAAGGGTCTGGGGCCCACTCCCATTTTTGCCATCTCATGGCCGTGGCCCTCTCTGAACCCTAATTTCTTCCTAACAGCAAGAATTATAACTACATCATAAGATTTTTATGAGGCTCAAATGAGATAATGAGGTGTAACTAAGTCCAGTTCACTACTTACACTAATGTGTAAAAGAGGGACCCAGAAAGTTAAGTCTTCCCCTGAGGTTTCCCATCACATTCATGGCAGAAATAAGTTGAAAACAAGCCCTGCTCATTCCACTGTACCAACTTTTCATTATCTGCATCTTCAGCTGAGGAGAGTGCACCATGTCTCAAAGGTTCCTTTCAAGTATCTGACTTTATCCTCAAGTAACTTTTTTTCATTAAAATGTTCAAAACCCGAAATTCTTAGGTATGAGCCTAACAAAATATGTACAAGATCTATATGAAGAAAACTGTGAAACTCTGATGAAATCAAACAACTAAATGAATGGACCAGAGATTCCATGTTCATGGATAGGAAGGCTCAATATTGTGAAGATGTTACCTCTTCCCAACTTGATCTATAGATTCAGTGCAGTCTCAATCAAAATTCCAACAAGTTATTTTGCAGATATCAGTGAACTGATTCTGAAATGTATATAGGTGTGCAAAAGACCCAGAATAGCCAACACAGTATTTTTAGAGAAGAACAAAACTGAAGGACTGACATTCCCTGACTTCAAAATCTACTATAAACCTACAGTAATTAAGACAATGTGATACTGGCCAAGGAAGAGAGAAACAGATCAATGGAACAGAATAGAGAGCCCAGAAATAGACCCACATAAATATAGTCAACTGATCTACAACAAAGGAGCAGATACTTTTCAACAGTTGGTGCTGGAACAGCTGGACATCACATGCAAAAAAAATGAGTCTAGACACAGACCTTTTAGCTTTTTAAAAATATTTCTTGTTAAAATCCAGGGTTCATTCAAGGTACATGCATTGCATTTAGTTATTATGTCACTGTAGTCTTTTTAAATCTAGAGTCCCCCCACCCATCTTTCTTATATCAAACTGACTTAGGAAAGAATCCAACCCAATTGTCTTATAGAATGTGAACTCTAAACTCTGTCACCAAAGATAACAAAATAAATCACATTCTCAATTTGTCAGATTGTTTCTTTATGGTGTTAACTTACTCTCCTGTCCCATGTATTTCAAAACTGGAAATGAGGTTTAGAAGTTTGATTAGATTCAGGTTACACAAGGAACTACTAATTCTTAATTGCCTGCAGGGATAACTACCATATTTACGGTAGCTGTTCCCATGATAATAAGTTCTTACTGCTTCCTTTGACAGATGTTAATGTTCCTGTGTGAAGTCTCACACTCTTGGGAGCTATAGGGCCCACCCACACACCTTTACCTGAAGTCCAGCTACTTCTGCAACAGCCGTGTTCTTCTGGACTCAGTAATAGCAATTCAGCAACCCCTCACCTCAGCCCTCCTGATTGGTGGAAGAAAGCCCCTGCAGGACCCTCTCTGGAAGAAACGTCAGTTAGCTCACCTAAGGGGTCTTCAGAGCCCTGCTGGCTCATTCCACTCTGCGTTTCCATTGTCGTACTGCCCAAGGAGGATTCCTGTTCAGGTAGCGATGCTGGCTCTGCAGTAGGAAGCACCTACGAACCATCCCCTATGCAACTGGAGGCCTTACAGGTAGGAGGTTTCATTTCCTCATCTCTGAAATGGAAGTAACCATTCTTCCTTCAGAGTGACCGTGAGGAGCGAGCAGGTAAAACCAAGCCATGTGTCAGTTCGCGGGGGTTGTATTTTAGGTATGGGTGGTGTATTTTTGTTGTTGTTTTGTTTTGGGGAGGTGTTCCTTGGTTGTAAAATAGCAGATTCATTCCTTTTTGTTCTTTGATTGCAAATTATTTTAGTCACTTCAGGTATTATATGACAGGTGGATGTAATAGATTGTAGAATAATTCTGAGTGAAATTGTAGAGTTAATTTTTGATTTTTGCAACTTAAATGTTTAATTTTCTATAAGCTTCTCCTTGGTCTTGTACCTGCTTAGAGTAACAAAATAATTGTTCCTTCAAAGGAAGAAAACAATCCTAGATAAAAGAGTTTACTTTTTCTCTACAAAGATGATCTGAGACTAGGCCTGGTCCTGGGGTCTGCTGCTAATTAACTGGGCCACGTGAAACATGTCCTTTAATCTTGTCAGGCTTGGTTTCTTTAGCTGTAAAATTCAATTAATACCTACCTTAAAGAATAGTTGCAAGACTTACATGAGATTACATGAATGAAAAGCAATCATATACTAAAGCACCATAAAACTATGATACAGTTAATTGATATTAGTCATGAAATAAAGATTGTGGTTCTTAATTTCATTCAACAGATTTCAGCCCCTGTTAAATTATAAGCGATTTCTGAAATATAACACTTTTCTGGATATTGCAGCCTTGCAATCAGGTCTTAGAGGGTTAATTCCATGCTCTCTTTGCAGCTATTGGCTCTTCTGGCAAGGGGCTACTTTTCAATGACTCAAGCCTACTTGATGGAGCTTGGAGAGGTGATTTGCAAGTGCATGGGGGAAGCAGATCCATCCATTCAGCTCCATGGAGCAAAGGTAATTTTCATCAAAACCACAATGCTTTTTCCTTCTCTTCACTTTATATCCTTCCTTTTCTTCACTTTATATTTTTCTGCCACATGTCTTTCAATTCTGAGATTTCTTAAAGAGATTTCAGGTGAGGAAGACATACATTCTTCTGTTTTCAGCTCTTACGTGTAAACCCCATGAATTGATTCGGTAATAAATTAATAAGATATAGCTGTTGATTTCAGTCCTTGAAAGAATGCCTCTGTTAAGAGTGACTGAAAAAAGAAAGAAAATTAGTTGCAAATTATGTTTCCCCTTGATTTGAGGCGATCTCCAGACTAAAATGAAGTCGTTCGTTAGTTGTAATGCTCCGCTTCGGTAATACTTTTTTCTTGGCAGCTTCTGGAAGAACTGGGCACAGGCTTAACACAGCAGCATAAACCGGATTCCACTGCAGCACCTGATCAGAGAGTACCAGTCTTCTTGGTAAATAAATGTCAATTCATACTTTTCTTTTATTAGTGCTTCAGTTGCAGTTTTATTTTGAAGCTCAGTGATAAGTGGAGTAGATGATATGGTTTCTTCCAGTGTCAAAAATTATGTTTTATAATCCAGGAAAACATGAAACTAGTATAAATAGGTTTTATTTTACATTTCAGTTTCTTTGCAATTTAGTGTGTGGTAGGCTTATGTATAACATATAACCAGCAATCGTAAAACTAATATTTCTTTTGCATAAAATCTAGTCTGGTTACTCAGCCTGCCCAAGAGACAAAGAGCCAGGGATTTTATATCCAAAGCCATGGGATCAAATTTAGGGAACATGATTGTATTAGTCCATTTTATGTTGCTATAAAGGAATACCTGAGGCTGGGCAATTTATAAAGAAAAGAGGTTTATCTGGCTCACGGTTCTGCAGGCTGTACAAAAAGCATGGTGCCAGCATCTACCTCTGAGGAAGCCTCAGGAAGCTTTTAATCCTGGTGGAAGGCAAAGGGGGAGCAGGCATGTCATATGGCAAGGGAGTAAGCAAGAGGGAGATGCCAGTCTCTTTTAAATAACCAGCTCTCATGTGAGCTCATAGAGTGAGAGTTCACTCATTACCACAAGGACAGTACCAAGCCATTCAAGAGGGATCTGCCCCCACGACCCGAACACTTCCTGTTAGGCCCACCTCCAGTGATGGAGGTCACATTTCAGCATGAGGTTTGGAGGAGGCACACATCCAAACCATGTCATTCTGCCTCTGGCCCCCACAAATCTCATGTTCCTCTCATTGTAAAATACAGTCAGTCACCTATTCCCAATAGTTTCCCGAAGTCTTAACTCTTTCCAGCATCAACTCAAAAGTCCAAAATCTCAGCTGTGACTCAAGGCAAGTTCCTTCCACGTATGAGCCTGTAAGATCAAAAACAAGTTATTGATTTTTAAGATACAATGGTGGTACAGGCATTGGGTAAACAGTCCCATTCCAACAGGGAGAAATCAGCCAAAAGAAAGGGGCAACAAGCCCCACACAAATCTGAAACCCAGCAGGACAGACATTAAACCTTAAAGCTCCAAAATAGTCCTTGACTCCATGTCCCACATCCAGTGCACACGGGTGCAAGGGGTGGGCCTCCAAGGCTTCTGGCAGCCTTGCCCTTCTGGCTTTGCTGGGTGTAGGCCGTGTCCCATTCCCAGAGTTCCACTAGGCAGTGCTCAGTGGAGACTGTGTGGGGGGGCTCCAACCCCACGTCTCTCTTTGGCACTGCCCTAGTAGAGTCTCTCAGTGGGGGCTCTGTCCCTGTGGCAGGCTTCTGCATGGGCACCCAGACTTAGGGAATCCTCTGAAATCTAGGCAGAAGCTCCCAAGCCTTCTTCACATTTGCATTCTGTGCATCTGCAGGCTTACCACCACATGGAAACCACTAAGGCTTACAGCTTGTACCCGCTAAGCAGAAAACCAGGCAGTGTCTGGGGCCCTTTGAGCCACGGCTGGGGATGCTGGGAGCAGTGTCCCTAGGCTGTGCAGGGCAGTGGGGCCCTGGGCCTGGCCCCCAAAACCGCTTTCCTCCTAGGCCTCTGGGTGTGTGATGGGAGGGGTTGCCTCAAAGATTTCTGGAATGCCCTCAAGGCTGTTTTCTCATAGTCTTGGCTATTAGCATCTGGGTCCCTTTTAGTCATGCTAATCTGTCTAGCAAGTAGTTGCTCCAAGCTTGGATTCCTTCTCTAGTACAGGGGCAGGGTGCAAATTTTCCACATTTTTATGTTCTGCTAACCTTTTAATGATAAGTTCCAACTTTAAGTCATTCCTTTGCTCCTACATCTGACTATAGGTTGTGAGAAGCTGCCACGTCACCTGTTGAATGAGGCTTAGAATTTCTTTCACCAGATACCCTAAGTCATTACTCTTAAGTTCAACCTTATGCAAATCCCTAGGACATGGGCATAATGCAGCCAAGTTGTTTGCTAAGGTGTAACAAAGGCGACCTTTCCTCCAGTTCTCCATACTTTTTTATTTCTATCTGAGATCTCCTCAGCCTGGCTTTCACTCTCCGTATTTCTATCACCATTTTGGTCACAGCCATTTAATCAGTCTCTAAGAAGTTCCAAACTTTCCTTTGTCTTCCTGTCTTCTGAGCCTTCCAAACTCTTTCAACCTCTGCCCAGTACCAAGTTCCAAAGCTGCTTCCACATTTTTAGGTATCTTTATAACAACACCCCGTTCCTTGGCACCAATTTTCTGTATTAGTCTCTTTTCTGCTGCTGTAAAGAAACACCTCAGACTGGACAATTTATTTTTCAAAGAGGTTTGTCTGGCTCACTGTTCTGCAGGCTATACAAGAAGCATGGTGCCAGCATCTACTTCTGGTGAGGCCTCAAGAAGCTTCCAGTCATGGTGGAAGGTGAAGGGAGAGTAGGCATGTCACATGGCAAGAGAGGAAACGAGAGAGATGCCAGGCTCTTCTAAACAATTAGCTCCCGTGTGAATAACAGAGTAAGAACTCACTTATTACCACAAGAATAGCACCAAGCCATTCAGTAGGGATCTGCCTGCATCACCCAAAAACCTTCTTCTAGGCCCACCTCCAACATTGGAGGTCACATGTCAACATGAGATTTGGAGGGGACACACATCCAAACCATATCAGCCACTTAATGGATATGTGGTTATAGGCATGGTTTCCTAGTTGTAAAAAGGAATAATAAACCATAACCCTTCAGTCACAAGGCTGTTGAAAACTCGAATGACATGTAAAGATGCTAACACATAGGAGGTAATTCCGTTACCTGTGTCCCCCCAACCCCCCACCAGCCCCACCGTGATTCTATTCAATTCCTGTGATTTCAGGTTGTTTCTGCTACCCCTACACTGTGCCAGTTCCAAAGATGGATGAAGGGCATGTGATCACACCAAAAAAGGCTTCTACTTAGTGCTGAAAGCAAAATCAGCTCAGTGTTGGTGGTCTTTGCTCCCTCTGCCCTCCGCATTCTGCCTGTTCTTTTCCCTTCACAATTTCTGTCATCCTTGCAGTGAATTAAAGACTCTAACCCTCGTCCCTGCCTTAGACTGCCACTAAAGCTTTCATATAACATGTGCGGGAAAATGAGTTGAGCTTTGTTATCAGACAGAACTAGGTTTGAATTCAAACTTCTCCCTTTGCTAGATAAATGACTTTGGGCAAGCCTCTTAACTGTTCACACTCAGGTATTGTTCATCTGTGAAAAAAAAAAAGACATGTTTTCTGTATTGCTTGTCTATTAGTGAGTAACAAATTAAACATTTAGCAGCTTAAAGCAATGTACATTTATTTTCTCAGTTTCTGTGGGTCAGGAATTAGGAGTGGCTTGGCTGAGTGATTCTGGCTTAGTTCTCACATGAAGTTGGGATCAAGATGCCCCCAGGGTTGCAGTCAACTGACAGGTTGCAAGACTTGATGGGGTTGGAGGATCTTCTTCCAGGGTGGCTCACCCATAGACCCAGCAAATTAGTGTGGCTGCTGGCAGACGGCCTCAACTCATTTCCTCCCCGGGAGGACGTCTCTAGAGGGCTGCTTGAGTATCCTCTTGACATGGCAGCCAGCTTCCTTCACAGCAAGTGATCCAAGGGAAAGAAAGCAAGACAGAGCTGTGGTGCTTTTTATGACCTAGCTTTGGAGGTGTCATGCTGTCATTTCCACAACATCCTATTGGTTACACAGGTCAGCCTGTTCAGTATGGGAGGGGACTACACAGGTGTAAATATTAGTAGGTGAGTGTAATTTTGTGCCATCCTGGAGACTGACAACCACTTTTTGTCCACATTCTTCTGGAGTGGGGCAGGGAGGACCCAGACTGGGTTTCCAGGAGCTGAAGTAGGAGAAAGACAGAACTGGTGCGTGAAATACACAGCAAAACCCAGGACTAGGTCCATGGGACAGAACCAAAACAAAGCTAAACCACAGAGATTCACAAATGAACATGAGATCACAGGATATGTATAAAGCATGGAAAAGAAACTGTTGACATGGCTACTTTAGAGGCTGTGAAGTGAGGTAGTTCTTCAAAGTGCTGATAACAGAACCTACTGCCCAATTTAAGAGTGTCCACGGTGTACCAGGCCCTGCGCTAGAAACCTTACACAGGGTATTACATTTTATTATCACACGGACTCTGCAAAGTAGTTGAAAAAGCCCTAGCCGAGCGTCAACTGATCTGGATTCTAGTTCACCCCTGCTGCTGATTAGCAAGTTGTATTGTCTGTGCCTCAGTTTCCTTGTGTGAAAAAGTAGGGATAATGCTACAGACCCCATTTATTTGTGCCAAGGAATAAAATGAGTTGATACGTGTAAAATACTTAGAGCAATGCCTGGCATGGGATGAGCTCTCTGAAGAACATTAGCTGCCGCTGCTGTTGCTGTTACTGTCATCACCATCTTCAGTCTCCTCTTGATTATTATCACTGTTGCTGCGTAACTTTATCAGACTGCAATCTCCTAATCAACAGGAGTTGAATGGGAGGCTTAAACACTGCAGTTGTTTTCTGAAGTCCTTTCATCACTGTGGAAGAAGAACCAATGAAAACATTTACAGAAAGCTGCTGCTTTGAGGAAAAATGTTTCACTACTAAGGCCATTTCTGGTAGGCTTAGCTCCGAGTTGGTTCCCCTGTTATGTCTTGGGCTGCAGCTTTTCCTTTGCCTCCGTTCCAGGTGGTGATGTTCTGGACTATGATGCTGAACGGTCCTTTACCTAGAGCCCTGCAGAATTCGGAGCACCCAACTCTCCAGGCGAGTGCCTGTGATGTCCTGTCTTCCATCTTGCCAGAGGCCTTCAGCAATCTGCTGGTAACGTAAGAGTGTTTTCTCACCCTTAAATCATGGCTGGAGCACCAGAGCTAGAATTTGGTGCTTTTGCATTTTGAACCAGTATTCAGCAGCATCTCTGATGAAAAGGTGCTAGTTCACTTGAGTTGGGGATGAGGGCACTGGGAACAGCAAATAGGAAAATTTGAAGCCTTAATATATCAGGAAAGCTGTTTCCCCCTGTGCGTTAGAATGTAGGTGGTAGAGGCAAGGGTAGCAGAAGCTTGGAAGGCAGAGAGATTTCAGGAAGATTTCATATCCAAACTTTAAAAGGCCTGAGTTGAAGCCCAGCTCTTCGACTTGCTAGCTCTTTGACTCTTAACCTCTCTAAAACTTGGTGTTATCATCAATAAGATGATAGTCATGTGAAAAATAACAAGTATGTGAAAATACTTAGATTTGTTGTCCAACACATATGGTATTTGTCTTAGTCTGTTTGAGCTGTTATAATAAAATACCATAAATTGGGTGTCTTCTAAACAACAGAAATGTCTTTCTCATAGTTCTGGAGGCTGGAATTAAGATCAAGTCACTGACAGACACAGATTTGGTGCCTCGGGAGGGTTCGCTCTCTGGCTCACAGACGGCACCATGTGAGCTGTGTCTCAAGTGGTAGAAGGGGCAGGCAGTTTTCTGGGGCCTGAATCATAAAGGCACTAATCTCTTTCATGAGGGCTCTGTTCCCATGACTTAATCTCCTCCCCAAAGCCCCACCTCTGATACCATCACCCCGGGAGTGAAGATTTCAACACAGGAATTTTGGGGGGAGCATAAACATTCAGAATACTGCTATTCAGAATAGCAGTATTCAGACTGCTTTTTTCCTTAGTCCTCAATGACATTTGCATCCATTCTTATTTATATAAATGAGCTTCTATAAAGAAGGCAGCTTTAATAAAGTTTAAATGTGATGAGATGCCGTGTGTGTCTTGCACAAAAGTGCGTACTCAGATAATCATGGAATCTGAACTGAACCTGCTCTTTGCCACGGTAGCCTCAAGGTCGCAATGGCGTTCAACTCCCGAATATGGTCTCAGACACAGATATTTCACATCTTTTATGGAAGCCTTTGGCTCGTAGTTATTTCATTCTCATTTTTCCCTTGTCAACCTTCTCATTGCAGAATGACAGGCAGATCCTGTGCACCACAGTGCTGCTTGGGCTGAATGACAGCAAGAATCGCTTAGTGAAAGCTGCAACTTCACGGGCCCTGGGAGTCTGTGTGCTTTTTCCCTGTCTCAGACAGGTCAGAGTGAGCCTATTTAGCTCTTCTGTGCCCCTTTTGTAGTCCATGACACCCCTATTTTGTGGATATAGAGCTCCTGCATTGGATGGTAAAGGAAACTAAATTGCTTTGTAATCTGATTTCTTTAATTGCTACTAAAATATGGTCATGGGCCAGGCGTGGTGGCTCATGCCACCATGGGAGGCTGAGGCGGGTGGATTGCTTGAGCTCAGGAGTTTGAGACCAGCCTGGGCAACTTGGCGAAACCCTGTCTCTACAAAAAATTTTAAAAATTAGCCAGGCATGGTGGTATGCACCTGTAGTCCCAGCTACTTGGGAGGCTGAGATGGGAGGCTCACTTGAGCCTGGGAGGTGAAGGTTGTAATGAGCAGAGATCACACCACTGCACTCCAGCCTGGGTGGCAGAGCCAGACACACACACACACTCTCACACTCTCTTTCTCTCTCTCCATATATATATATATAGTGTTATACGTATAGTTATATATATGTAACTACAGGTATTACCATATATATACCATATATATAAATGAACTAAGGCATTACCATGTATATAGATGGTATTTATTCAATTTTTAATTACTTAGCACACTGCCTGGGACCTTAGGCACCCAATAAATGCTTCAATTAATGAATGATCTAATAAAAATGAAATGGGACATTACCAGGTGATAGTCATCATTTAGAAAGCTGACATAGTTTTTACTAAGAAGGAAATAATGTCCTCTTTCACTCTTACTTGTGACATTTATCTCACTGAGTGGTGTGTAGTACATAGGATGTGTTTTGGAAATGGATTTCTTTTTCAGAACATCATTTCTCAAGATGGAAATCAAGCAAGCAAAGAGTTCACAGATAACTGTCCCAGGCCAGGTTATATATTCGATGTTCATAAGAGCAAAATCCATAGGCTTCTCGGGTGTCCATGGCACATACCAAAATCATGGGAGCTTCCCCTGGGATTTTTTTGAGTGTCCAAATTGTAAAATATCAGAAGAACAGTAAATTGATTGAGTAGATGAATTTTTATTTCCAAGTAGAAATGTGCGTGAAGGCTTCTAGCTTTATCTGAAAATAAGTTTGAGAATTTCACAGGTAGCAGCATGACCTGCTAAAGTAACTTCAGTGTTTTGTTTTGTCTTATAGGATGTCATATTTGTTTCAGATGCAACAAATACAATATTGATGTCACTTGAAGACAAGTCTCTGAATGTTCGAGCCAAAGCAGCCTGGTCCCTGGGCAACCTGACAGACACTCTGATTGTCAACATGTAGGTGACTGAGCTTGCTTTCCCCTGCTGACTTCTGAGATTGAGGGCCCAAGAGAATGTCCTCGATCTCTACCATGAAAGAATCAGCAGTAGTTCCCGCATATTATGTAGTCAGTCTTCCTGCTTTGTTTTGTTTTGTTATTCCTTCAGAAAATAAAATTAATAAGCTGTCCTTAATATATATTAGGAATATGTTAAGACATATATGTATTAAAAATACTGTATGCCGATATAAGTAATATGTCCACATTATAGAAAACATAAAAGCAAATCCTTAGTAATGGTTACTGTACTTTTAAAATGCATTTAAAAAAATTTCTTAAAGTAGTATATTCACAGGCTAAAAAAAATCCAGATAGTACAAAGCAGCATTCAGTGTGAAGCCTTTCTTCTACCCTGACACCTTAGTTCCCCTCCCCAGAGGTAGCTGGTTATTCATGTGCAAGTGTCCTGCTTTTTGTCACTTCACCGTATAAGCGACATGTAAAATGTGTAAGCATTCTATTATTGACTTGTTAGAAATCCTTATTTATGATTACATAATGAACACTGTGTGATGATTATTTAACCATTTTTCTATTACTGAACATTTGTTTTAGGCTTTAGGCTTGTAGGCTTTTATATTCAGTGAATATTTTTGTGCATGAAATCTGCATTTTGAGATTTTTTTTTGGAGACATTCCTAGGTGGGGAAATATTGAGTCAAAAGATGTATACTGTAAGTTTCTTGATATAACCTAAGCAGATTTGTTAAACTGTTTTCCTAAACTTTTATGCTTATGCTAAGTGAATATATTTCTATATGTATATATTTAAGTGTATTTACCTTTTAACATGTGTTGCCTGCTTTGGGTGGAACAGGGAAACACCAGACCCAAGTTTCCAGGAGGAGTTTTCTGGTCTCCTGCTCTTGAAAATGTTACGATCAGCTATAGAAGCATCCAAGGATAAAGACAAGGTAGACTCACAACAAAACCCAGTATCTCCCAAACAGATACTTAATGTATTGTAGCTGCAGTGTGGTAGTTTAGTGTGGCTTGATGTTCCTCAGACTATCCCACCAAATATACTCTTGTTCAAAGGAGACTGTGGGTGTGCTCAGGGTATAAACCCCCCACCCAACCACCCACTCCAGGCCTCCCACATAATCCGGTCACTAAACAAATCCCAGCGGGCCCAGCCCCAGCTGTTACCTGGCTTTTCAGAAACAGAATTCGGTTGGGAATGGCAGCTGCTTAGACAGGTCTGTCCCCAGAAAGCCCCGGGTATGGATGGAGTCCCGTCTACCCTCTGGTTTCCACTGGCACATTTATCTACCAACATTCTGTCCAAGTCTCCTCTTCTGAGCCCTCACCAGAATCACCCTTAATGAAGAGTCACAGGGAGAAGACGTCCATCCACGCATCAGGAGACAGGCCTGGAACAGAGCCTTCCTGCACAGCCTCAGAAGGGACCCACCCTGCTGACACCTTGATCTTGGACTCATGGCCTCCAGTACTGTGAGACGGTAACATTCTGTTGTTGAAGGTGCGCAGTCTGTGGTACTGTAAAACAGCCCTAGGAAACGAACGCAGCCTGTTAGCCCACAGATGGTGAAGGGATGGAATGCTCCATGGAGCTCCAGGCTCACTGTCTGCAGCTCCTAAAGTGTGCTACGGGACCCTTGGGTGGGTGTAGGTACACAGGGTAATTTTGGGTGGTTCAAGGTGAATAATTTCAATTGACATAACAATGTATTTATCTTGCTGGGTAAATGAGGGATCCCCAACTGTTAGGAACCAGGCTACACAGCAGGAGGTGAGCAGCCAGCCAGTGAGCAAAGCTTCATCTGTAGAAACAGCCACTTCCCATCCCTCGCATTACCGCATGAGCTCTGCCTCCTGTGAGATGAGCGGTGCCATTAGATTCTCATAGAAGCACGAACCCTACTGTGAACTACGCATGCCAGGGACCTGGATTGCGTGCTCCTTATGAGAACCTAATGCCTGATGATCTGTGACTGTCTCCCATCACCCCCGGATGGAACCATGTAGTTGCAGGAAAACAAGTTCAGGGCTCCCACTGATTCAACTGATTCTACATTATGGTGAGTTGTGTAATTATTTCATTATATATTACAGTTAACTAATAATAGAAATAAAGCACACAATAAATGTAATGGGCTTGAATCATCTCCGCATCATCCCTTCCCCTTCTCCTGGGTCCGTGGAAGAGTTGTCTTCAAGAAAACTGGTCTCAGGTAGCAAAAAGGTTGGGAACCACCGGTGTAAATGCTTCAAGGAATAGTTAAGCAGCTTAAGGTTTACATGCTACAAAAAATACAGGTTTAAATGCTAATAAAACTGGGTGCAAATGAAAACACTCTTGCTGTGGTCCAAGGAATCTTAAGCATTCTGTCAGAAAGACTTGCAGCTTGGAGCTGCAGCTGCCCTCCCACATCCTGTCCACTGTAACCCCTGCAACACACAAACACGCGCACACACACACACACATGCTGT
Organism: Pongo abelii; assembly: GCF_028885655.2. Taxonomy (NCBI): domain Eukaryota; kingdom Metazoa; phylum Chordata; class Mammalia; order Primates; family Hominidae; genus Pongo; species Pongo abelii. The sequence continues at coordinate 17,587,190 of NC_072004.2, read as the reverse complement.
GCTTCATGCCCTCACTAGAGTGGCCTGGGAGGGAATGCATGTGGTTTTTTTTTTTTTTGAGTTGGAGTTTCACTCTTGTTGCCCAGGCTGGAGTGCAATGGTGCAATCTCGGCTCTCTGCAACTTCTGCCTCCTGGGTTCAAGGAATTCTCCTGCCTCAGTCTCCCAAATAGCTGGGATTACAGGCATGTGCCACCATGCCTGGGTAATTTTGTATTTTTAGTAGAGATGGGGTTTCTCCATGTTGGTCAGGCTGGTCTCGAACTCCTGATCTCAGGTGATCCGCCCACCTCAGCCTTCTAAAGTGCCGGGATTACAGGCGTGAGTCACCGCGCCCAGCCGGGAATGCGTGCTTTTAGGAGAAATGAAGACAACTCAGGCCCCTCATTCTCCTGGTGTTTGCACAAGTGCCTTCTCCGCAGACCATGCTTCAGTCTCTTTCTTAGTTCTCCTTCTTACTGAAAGAGAGAAGCAGAGCCCCAACATGTACCCAGCTGCTTAGGGCCCAAGCCAAGTATACAAGTTTCCTGGGGAGCCTAGTGAGTGGAAGGCACTGCAGATCCTCCCCAAAAGCGGCGTCAGTTTTTGATGGATCCTTGAGCCCAGGAAGGCAATAGACAAGACATCATGGTTCACCGGAAGAGAAAACAAAAATGCAGTGAGGAAGGGCAGTAGTCAAAGGTTTTCTGCTCCACGAGAAGGGGTTCTCAGGGCTCTGAGCAGCAGGCAGAAGACTTTATTGCACGTGTGGTTAGGTGATGGCGACCTACAGTTTTCACTGGGAACTGGGATCCAGAGTAACTCAACCTCCTACTCATGCACGTCTCTCTCTGTCTCTTTGCGTTTTGTGTCTCTCTCTCCATCTCTCGCCCTCCTTATCCTCTCAGTCTCCTCTGTCTCTCTCCCAGTCTCTCGTCCTCTCTCTCATTCCCTTCTCCTCATCTCTCTTTCTCCTTTTCCAGTTCTCTCTCCCTCCTCATCTCGCTGCATACTACTGTTCAGGCTCCCGGGGCTCCACGTGGATGGGCGGACACGGGACTCCTAGGCTAATTTTCACGGGACAAGCACAGGGCTGCAGGACCTAGGTCCCCCACCTCCCAGCACCCTCAAAATGAGAGGTGTGGGGTGTGCCCGTGCTCTCCTGGGTGGGCGCCCCACGCTCCAGGAAGCAGAAACTGCAGGACAAAGCTGGCACAAGTGACATGCCCACATGGCTGCCAGCTTCCATCTTGGGATCTGCTGAGGCCAAAGCAGAGGACACCTGCCCACGACCGACCCCGCACCAGGGTGGGGGGAGGGGTAGGTTTGGGGGTGGGAATGGGGATGGGAGCAGCCACTCCAAAGCAGTCCCTGGCTGGCTTCCTGCCCTGCACCCTGTCATGCAAGGCCTCTCCTCCTGCCCCAGCCCTGCCCCTCACCACCTCCACCCCTAGACTGTCCAGATCCAGGCTCCAGAAGTCTCCCAAGGTCCAAGAACTAAGGGCAACCACTGGGCTCTGCAGCCCCTAGTCCATGAGTCAGCCACTCCTCTGCATGCTGACAAACCTTGGCTGTCACTTATCCTCCACCCCAAACCAGCCTCAGCCCCATCCTACTGCAGGCCTGTGTGGCTGCTGGAGAAGCTGGGCTCCTTTCCTCACCCCGAGGCTGCCTGATATGCTTTCTGGATCCTGAAGAAAACTGACCCACTATTCTCATACTGGTGCAGCTTCTTCCAAGACCTCAAAACTGGACAACGTGAACTTGTCTTGTTTCTTGTCTCTTCTTGGTAGGTCTGTCATTGGGACAGTACAAGATTGGGGGGTGGGGGGAGACAATGGATGAATGGATGGATGAATGGACATTCCCCAACCAGCATTACAACCTCCTCCTAAACATAGTCCTGAGAGCTCTATTTCCTGGTAAACTTCCCCCTTCCCACCCTGGTCCAGGGAAGCCCAAAGGCCATCACCCTCCACCCACCCTTCCTGGGGTCCACTCTACTGTCTGCTTGCCCAGATGTCTTAACCCGGCTTTACCAAGCTAGAACAGATAGCAGGGATGAGTCCCCAGCCTCTGCCAGGAAGATTTGCCAAAATGTTCTCAGTTTAGAAGCAGGGGCAGTGACGGGGCCTAGGGATGACCCCAGTGTTGTCACTCAAGTAGCAAGAAGGGCAAGGAGCCCTGTTTCCTGCCCTTACCCTGGGAGAACTTGGCCGGGGCTCCACAAGGCCCTGCAGGGGCAGCAGGAGAGCAAATCCACCCTCCTCTTGAGGAAGTCACCACCATCCCTAGGAAGCAGCAGATGGGGGCACACTGGCAGAGACCTCGTGTGCTATAGGGCAAGGCCAGCAGATCTGTACTCAGCTTCAGTCCCAGGGGAGCTGCAAGATAGACTGATATGCTCACAGGTTTGGCTCTGTGTCCCCACCCAAATCTCATCTGGAATTGTAATTCTCCTGTGTCAAGGGAGGAACCTGGTGGGAGGGGATTGGATTTGGGGACAGTTTCCCCCGTGCTGCTCCCCGGATAGTGAGGTAGTTCTCAGGAGAGCTGATGGTTTCAAAGTGTGGCACTTACTGGTTCTCCACTCACTCCCTCCTGCCATCTTGTGAAGAAGGTGCCTGCTTCCCCTTCACCTTCTGCCATGATTGCAAGTTTCCTGAACTGCAAGTCAGTTAAGCCTGTTTCCTTTATAAATTACCCAGTCTCACGTATTTCTTTATAGCAGTGTGAAAACAAACGAATATAGTCTCCTTCCCTGAGGTGCCTTCTCCTTAGGCAACCAGCTGCCCCCATGCTCCTCCTCTGCCCCCTGGTATTTCCTTTCACCTCATGAGGCCCAAGTGATCCACATGGCCAGCCCCAGCCCCATCCTACTGCTGGCCCATGTGGCTGCTGGAGAGGCTGGGCTCCTTTCCTTACCCCAAGGCTGCCTGATATGCTTTCTGGATCCTGGAGAAAACTGATCCACTCTTCTCATACTGGTGCAACTTCTTTCAAGACCTCAAAACTGGACAGCGTGAACTTGTCTTGTTTCTTGTCTCTTCTTGCTAGGCCTGTCATTGGGACAGTCCAAGATGTGGAGTTGGGGGAGACAATGGATGAATGGACAGTAGTCCAGGGAGATGTCCCTGTGAGTCCTGAACTGCGCCCTTCCTCCAGTGAGAAGCCTTCCTGAGTGAGTTTATACAGTCATCCCTTGGTATCCATGGAGGATTTGTTCTAGGGTCCCCAGGGATGCCAAAATCCATGGATACTCAAGTCTCTGACATAACATGGCCTAGTATTTACATATAAGCTATGCACATCCTCCCATATACATTAGACCATCTCTAGGTTATTCATGATGTGTAATACAATGCAGATGCTATATAAATGGTTGTGATACTGTATTGTTTAGGGAATGATGACAAGAACAAAGTCTGCACATGTTCAGTAGAGACACAACCATCCAATTTATTTTCTGAATATTTTCCATCTGCTGTTGGCTGAATCCACAGATACAGAGCTCCTAGATACAAGTGCCAAGTATCCTTTGAGAGTAGGGTGGGTGAGGTTGCTAATGAGTACAGGGGAGCAGGTGTTGATCAGGAGGGCCCTGCACTGGGGCATCTGGACGCCCTGTCTCAGGACTTGAGACTCCGTTTGGATGGCACAGGCAGACTAAGCCCAAGTCAAAGCCCTCCCCTTGGATGTTCATTTTATCCCAAGCTCTTTCTGGACCCTGGAATTTGGCATCCCTTAGGCCGTGGGTGGAAGGACAGCTGAGCCACGTGTTAGATAACATGTCTAGAGGAGTGAGCCCCTACTGTGTGCCCGGCACTTTCCCCACAGGATCCTCTAGCTAAAATATCCAAGGGTCATGGAGAGAAATACCCAGTTAAAATACCAGAAATGAAGAAGTGATACCATTAGAGACACTAAAAAAGACCATTAGAGATACTAAATAACCATTAGTTAATAGTATTAGCTTTTGTATTCTGAGATTCAACAGAAACAGTCACTTCCCTCCACCCCTATGTGTATCCCAGGACCACCCTGGCTAGGGAGGGCTGAGTTCAGGGAGGTCTGATGCTGGTCCTGGGCTCCGGGGATGACAGTGATGAGGAACTGGGTGCACACATGAGTGGGGGAGCCAGGCCTGGCCAGAGAAGTAACACACATGTGCACAGACATGTTTACCCACATACACGTGTGCACGCATGTGCACAAACACAATGCAGGCAGGCATGTTGACGCCTCAGGCGGCGGAGGACCTGACTCTGGGCCCTGCTGACCCGGGCAAGGCCCCATTGTGATGCGTGCCATGACATCAGAATGTCACTGGTGCTTAGCACCTATCCGCTCTCCAGCCTGTGTCTGTGTTCTACAGCAGTTACTAACACACAGTGGTGTTGGTGAGCAGCTTGTGGACTCAAAGGTTTTCTCCCTGAGAGGCATAACCCAGGCCAACTGATTCATCAGAATCAGGTGAGTGTCACCTGCTCTCTTCCCTCCAGGCTGACTTGGGGACAGTGGCTATGGTATGGGCGGTGTTGGCCTCTGGGCAGCTACAGAGGAGGGTCATCCCTGAGCAGTCACCGGGCGCCCGTTCTACACTGCCTGTGTAGACGATTTTCTCTTTCGTCCTCACGGTGGCTTCGTAGAGTGGGTGCTGTTCCCGAATGTACCCATTCGACAGGTGAGACATCTGGGGTCAGAGAGGCGGTAACCGGCCCGAGAATCCAGACACGACCCTGGGTTTTGCTCTCAGCCCTGCTGTGTGCCGTGCTAGACTTCAGGCCTTAACCCTGAGACCTCCCTGCTCTAGATCCCAAATCTGCCCAGATTTCCGATCCCGATGGGGCAGAGCCTGGCCGTGGAAGAGACACTGGGATGGATCCACTGTGGGTGGGGAGGAGGGAAGGGTCCTCAGAACACACCTGGGGCCTAAGCTGGGTCCTGATGGTCACTGTGGGACCCACTGGACCCACACAGTCCCTTGTCTGGGAGTGGCATGGGGAGCCTTCTGCCCTTGGGGAGTTGTGGAAAGTGAAGGAGCCCTGGAGGGCTGGCTGAGGGGAGACTATCTTCTCTTGTGTTCAAAGGGGTCCAGGCACTGGGGTTCTCCCCAAGTATTTCTTATTCTGTCTGGCCTCGCTTTCCTTTTGCCCCGAGTATTCTCAGGAAGGATGGTCCATCTAGATGTTCTCCAGGAGCGAGGACCCACTGTTCTTCATCAGTGACCCAGGAAAATGAAGCCCCCTCCTGTAGGGACAGCTCAGAATGGTGGAGTCCACAGTCCCTCCCTGAGAGACATGGTTTCCATGAGCACAGTGGCTGCTTTGGAGACAGTAGATCATTTTCATCCCCAAAACCAAACACACTCCTGCTCAAATGGCATTATTCCTAAAGCAGCTTCACTGGTTAGACTGAAGGGCCACGGTAGCCCAAGTGATGAGCACGGTAGAACGGAGCAGTCAGGAGAGATCTTGTTCCCCGTAGGAAACTGGGCATCTCTGTGGCCCTGAGCATCCAAGGAGGCCGATCGTACAGAGACCTCTGGTGCCTGACCGCAGTTCGCATCCACATCCCTGGAATAGCCCATCACAGGCTTTTCACCCTTGGCAAGTGGACACCATTCACCCTGCCGGGGCAGGTGTGTGTGCATTTCCTGGCATAAGGGGACAATGGGATTCTCTGTCCAGGTCCCACTCTTCTTGAGTCCTTGGGAAGATGCCCAACCCTGCTTGGGGCTTCAGACTGCAGAGACCCATGGAGGTGTGGGCCACGGGGTTTGGCCCCTTTTTACCGGAGTGCAGTGGTGGAATGAAGGTTATACAACCAGCCAGCATCTGGGAGCCCGGCGGGAGCGGTTCAGGAGTTCTCTGAAGCTGTCGGGTACAGTGTAACCTTTAGACAATTTTGTCTCACAGGATGGACATGATAGAGGAGGCAGATAGTTTGCAGGCACAGGAGCGGGAGGACATAATTATGAAGTATCAGAAGGTACAGTTGGGTCTGCTCCTTGGAGGGAGGTCTCTTCCAGTGCACCCTAGTCAAAGGGTCCTGGGTTCCCTAGGAGCACAGGGCAGGGATGGGTGGCCAATACCCCCAGGCCCTTGCACCCTTTACCTTGGACCCCTCACCAAGGCTCCCTCTGGGTTACAGGGACACCGAGCTGGGCTGCCAGAGGACAAGGGGCCTGAGCCTGTTGAAATCTACAGCAGCATTGATCGCTTTGGGATTCTGCAGTGAGTCCTCTGTGCTCCCCTCACCCCTAAAGCAGCTGTCTCAGCTCAGGGATGGGTTTGCTTTTAGAAAAGCCTTTCTGATGCAGGACATGTCTCGCCAGGTCTGGCCAACCTCTTTTCCAGGGTCAGAACTCCTCCCTGGCTCCCCTGGAGGTCCAGCCTGAGGTTGCGGTTGGGCCAGAGGTGCAAGGCCCATGTAGGGAGAGGGTGGGAATGGAGACTGGGCTAGGCCAGGCCCCTGGGCTCTCAGCAGTTCTGTCGGCAAGTTAGCACAAGAGGAGCGGGGCAGCCTGAGCTTCTGGTCCTGTGTACCAGGAGACAACCCCAGTGAGATCCAAGGGTTGTGGCCACAGGGTGAGGAGACACCTGGCCCAGCCTCAGGGCTGTTGTCCAGCAGGTCTCTCAGAGCCCACCTGCCTCTGTCCTCCCCCATTTCCCTAGAACTACAGCCCTCCCTGTCCCCATGGGGAAGGGGGAAAGGTGTGGGGACAGTGGGGGCTTTGGCCCGAAGAGAATGGGGGAGAAGACGGGAAGGGCCCCGCTCTGGGCATCTCACGGTGAGACTAGGGAGGCAGCAGGGCTTGTGGTTAAAGACCCTGGGTCTGGTGCTGGGAAGGGATCTGGGGCCAGGTAAGAGGAGCCCAGCCTGGAGCCCATCCCTCAGGGATCATAGGATGGAGAGAGAGCAGATGCCGGGCAAGATAAGGTGGGAGGGAGCTTATGAGGCGTGCCACTTCTGAAACGCAGGGTGTGTGGCTCAGGTATAGGGAGAGGCAGGTGGATGCTTGGCCAGCCTTGGGGCTGTTGTCCAGCAGGTCTCTGAGGGCCCACCTGCCCCTGTTCTCCCCCATGTCCTTAGATCTACAGCCCTCACTGTCCCCATGGGGAAGGGGGAAAGGCATGGGGACAGTGGGGGTTGTGGCCCTAGGGGAATGGGGGAGAAGATGGGCAGGGCCCCATTCTGGGCATGTCACGGTGAGGCCAGGGAGGCAGCAGGGCTTGTGACTAAAGACCCTGGGTCTGGTGCCGGGAAGGGATCTAGGGCCAGGTAAGAGAAGCCCAGCCAGGAGCCCATCCTTTGGGCATCATAGGATGGAGAGAGAGAGCATCCAGGGGGAGGTAGGGTGGGAGGGAGCTGATGAGCCGTGCCACTTCTGAAATGCAGGGTGTGTGGCTCAGATGCAGGGAGAGGCAGGTGGATGCTGGGAGGTCAGAACCTGCAAGAGCCTTGGGGCTGTCAAGTGGGATGGGTCCCTGGTGCACCCAGAGTACACTGGGCAGGTCTCAGGGCAGGCTCCCTTGACCCAGGTGGGGTGATGTGGTCACTCCCTGAGGGACTCCTGTCAGGGCCCGGTCACCCACCCTAGGTGGCCCCCATCCCATCTCAGGGCTAACATTTCTCAGCTCCAGCAGAAAGCACCACCTCGAGTCCAGGACGGGCAGCCCCATTGTGCAGCCTGACCACCCCCCATGCCAGGGTCCCAGTAACCCCAGCCAGGCTGTCCCTGTACTCCTTCTTCTCCCAGGTCCTGCCCCTCCTGGGAGTCAGCCCCACAGGAAGGCCCTTGTCCTCCCTTCCCTGTGCCTTCTCCCGGGCTGAGTCCTGAGCTGGATAGGGACAGAGCCAGTCCTTTCTGGGGGTCGGCTCCCAGGCTTGGGCGGCTCCAGGCCTTGTGCAGGTCCTCAGCTCTGCCTGGGTTGCCTTACAGTGAGATGGAGCTCCCTCCTGTGACTGCCCGGGAGGCGAAGGTAAGAGCCTGATGCATGGAGGGGCTGGTCCAGGGACGTAGGGACTGGGCGGGTGGTCAGTGAGGCAGAGGAAGCAGCTGGCCTGGGTGGTGGCGGGTGAGGGCAACACGCTGTCATTGGGAGGGGCAGCAGAGACCTGACCCCAAGTTGCCGTAACTTTGGCAGTTTGTTAAAATTCCAAAGTGAGAACCACAGTCCTGGCTTGGAGGTGGCTGCCTGCTTGTATCAGGAGCCCACCTAGAAGCTGGGACCTAAGACTGGTGTATCTGTGGCCTGAGGATGGCACATCCTGGGGTCCCAAAGCCAGCCCACTGGTGCTCATTTGCTCAAAGGCTCTCAGCCCTTAGGGTCTGCCCTTCCCTGGCTCCTTCCAGCTGGGTCCCACCAGGGATCCAGAGCCCAAGACCCAGCATCCATGGGTGGCTCTGGGAAGCCTGGCAGCTCCGCTAACTCCAACATGTCTCATTTGGCAGCAAATTCGGCAGGAGAGAAAAAGAAAGAACAAGTGGCTGGAGATGCTGGGTGAATGGGAGACATATAAAAACAGCAAAAAGGTAATGTGTGGAGGGAGAGGCCCCTGGAAGTACTCTCTGCAGAGACACGGGTCAGGCACCCATGGCTTTGGCCTGGCACCGTCAGCCTCTCAGAGCGGGGGTGGCACACTGTCCTCGCCCAGAGGACTGCAGGCCTGGTCGCCAGATTGCCTGCCTATTCGTGCAAGCGTCACCTTGCTGGGAAGGAATCTGAATCTAGGGCTGGGACCACCTGGAGTTCAAGGCTAGGGATGCCCTAGTGACCTGAAGGAAGAAAAAGGTGCAGATCAGAGTTTCGACTCTGAGTGTCCATCCACTCTTTCAGTCCTGGGAAGGCAGACCCTGCCCCAGCTTGATCTCACCTCTACTGAGGAATCATGGGGCCAAAACCAACAATTTCCAGAATCCCCAGGCTCTGGTCCTTGCTGGGGTCACCCCGTGGCCTGTGACACCAGATTGTTTTCTGCCCACAGCTCATAGATCACATCTATAAGGGTGTTCCCACGAACATCAGGGGCCCAGTGTGGTCAGTCCTCCTGAACATTCAGGAAATCAAGTCGAAAAACCCCAGAAAATATAAGGTACTGTCAGCCAGAGCACAACAAACAGGACAGGCCGTGTCAGGGGCCCAGGTCTCCAGCTGGAGGGAACGTCAAGCCCACCCTGTTGGGGGTGGGGGGGGATGGTCAGATGCACATCCTGGGCATGGACAGTGGCATAGTCACCAGAGACAAACTCAGCTCTGGTGACCCTCCCTGGCTTCAGTAACAAGCCAAAAAGCAGCTTTCTGCAGAAGGAAACCTTCCTTCTTTCCTTCCTTCCCGAAGTGCTGACTGTGGGCTGACTGCCATTTGGGGCAGGGAGGCTTCCATCTGTTCTGAGGCTGCTTCCTACTCTTGGCCCTGCAGATCATGAAGGAGAAGGGCAAGAGGTCATCTGAACACATCCACCAGATCAACCTGGACGTGAGCAGGACTCTCCGGAACCATGTCTTCTTCAAGGATCGATATGGAGCCAAGTAAGCCTACGGGAGCCGCAGGGTCCCAGTGGAGATGGGGTGAACAAGAGGGATGGAGACTTCCCCGCAGCAGAAGCCAGGGTCACCCAGCAGGGATGACAGAGCTGCCAAGAGCTCTCCTGGCCCAGGGAGCAGCCGGCACCATGAACCGAGCACCTCCCTGGTTCCAAGCCCTGGGCCAGGCTGGAACATGTGGGGCCAGAACCCAGGAGGATCCTGAGGAGACAGAAAACAGCAAAGAAAATCACGCACAATGGTGAAAGGTGCTCTCCCTGACCCATGGGGACGCATGGTAGGACCCACGGGAGGGTGGCAGGATGGAGGGCCCATGAGCCTCCCCAGGCAACACTGACAGCACCAAATGCTGGGAGAATTAGGGGTCCTGGAAACTCTCATCCAGGTCTGCTGGGAACATGACATGGCACAGCCACGTTGGCAGCCAGTTGGGCAGTGGCTCACAAAGCTCAATGGACTTGAACCACGCATCCCCAAGGTGTCACAGATATTGAACCCACTGATTTGAAAACTGACATCCACATGAAACCTGCATGCCACGTTCACTCCTTGATTCATTGTCACTCACACACGGAGCCTTCGGGGATGGCCTTCAACACGGGAATGGGGAGAGACAGGCTGTTCCTCCGTTCAAACGGGAAGACCTGGTGAGAAAAGGGAACAAACCAGTGATGGCTGCACAAACGTGGGTGGATCCTAGATGCATTTTGCTAAGGGAAAGAAGCCAGACCCAATAAGCTACCACAGTAGGATTCCCATTCCTAGGCCATTCTTGAAAAGGCCAAACCATAGGGACTGAGAAGCAGTCTGGGTGGCCAGGGGCTAACGGATCGGGGAGAGGCTGGGTGCATAGGGGAAACCCTGGAGATTTGGAAGATGAAGGAGTCTCTCCAGGAGGGGCTGGAGCAGTGGCCAGGAGACTGCACATTGGTTTGGAACCATGGAGGAACTGTACACCCAAAGACTGAACTGGTGTGTGTGCAAACTGGAAAAAAAAATCATTCAGCATGAAAAGGATCGGTGAACTCACTGTAGAACTGGGCTATTTGCATGTCACAGATGTGGATTTTACTGAAACATTTCTTCAACAGTCTCAGGCCCTGAAGAGCTCACTGCTTATCTTGTGAATCATCTGAACCTGAAATGGGATTTGTTGTTAGGATTTGTAGACAAAGTGAAACTAACAGCATCTGCACAAACCAAACCATAGCCCCCTTTCTCTGTTTCCTAGGCAGCGGGAACTATTCTACATCCTCCTGGCATATTCGGAGTATAACCTGGTGAGTATTCCCGGCAGTGAGGTTCCCGGGCCATATTTCCATCTTCACAGGAGTGGGTGTCTGGTGGGGGTGTCGTTGCTTCTTTTAAAGTTAGTATTTGTGACCCACCAGGATATAGGAGGCAGGAGTCCAGCTCACTGCTGGCATAAACCTCCAAGCAAGGCAGTGGTCTCAAGGGGTCAAGCTGAGACACAAAGGAGTTGGGGCCTGGACTCCTGGTGTCACCTGGGCCTGACCACCACTTCTCAGAACAAGAAATGACGCCCTCCTCCTGGGGCTGCCCCAAAGCCCGGGAGTTTGGCAGTGTCACACGCAGGACAGTGCTCTCAGGAGACATTTTGGACAAGGTGCTGAAGTGCCTGATGGACTTGGCTCTTGTCATGAAATGAATTTGCATCCTGAGGAAGCCTCTTCTTCATAGGAAGCCTCCCCAGTCACCTCTGCCCTTTCCAATGACATGAGTCCTCCCAGGTGACCTCAGCCCTCCCAGGTGATGTCCTTCCATGGTGACTCTGGCTCTTGCAGGAAGTGGGCTACTGCAGGGACCTGAGCCACATCGCCGCCTTGTTCCTCCTTTACCTGCCTGAGGAGGATGCATTCTGGGCACTGGTGCAGCTGCTGGCCAGTGAGAGGCACTCCCTGCCAGGTAGGTGAACAGCTGCCCCTGGGGCCTCATGCAGCCAGACCTGGGGACGGCCACCGTGGCCAGATGATCTCGGCTTTCAGCCAAGGCACCATCCTTGTGTCGCCAGCTTGTTGGGAGCCTTTAGGACATCTCTGCTGAGGGTCCCACAGGAGTCCACAGATGCCTTTCATCCCCATCAGCAGAGGGCATCTCATCCTCCCCGTGGCCACCCTCTGTGTCCTGGAGCCACGCCCTCCGGCTCTGATTCTGTGCAGCTGACTCTCCCCTCCCTGAGAGTCCTCCTGCCCTCCAGCTGCCTGGGCTCCTGCTGCCCTTGGTGCCCACGAATGGGCTGACCAAGCCCAGGTGGCAGCATCTCCCCATCCCGTGTCCCCTGGCACGACCCCACTTCCAGGAGATGACCAGGAAGCCCAGCCCCCACCCTATTCTGGCCGCTCTGTTGTGGCCTCAAAGTCAGGCTTGCCCTTTTTGCGCCCTAGCCCGGGAGGCCTCCAGGGGAACCTCCAGCCAGGCTCCAGGGGATGTTCCTGTCCCACCTCCCCAGGGCAAAGGCCACATGGTGGGGTCACCAGATGGGAGGGTGGGAGGCCTTCGGGTTTGGGGGCCTCTGCAGCTGCCCAGCTCTTGCAGCTGATGGCTCCACATCTTGGGGGAAGGCTCTGATTTCATGATGGGCTGGGGGCTTCTCAGGATTCCACAGCCCAAATGGTGGGACAGTCCAGGGGCTCCAAGAACAACAGGAGCATGTGGTACCCAAGTCACAACCCAAGACCATGTGGCATCAGGTGAGTTTATGGTCCCCTCGGCTCTTCTCAGAGGCCCTGCCTCCCGTGGGGCTGTAGGAGCAGGGGGACTGGAGCCCCTCGTGGGACTGGTGACTGGCGGAGTCTCAGCCAGGGCCTGACCTGGGACGTTGGGTTCTCCATGGGCTGGGAGTTGGTTTCCTTTCCTGCCCTGGAGGAGACAGAGGCACAGGGATGGGGGCCCAGCTCCTGCAGAGCAGGGCAAAGGGCAGTGTGTCCACCGGGAGTGTGGGAAGGGGACAGTGTTGTGGGGAGCTCTGGACACCGCCCAGTGTTCTGCACTAGGGGAAGGGTCTTCAGAGGCCCTGGAAGATGGAGGTTTTCAGGGCAGCCCAGGGGGCCCTGAGCACCTCTGTTCCTCCCATCAGGACAAGGAAGGTCTATGCGGGCAGTGTTCCTCGTTAGGCTGCCTTCTCCGGATGTTGATTCAAGGGGTAAGGAGGCATAGGGAGATCTTGGCTCAGGGACCCTCCTTGCCCTGCAGTGCCCTGCTTCCCCATCCCGGGAGTCTGGCTCACTCCCAGCCCACAGGAGTTTCAGGCGGGTCCCTGAAAGTCACACAAGCAAAACCCTCTGCCCAAGAGGGGTCATCCCAGGGCAATGGCTGGGGCTCAGGCCCAGCTTCATGGGCTGACTGGGCCAGGACCCAACTTGAGAGGGCTCAGGGAAGCCTCAAGCCCTGGGCAAGCCCCTCTGTCCAGGAGCCACATTCCCACTCAAATGAGTGCCCCCTATGAGGAGCTGCAAGACCTTGTCTGACCCAGCATTCTGGATGGCTCAGGCGGCCCTCATGGGGAAGGTCACTGACTCTGGAGACTGAAGCCCCAATGTGCGCAGCTCGAGCCACCAGCCCCAGCCTGGAAGGGCCAGGTTCTCTCACACCTGCTGTCCCCACAGATCTCTCTCGGGCTCACCCTGCGCCTGTGGGACGTGTATTTGCTGGAAGGAGGACAGGTGTTGATGCCGATAACAAGCATTGCCTTTAAGGTTCAGAAGAGTAAGTCTACGTGTGCCCAGTGGGGCCTGGGGAGCCCTGTGGTCAGACCCCGACTGGCCCGAGGGCAGCTTCCTCACCCTGTCCTCATGATCCTCTGTTCTGGCCCAGAGGGAGGTCTGGCCAGGTGGGCTGGGCAGGGCACTGTGACGCCGAGCCCATCCCCCACATGACCCAGATGAAAGTCGGGAGTGTGGTGAACACTTCCCTGCCCAGATCACCCCCCAGCCACAGTCTCCTGTGTACATGTGGACGCCTGGGGTGGCCACAAAAGGATCTGGCACCGCCCAGTGGGAGACTGAAGTGGCCACAGGGTATGAGCTGTGACCATTCCCAGGTAACTCTCTTGGCCTGATATCCACCCTGTCCCTAGAGCGCCTCATGAAGACATCCAGGTCTGGCCGGTGGGCACGTTTTCGGAACCAGTTCTTTGATACGTGGGCCATAGACGATGACACTGTGCTCAAGCGTCTTAGGGCCTCTACGAAGAAACTAACAAGGATGCAAGGGGACCTGCCACCCCCAGGTGGGCTCCAGTGCCATGTCCCCTCCCATGTCACCCTCTTGGGCAGTCAGTAGTGGGCGAGTGCCCCGGACCAGCAACCCTACTACCTGGGCCTTCCTCTTCACCTTTTCTTCCTCCTCTTCCTCCTGGACTCTAAGAAAGTACAAGAGGCCCACCGGCCCTCAGGGCAGGCGCTCAGTGCGTGTGTACTGGACGTGTTGTGCATGCAGGAGGGGGATGTGGGCAAGACCCTCCAACAAGCCCCCTCCCACTTTCCATGGTGTCTTGCTCTCCCCCTCACAGGGCCCTCAAAGTTACTAGAGGAGCCAGACCCATTTGTGGGAGACCCTGCCCCTCCCTGCAATCACCCACAGCCTCAGAGAGCAGCAGAGGCCCCTCACTCCTGCACGCTCCTCCAGGGTTGCCAGGACAACAAGACTTGAGCAAGGGAGACAAGGGAATTGGGTGTCCCTGACCCACAGCGCATTCAGGGAGAGGGCACAGGTGGGACCCCGGGCCCAGAGCCAGAGCCAGAGCCAAGAGTTCAGCCAGATGTGGGAAGGGTCAGTCCTGGCATGGACTGGGCAGCCCAGGGAGGCAGAGGGTGACCCACGTCCGGGCCCAATCACCCACTGCGGAGACAGGTCCCCATGTGAGGTGGTAAAGGGCTGGGTGACATCCAAGGCCCCTCCCACCTGAGTTCTGACTGGGGGCCATATCCCAAGCCCAACAGCCCTGGGACGAAGGTGTGTGGCAGGACGCCCCCAGCCAGTCTGAACCCTGGGGGCAGTCCCAGGAGCCACCCGCCATGCCCCAACGGCTTCCCCATGCCAGGCAGCACACACCCCTCCCTCTGGGATCAGCAGACTACAGGCGTGTCCTCAGTGTCAGACCACGGGGGCCACACAGAGACCCCAAAGACTCCAGAGACGCAGGCAGGTGGGGCCCAGCCTGGAAAGGGCTCACTGGAGACACTGACCACATCTGTTTTCCTTTCAGCCAAGCCCGAGCAAGGGTCCTCAGCACCCAGTCCTGTGCCAGCTTCACGTGGCAGGAAGACCATCTGCAAGGGGGACAGGCAGGCCCATCCAGGCCCACCAGCACGGTTCCAGCGGCCCATTTGGCCAGCTTCTCCGCCATGGGCACCTCGTTCTTCCACATCCTGTCCTGGTGACGCTGTCTGGGAAGACACCTACCCTGTGGGCACTCAGGGTGTGCCCAGCCTGGCCCTGGCTCAGGGAGGACCTCAGGGTTCCTGGAGATTCCTGGAGTGGAACTCGATGCCCCGCCTCCCGACAGACCTGGATGTAGGGGGCCCTTGGTTCCCTCATTATGATTTCGAACAGAGCTGCTGGGTCCCTGCCATATCCCAGGAGGACCAGCTGGCCACCTGCTGGCAGGCTGAGCACTCTGCGGAGGGGGTGAGATTGGCTTTCACTGCGCTGAGCCACAATGTGGACATGCACTTCCGGGCCCTGCAGTGCACCCAGCACTGATTCCAACCAGGACACCCCCTTCAGAGCTAGGGACAAACAGCCATGCGCTCCCACCTCAGGGCCTTGCCTCTGCCACCTCTACTTGGAAAGTGTTCAGTTCCCTCTAGGCTTCTAGAAGCATCTGGGCCAGGGCTCATGGCAGAGGTAATTTCCCGAGGCTTAACAACCCAAGCAGGTTTCGCATCCTCATTTTATTTTTTGTTAAACTTATGAAAATTTATTAAGAAAGTGGGCAGCTCGAAACTCATGCACAGATGGAACACACCAGCACCCAGATCACAAAGCCAACCATGCCCAGCCCCTCCCAGCACCCCCAGCCCTGCGACCGGCATTCTGAATTCTAATGACACCATGAGCCTGCCTTTGTACTTGAAACTCATGGAAGGGTAACCACCTTCATGTTTTAAAATAAATGTTTCTTCCTGTTGAAATGATTTTAGATATACAGAAATATTGAAAAGGCACTATAGTGTCCTCCTACACCTTCCATCTAGCTGCCCCTAATAATGATGTTTTGTAGTAGCATGGCACATAAGAAATTTAGGCCAGGTGTGGTGGCTCACAACTGTAATCCCAGCAATTTGAGAGGTCGAGGTGGGAGGTTCAGGTTCACTTGAGTCTAGAAGTCTGAGACCAGCCTGGGAAACATAGGTGGACCCTGTCTCTAGAGAAAAGTCAAAGAAATTAGCCAGGCATGGTGGCATGTGCCACCTAGTCAAGAGGCTGAGGCAGGAGGATTGCTGGAGCCCATGAGTTCCAGGAAGCAGTGAGCCATGATTGCACCACTACACTCCAGCATGGGCAACAGAGCCAGACTCCATCTTCAAACAAACAAACAAACAAACAAAACTTATTCATGTAACCAAACACCACCTGTTCCCCAAAAACCTATTGAAATTTTTAAAAAGAGAAAGATAATGCTTGTGAAGTACACATTGTCTTTCTCTCATACTGCCACCTAAGTTATGTTTATGAACAACTATAGTAGGCCAGATATTTGTGATATAAGTTATGTAACTACAAAGAAGTTTTTTTTTAATTGTTACTCATTTTTATCTCTGTATTTGTTTGAAGTTTACTAACCAAATAATAAAAACATTTCCTCCTCCTTACACAGAACTGCCTTACTCTTCTGGATGATGAGGATCATAGATTGGAATATTTGAAAATCCAGGATGAACAACACCTGGTAATTGAAGGTACAAGATGGAAGCATGCATCTATATTAAATTTTCAAGGGGAAGAATTTAAAGAGTTACTAATAACCCATTTTATAATTTTCTCCAAGACAACTATTATTTGATCATTATGTTTTTATGACAAAGAAACCCTTTGGAAAAAAAAGAAAAAGAAAACCCTTTGAACTCTTATGTAATCCTACCATATGATTTAGATTGCTTTAAAGGGAAAATATTCTGTTTTTAGTCATTGACAAAGGATGGGAATGGTAGATAAAAACAAGTGAATTCAGTTTACAAATTTATACTTCCTTAAAATTTTCAAGTTGCTGCTTTGAGTTTGAGTAGAGAGCAACTTTCTTGCATAGTTAGTAGCACAGGCTTTCATTAGTCATCAACACTGGCTACTCACTGACAGAGCTACTTGTATATTCACAGATTTACACACTGGCATACACATGCCATTAAAAACTTTTTAAGTGTGTCTTTTCCCATCAAGTTTTGTGGCAACGTTGTTAGCTGCCTTTGTATTCAAATGAATAGGCCGGGCGCAGTGACTCACACCTGTAATCCCAGCACTTTGGGAGGCCAAGACGGGTGGATCACTTGAGGTCGGGAGTTCAAGACCAGCCTGGCCAACATGGTGAAATCTGTCTCTGCTAAAAATACAAAAATTAGCTGGGTGTGGTGGCACGTGCCTGTAGTCCCAGCTACTCAGGAAGCTGAGGCACGAGAATCAGTCAAGCCCAGGAGGTGGAGGTTGCAGTGACTCAAGATCACGTCACTGCACTCCAACCTGGAGGACAAAGCCAGACTGTCTGAAAAAAAAAAAAAAAAGGAATAAATTACTCTGACAGTTGTTACAATTTAAGAAAGAATTGTAATATTTCTAATGTTTTAAGTATAAGAAATTCCATTGTTTCTGAACTTTAATTACTTCTGTAGATGGTTAAGTATAATTTTACTTCAAGTAGGTAATTGAGGGAAAAGATTATTCAAACCAAGTGACTTTAAAGTCCTCAATATGAAGAATAGGAATGGTTTTAGAGCCAATTACAGGCATGTGCTGCATAAAGATGTTTGACAACAAAAGACCTGTATATAGCAGTGGTCCCATAAGATTATAATACTGTATTTTTAGTTGTACCTTTTCTGTGTTCTAACATGTTTAGATACACAAATACTTACCATTGTGTTACAGTTGCCTACAGTGTTCAATACAGTAACATACTGTACAGGTTTGTAGCCAAGGAGCAACAGCCTATACCATACATAGCCTAGGTTTGTGTAGGTACACACCGTGATATTCACACAAAGACAAAATCACCTAATGATGCATTTCTCAGAATGTAACCTCATCGGTAAGCAATGCATGTACTAAAATTAACTAGATTTTAAAACTTCTGATTTAGGAATAAGATGTCTTTAAAAAAAAAAAACAGAAGCAATCGAGTGGGTGTAAATTAGATAGATAAGAAATTAACACATTCCTATCTGTCCTTCCAGTTCACAACAAAGATATGAGTTGGCCTGAGGAGATGTCTTTTATAGCCAATAGTAGTAAAGTAGATAGACACAAGGGTAGGTCTCCAGTATTATTTTTTAAAGAGATTATTTTAAATGTTTTTTTTTCTTCTCTCAACTATTAAAGTGCTAACAACTTTTGGTTTTCTAGTTCAAAAGTAATTAGGGCCCTTCTTTTTCTTTTTTCCTGAAGCAGCATTTGATGTTGGCAAACCCACCATCAAATTATTTTCTAAATTTCTTTCTAACTCTGCAATTAAATAATTTATATGTTTTAAAAGACATACTAGAAGAAGAATTGTTTGAATTATTTTGAAAAATCATAGCAATTAAAAAGAATAATTGCTGCTTCTGGGTTACAAGTGAGCATGGATCATCACTGTTGCCAGACACTCTATGAAAAACCTTCTCTAGCATTTCAAAGACCTGCTAGAGAATTATTAGCACCATTTAGCTGATTATGAGAGTTATAAAAAATCTTTTGATTGAATATAAGTAACTGTTCATGCCATGGCATATTACTACAGCTAAGCTTTGGTTCTCTTATTGTTTGTTCCAGTTCCCATAGAAAAGGGAGCCACAGGTCTAAGCAACCTGGGAAACACATGCTTCATGAACTCAAGCATCCAGTGCGTTAGTAACACACAGCCACTGACACAGTACTTTATCTCAGGGAGACATCTTTATGAACTCAACAGGTAATCTTTCTTGAGTCACTGGCCTCTTAAGCTGTGACTTTGATATAAACCCAATATCACCTAAATTTCCTCTTTTTTCACCCTGCGGGAAAAAGATTTTATCTTATTTGCCCTATTTAATATGAAATAGGCCAAGGAATACATCCCTTATTTCAAAAAGAAAAGATATTTTGATGTGAGATGCTAGGCATTTTTGTGCCCACATGATTGTAATTTATGAGAATCTTTGGCAACAAATTTTCCTCTCAAACTTCTAGGACAAATCCCATTGGTATGAAGGGGCATATGGCTAAATGCTATGGTGATTTAGTACAGGAACTTTGGAGTGGAACTCAGAAGAGTGTTGCCCCATTAAAGCTTCAGGTAAGCAGGTTAAAATAATATAAAAGTATTTAATTCCTAAATAGTTGTTTAATCATTTTTCTGCACTTGTTTTTTGTGTTTAGCCTTTTGGATCCTTCACTTGGTATAAACAAGAGGCCAAATTCTTTTGCTTCTATAAATATTTGCAAAATACTACTGTATATGTAGTGGGTAGGATAAAGACCAAAGGTACACTCTAAATTGGGGATGTCATTCATTTTCCTAATTTGTCAAACATCTTATATGAAGAGTAAACCTTTTTTGGTAACACTTCACTATTAGCAGTGTTCTAACTGCAAGGTGGACCTCAGAGTCTTCTTAACTACATCCAATCCAATCCATTTTCAACACAACTAAGATAGTTCTATCTGTAGAATACAAAGAAGGAGGCTGGGAGCAGGGGCTCATGCCTGTAATCTCAGCACTTTGGGAGGCCGAGGTGGGTGGATCACTTGAGGCCAGGAGCTCAAGACCAACTTGGGCAACATGGCAAAACCCTGTCTCTACTAAAAAAAATTAGCCAGGCATAGTGGTGCATGCTTGTAATCCCAGCTACTTGGGAAACTGAGGCACGAGAAATGCTTGAACGTGGGAGGTGGTGTTTGCAATGAGCCAAGATCGCACCACTGCACTCCAGCCTGGGCAACAGAGTAAGACTCTGTCTCCAAAAAGAAAAAAAAAGTAGAAGAATGAATGAATGAAACTAATGAATATAAGTTTTATATTAATATCAGATGTAGTAGATTTTAGTGAAGTTAGGATTATTCATTATTTTTATTTAAATACAAAGCAAAAGCTTTTTATATTACAAATTATTAACTATAACAGCTACACATTTGACTACTTACCTCTTGCCAGGCACTATTCTAATTAATTTGTACCCTCTAAATAATTCTAATGCAGTTAATAAAAGTTAGGATGCAACCAGACCAGAAAATGTAATTGTTGAAGACAACATTACATTATATAAAATAATATATACACATATTATTTTATACATGCTATGTATTATTATATACACATTATTTTATGCATATGTTATGTATATATTATGTACCTATAAAATATACATATTTTATATGCATATAAAAATGTGTAAAACATTATAGAACAGGATGTCTTTCAATGTGAGCAAATGCTGTTTTAGTATTTCTGTCTTAAATAACATCTGTGTGCCTGAAGAACAGTTTGCTTACGTGATACTGACTGAGGACACAGTATTGGCCAAAATAGTTCTCTCTTTTTTTTTTTTTTTTTGGTCATTTGACGTTAAGATTCAAAAGATTTCATGATTATCCAAAATACATTTGTTGAAATGGAGGCAGACTAAGTACTATACTATTTATTTTCTTACAATGGCTCTGATTGGATTATACGACATGTGCATTCCAAATTTTATGGGTAGGAAATAATGACTGATACTTCTCTTATATTTATAGCGGACCATAGCAAAATATGCTCCCAGGTTTAATGGGTTTCAGCAACAAGACTCCCAAGAACTTCTGGCTTTTCTCTTGGATGGTCTTCATGAAGATCTCAACCGAGTCCATGAAAAGCCATATGTGGAACTGAAGGACAGTGATGGCCGACCAGACTGGGAAGTAGCTGCAGAGGTTTGTCAGTTTTGAGTTTCTAATGTAAGCAATAGACAAAATGTTCTGGCCACAAATACATGTAGCACAACTTAAATGCAAACTAAACTATCCTGAGATCAGAATTTTACTGCGAAAATGAAGGAATTTCTGTTCCTGTGGTTAATTGTTATGCAATAATGCCAAAACAAAAATACCTTTAATGAATATAGAAAACTGTTGCCATTTCACATTGTAAACTTTATGGGACTGGATGTAGGAATAATTATCCAGTGGAATTTAAAGAGTCCCCCTAATTGTTAAAGTAATGTATACAGTGACCTATAGGCATGCTTTATAATTGTTAATGGACAAATAACTTTAATATTTACCATTGTTACCTTGATAAGAACAAATGAAAAACAGGATTTTCCATCTCAATTTAATATTTTATGTTAAATGAAGAGTAAGGATTATATTCTTTACATTTAAATGCAATATATTTAACCAGTTTCTGTGAATTTATATAGAAATGCCTCTCATGGATTTTGAGAGAAAATTCTCATCTTTTTTATTGCTAGGCCTGGGACAACCATCTAGGAAGAAATAGATCAATTGTTGTGGATTTGTTCCATGGGCAGCTAAGATCTCAAGTCAAATGCAAGACATGTGGGCATATAAGTGTCCGATTTGACCCTTTCAATTTTTTGTCTTTGCCACTACCAATGGATAGTGATATGCACTTAGAAATAACAGGTAGGTCACAAAGTTCTGAAAAATTACTTGACTCCATTAAATTTACTTTATTTAAATAGCCTGAATTTGTAAGTATAGTTATTTGTTTACAAATAAAGACTGGTAGTCAGCATATTATAACTGAGCAAGCTAATTTTAGGCATGACTTGAGGTTTGAAAGATGTAGATTGGGGCATTTTTTTTTTGGTTTCAAATATGCCAGCAACTCTCTTTAAAACCCCACAAAGCCACTCATACTTTTATGTCAGATGAACACCAAAAAAAATACGGATTTCACTTAATATTATCCCTAAGTACCATCTGTTTTAGTGTTTACACATAAAATAAAAATTCTAGGCTGAAATATTTGCTATTATATTTACAGGTCAGATATATCTGTACACAGCATTTAAGGCTTTCAATGAAACCTGCATTTTACTGATAAAAGATCTTTTCTCTTTACTAGTGATTAAGTTAGATGGTACTACCCCTGTACGGTATGGACTAAGACTGAATACGGATGAAAAGTACACAGGTTTAAAAAAACAGCTGAGTGATCTCTGTGCACTTAATTCAGAACAAATCCTTCTAGCAGAAGTACATGATTCCAACATAAAGGTAATGTTAACTACTCTAAGAAACTTTTGATTCTATCCTTCAAAGATGACATTTTTCTCGATTATTATGATCAGTTGTTAGGTTATGTGACCAAGAGAGATACTAAAACATAGTGAAAACTGAACAACAACAACAACAAAAAATGCCAAGTTTTCCAACCCAGAAACTTAAAAGAGTTTTCTACTAGAATAAAAGGATAATACTGATGGTGGTATTTTTGAAGAAGGGAAATATGTAAGGCTGCCTGTATGGAGTGTTCTAGCTGTGTCACTATAGTATAGGTTTCCTCCAAAGACTGCTGCTATTACACTTCACAGCTCTTCTATATTACCACTGTTACTAGAATTCTTCCTAGGTTAAAGTATTTGATGTATTTATGAATGTGTGTTTTTAGTATTTATGAATATATATACTTGGTCTTTTAACACACTAAGAAATTAAGAGTAAAGACAAATTGACACCAATCATGTCTTTCTACATACCAGCTGGGGAAACAAATAATCTAATAAATATATTGCCTACTCTAAATTAAGCTCCTGCAACTGGTATTATTTATATTCATCTTTGGGATTTCTGAACACACTCTCACCTCATTGACATTTTCTTCATATGAAATGCAAAAATGGGGTGTCTGAGGGTTGGAATTTAGATCCCTGAAACAAAGGACAAAACTGAAGAAGTCAGTCATATACAACACACTTCTTCCTGTGAAAAGAGATAATAGTTCAACAATTGAGGTTAGTTTTCAGTTATTTTTATCAAGCATTCATCCTTTATGTAGTTGAAAAATTATTCAATCATCTCGTTGGTTTTACGGATGAAAGCACCTAAGACATTCTTTTGAAACACATTAGAGAGAGAACTTTTCCTTTTTATCTGAAACATCCCCCCCTTCTCATCTTGCTGCTGTTTCTGTAGAACTTTCCTCAGGACAACCAAAAAGTAGGACTCTCAGTGAGTGGATTTTTGTGTGCATTTGAAATTCCTGTCCCTGCATCTCCAATTTCAGCTTCTAGTCCAACACAGACAGGTAAGATAGAACTAGAACTCCTTCTCATGATTGCACCTTTAAATATTTGTCTAAGAGTTGTCATCTTTGTTATATTTGTTCATGCAGAGGATATTATAGCAGAAGAGTTTTGGAACCCAAGGGAAACCTTACTGATTATTCCACATTTTTTAGATGAGAAACCTAAAATTTAGAGAACCCAAGTGACTTCAGTTAGATAGGTAGTTGTTAGCTAACATACTCTTGGAATTCAGATCTCTTTGAACTTTTATCTAATACTAACATGGCAACAGCTAGTATGAGAGGAACATACTACCAGAAAATATAAACAATAGATATAGCTAGAAAGAAATCCAATATTATATGTAATTTAATGTGGTCACTCACTGAGTCCTTTTAACCACTAGTATGCTTTGTCTATTCTTTATGTTACTTACAATTAGGTCAATTAGGCTAATTCCCCAACTACAAAGGGCTTTATGAGGCTCTCCTCATTGATGTGTAGTAGGTAGATAGTCCTGATGGTGAGTTGGTGGATGATCTAATTTTAGTTTTAATTTAGAGCATCACTGTCCAATAGAATTCTGCAGTGGTGGGAACTTCTGTGATCTTTGCCATCCAATATAGTATCCACCAGTCACGTGGACTGTTAAGCACTCGAGATGTGACTAGTGTGACTGAGAATAATGCATTTTTAATTTTTATTTTATTTTATTTATTTATTTTGAGAAAGGGTCTCACTGTCACCCAGCCTGGAGTGCAGTGGCATCATCTTGGCTCACTGCAGCCTCTGCCTTATGGGCTGGAGCAATCCTCCCACCTCAGCCTCCCAAGAAGCTGGAACTACAAATGTGTACCACCATGCCCAGCTGTGGTGTATCTTTTGTAGAGATGGGTTTTCACCATGTTGCCTGGGCTGGTCACTAGCTCCTGGGCTCAAGGGATCTGCTACCTCAGCCTCCCAAAGTGCTAGGATTACAAATGTGAGCTGCCTCATCCAGCCTAATTTAAATTTTAAATGTAACATCTGGGTAGAGTTTACCGTATTGGACAGTGTCTTCAAAGGTGAAGAGAAGGAAAAGAAAACAAGTGGTAGAACTGTTTGTGTGCTACAACATGGTGCTGATACAGGTTTCTGCAAAAATTCTGCTTAAGAGTTTCCAGCAGTTACTCTTTCCTTTTCATTTGGTCAAAAGTGTGAGTTAAGGAAGTAAAACTGGAAATTAAAATCTTCCAATAAATCTAGAGTTATTTATACTATGATTTCTCCCTGCCCTGTGTTAAGAGACTACACTGTCTCTGGTCCTCAGGATACTTGAGAAAAGAGCAAAGATGAAAATACCACAAGCTTACGATGCTGTACTTATCTTTGAATTTGTAGATTTCTTCTCTTCGCCATCTACAAATGGAACATCCACCCTAACTACCAATGGGGACCTACCCCGACCAATATTCGTCCCCAGTGGAATGCCAAACGCTGTTGTGCCATGTGGAACTGAGAAGAACTTCACAAATGGAATGGTTAATGGTCACATGCCATCTCTTCCTGACGGCCCCTTTACAGGTTACCTCATTGCAGTGCACCGAAAAATGGTTAGTTAAATGTTAGGCAACTCACTGCCAGTCTTGCTAGTGTCATTTGTGAAATAGCCATTTTCTGTCTTTGCAACATCGTTGAATGCATTTTCTTCTCTTTTTTTCTTTAATTTTTTAAAATTTAATACTTTTACAAATTTTATTTTTTTACTTTTTTATCCTGTCCTCAAAATCTGTTGCTATGAATGCATTTTCAATGTATTATATATGCTAATATAAGTGATCAGAGCCAGGATTTAGTATTACTCATGATGGCTAATGTATGAAATGACATTCCTCATCCATATATTAAGAGGCAACAGGATAGTCAGTGCATCTGAGTACTACTTTCTTGAAAAATTTGTGTCTCCTGGCCAGGTGCAGTGGCTCACACCTGTAATCCCAACACTTTGGGAGGCTGAAGCAGGGGGATCACCTTAGCTCAGGAGTTCAAGGCTAGCCTGGGCAACATAGTGAGACCTCGTCTCTACCAAAAAAAAAATTTTTTTTAAACTAAGCAGCCATGATGGTGTGGGCCTATAGTCTCAACTAGTCTGGAGGCTGAGGCAGGAGGATCACTTGAGACTAGGAGGTCAAAGCTGCAGTGAGCCATGCTTGCTTGCACCACTGCATTCCAGCCTGGGCAAGACCCAGTCTCAAAAAAAGGAAAAAGAAAAGAAAGAAAGAAAATGGCCGGGTGCAGTGGCTCACACCTGTAATCCCAGCACTTTGGGAGGCTGAAGCAGGTGGATCACCTGAGGTCAGGATTTCAAGAACAGCCTGGCCAACATGGTGAAACCCCATCTCTACTAAAAATACAAAAATTAGCTGGGCATGATGGCGTGTGCCTGTAGTTTCAGCTTCTTGAGAGGCTGAGGCAGGAGAATTGCTTGAACCCAGGAGACGGAGGTTGCAGTGAGCGAAGATCGTGCCACAGCACTCCAGCCTGGGTGGTAAAGCGAGACTTTGTCTCAAAAAAAAAAACAAAAAGTAT
Source organism: Pongo abelii (assembly GCF_028885655.2). Lineage (NCBI taxonomy): Eukaryota > Metazoa > Chordata > Mammalia > Primates > Hominidae > Pongo > Pongo abelii. The sequence continues at coordinate 17,561,672 of NC_072004.2, read as the reverse complement.
CTCCTAAGCCAGACATGTTTAGGAGGAACCCTTGAGGACAGGATTTTGAAGCTATAATATGCTACAATGCTCACACCTGTAAATAACCACTCCACTCCAACTTGGGCAATAAGTGAGACCTTGTCTCTAAAAAATTAGAAAAAAACAAAAACCAACACACACAAAATTTATGTTTCCTGTGTGTTTATGTAGGTATGTACATCTTCACTGCCACATAAATGCGGACGGCTTTGGAAAAGTTTTTTGTTTTCGGTTTTTTTTTTTGTTTCTTAGAGGACACAAGAACGTTCTTGGGCAAAATCAAGTTGTGCATAATTCCTCTCTTGATAGTCTAATATATAACTATTGCATTAAAGGTTCACTCTTTGGTAAAAAAGAAAAAGGAAGGTTTGAAAACTGTGGTCAGTGGATAATTGTTAAAGAGGTAGTCTCCGGGTATAGTGGCAACTTGGTAGAGTAGAAAGGGTGCTGAACTAGGAATTTAGCCACCTAGGTTTTATTTCTAATTCTGCCACTAGATAGCTGATTGAGCTCTTTGGACTTTAGTGTCCTAATTTTGTAAAGGAAAGGAAAGGCCAGGCACAGTGGCTCATGCCTGTAATCCCAGCACTTTGGGAGGCCGAGGTGGGTGGATCATGAGGTCAGGAGTTTGAGACCAGCCTGGCCAATATGGTGAAACTCCATCTCTATTAAAAATAAAACAATCAGCCAGGCATGGTGTCACACACCTGGAGTCCCAGCTACTCAGGAGGCTGAGGCAGGAGAATTGCTTGAACCTGGGAGGTGGAGGTTGCTGTGAGCCGAGATCATGCCATTGCACTCCAGCGTGGGTGATAAGAGTGACACTCCATCTAAAAAAATAAATAAATAAATAAAATAAGTAAATAAAATAAAGTAAAGGAAAGCAGGGTTTCTAGATCAAGTAAATCGATTGTATAGCAGCAACAAGAGAAAATGAAATTGTAAAAAAGGTACTGTATTGGTTTCTTAGGACTGTTATAGCAAATTATCATAAATTTGGTGGCTTTAAACAACAGAAATACATTCTTTTTTTTTTTTTTATGGAATCTCGCTGTGTCACCCAGGCTGGAGTGCAGTGGCACAATCTCGGCTCACTGTAGCCTCTGTCTCCTGGGTTCAAGCAATTCTCCTGCCTCAGCTTCCCAAGTAGCTGGGACTACAGGCGCATGCTACCATGCCTGGCTAATTTTTGTATTTTTAGTAGAGATGGGGTTTCACCATTTTGGCCAGGATGGTCTTGACCTGACCTCGTGATCTGCCTGCCTCGCCCTCCCAAAGTGCTGGGTTTACAGGTGTGAGCCACTGCACCCGGTCCAGAAATTTATTCTTTCACCTTCTGGAGGCCAGAAGTCTGAAACCAAGGTTTCAGTAGGGTGGGGGCTTCCTCCAAATGTTCTAGGAGAGAATGCTTTCTTGTCTCTTCTAACCTCTGGTGGCTTCAGGCATTCTTTGGCTTGTGACTGCATAACTGCAATCCCTGCCTCTTCATATGGCCTTCTCTCTCTCTTTCTCTGATAAGGATACTTGTCATTGAATTTAGGGCCCACCCAGATAATCCAGGATGATCTCATCTTGACATCCTCAACTTAATTATATCTACAAACATCCTTTTACCAAACTAGGTCACATTTACTGGTTCCAGGGGTTACAACATGGATATACTGTTTTAGAGGCTACCATTCAACTCAACTACAGATACTATTTATCTTAGTATCAAAAAAATTAAATGCTGAGAAAAATTAAGTACCTAGGAATAAACTTTAAAAATGACACATAAGACATCTATATAGAAAATAAAATATTGATAGGAGTTAAAGAAGACTTAAATATTGGAAGGAGTAAACCATGTTCATGGATTAGAAGACTCGATATTTTAAGATATCAGTTCTCTACAAACTAATCTACAGATGACATATTGCACAATCCCAATAAAAATGCAAAGTCTGCATGTGTTCGTGTGTGTGTGTGTGTGTGTGTGTGTGTGTGTGTGGTGTGTGAGTTTATAAGCTGATTCTCACATGAGGAAATACAAAGCATCAGGAATAACCAAGATACTCTCGAAAAAGAATAAGGTATGAGGATATCATCAAGATTAGATATCATCCAGATATCAAGATTTATTTCACAAAGATATGATACTTAATGTCATATTGGTACAAGAAAAGACAAATAGACCATTGGGATAGAATAGAGAGTCCAGAAACCAGTTCACAAATGTATGAACACCTGATTTATAACAAAGATAACATTGCAGGGTGGTGAGAGAAAGACAGTTTTCTCAGCAGGTGGTGCTGGGACAATTAGATATCCATATGAAACTTGGCACCTTCCTTTCACCACAATTCCAGGTGGTCTACAGAGCTAAGTTTGAAAGCAAAACAATGAAACAGCCCTTGGAAGACAATAATGGTGAATACATTCCTGACACTACTCATCTAAAAGAAAAGATTAAATTGGACTTCATTAAAATTGATAACCTGGCTGGGTGTGGTGGCTCAGGCCTATAATCCCAGCACTTTGAGAGGCCAAGATGGATGGGTCACAAGGTCAGGAGTTCAAGACCAGCCTGGCCAATATGGTGAAACTCCGTCTCTACTAAAAATACAAAAATTAACTGGGTGTGGTGGTGGGCGAATATAGTTCCAGCTACTCGCTAGGCTGAGGCAGGAGAATCGCTTGAACCCCAGAGGTAGAGGTTGCAGTGGGCCGAGATTATGCCATTGCATTCCAGGCTGGGCAACAGAGCGAGACTCCATCTCAAAAAAAAAAAAAAAAAAGCGATCAATGACACTAGTAATCAGTGTAATGTAAATTAAAACAATATTATGATATCAGTGCACTCACCTGAACAGGTAAAATTAAACAGACTGGCAGGGTTGCTAAGTAGAGCAACAGGAACTCTCATGCTGATGAGAATATAAATTAATACAACTACTTTGGAATACAATTTTCTAGTTAAAGATAAGCAGTTCTACCTGTAGGTATCCACCCAAAAGATATGTGTACCAGGAGATATGTACAAGAATATTCATAGCAGCTTTATCTATAGTAGCCCCAAAATGAACATATTACATGTCCATTAGTTGTAGAAGGGATTGGGAAGTTGAGATATATTAAGATAATAGAACATTATACAGGAATGAAAATGAATGGACTTGTAGTTATATCCAGTATAAATGAATCTCATAAACCTAATGTTGATGGAAAGAAGCCAGAGAAAAAAGAATTAGGCTAGGCACAGTGGCTCACACCTGTAATCTCAGCATTTTGGGAGGCTGAGGTGGGCCGATTGCTTGAGCCCAGGAGTTTAAGACCAGCCTGGGCAACATGGTGAAACCCCATCTCTACAGAAAATACAGAAATTAGCTGGCGTGGTGCCACACACCTGTAGTCCCAGCTACTTGGGAGGCTGAGGCAAGAGAATCTCTCAAGCCCAGAAAGTGGAGGTTGCAGCAAGCTGAGATCACACCACTGTGCTCCAGCCTGGATGACAGAGCTAGACCCTGTTTCAAAAAACAAACAAAAAAAACAAATTAAGTAATTCTATTTATAAATATAAAAACTTTTAAAACACGGAAAATGAAATCTAGTGTTTATTGACTTCTGCATAGGATATAAAACTGTAAAGAAAAGCAAGAAAGTGATTACTGTAACATTTAGAATAATGGTTACCTTTGTGAGGAAGGGAGAATTTGTGATTTGGAGGAAGCAAATGGGAGGCTTTTGAGTGCTCACTATATTCTGTTTCTTAAACTCAGTGATAATGGAAAGCTAGTTGCTTTGTGATAATTATTTGAAATGTACTTTTTTTTTTTTTTTTTTTTGCAATGGAGTTTCACTCTTGTTGCCCAGGCTGGAGTGCAGTGACACGATCTCAACTCACCGCAACCTCCGCCTCCTGTGTTCAAGTGATTCTCCTGCCTCAGCTTCCCGAGTAGCTGGCATTAGAGGCATGCGCCACCACGCCCGGCTAATTTTGTATTTTCAGTAGAGACAGGGTCTCTCTATGTTGGTTAGGCTGGTCTCGAACTTCCGACCTCAGGTGATCCACCCACCTTGGCCTCCCAAAGTGCTGAAATTACAGGCATGAGGCACCACGTCCAGCCAGAAATGTATGCTTTTACCTCTGATTTTTGTTTTTCTCTGAATTAGTAGCCCTTGGTTTAAGGTTTCTTTTTTACTTTTTTTTTGGGGGGGGGTAGAGTCTTGCTATTGTCACCCAGCCCAGGCTGGAGTGCAATGTCATGATTTTGGCTCACTGTACTCTCTGTCTCCTGGGTTCAAGTGATTCTCCTGCCTCAGCCTCCCAAGTAGCTGGGACTACAGGCACCTGCCACCATGCCCAGATAATTTTTGTATTTTTAGTAGAGACAGGGTTTCACCATATTGACCGGCTGGTCTCGAACTCCTGACCTCATGATCCGCCTGCCTCGGCCTCCCGAAGTGCTGGAATTACAGGCGTGAGCCACTGCACCTGGCCCTGGCTGGAAGTTTCTAACCATGTTAATAACTGGGAGTAGAATTTATCTCAGTAGTAACTGAGAAACTATGGGCCCTAGGGCACTAGGAGAAGTTCCTTAATGAGAGGATGAAAATTGTGTGGGTTTAGCTATGTTTTAAAATTTTATAAAATATTTGTACTGAACTCTGTCTGGATTTCTCTGGGTCTTATAATAATAGTAGCATATGAAATACAGTCTTAAAATTATGTATTTAAGCTTAAATGAAAATGACAAAATAAAATGCTTAATAATCTGAATAAAGAAGGGTCTTTTTACTTAGAAACTAGCTAACTTAACCCCTAGTGAGTTGACAAGTTGTTGATTTAGCTTTTCTAACTACTCAATAAATACCAAACTTCTTAGGGAATTAAATGTTCAAAGGTTCAGCAGCTTTGGATAACCTGCCACTCCCACCAACCATTCCATTATACTAAATGTTTATTAAACAGCCATTTCCAGGATAATTCTGTGCAGTATCTCTATATTAAGGAATATCATAAATATCTCTTTAACATACTCAAAGCAAATTTTTAAAAACTTTACCTTACTTTTATCCTATCCTGTATTTAAAAAACAGAAACAAAAAAGATTAAAATCACTTAACTGCTTTTAGGAAGGTGGATAAGCTTGTTACAAAATAGGATTACTAGGTTTCACAAATCTCCAAAACTTTGGGAATTGCCACTCCAACAACCACTATCAACAGCTTATCCCTAGAAAACTATAGTTGAGAGAGTCTTTTTTTTTTTTTTTTTTTTTCCACTGGCATCTTTTCATTTCTTTTTCTTTTTTGAGACAGGTCTCACTCTACCTTCCAGGCTGGAGTGTAGTGGCACAATCACAGCTCACTGTACCCTCAACTTGCCAGTCTCAAGCAATCCTCTCACCTCAGCCTCCTGTATAGCTGAGACTACAGACACATGCCGCCATGCCCAGCTAATTGTATTTATTTCTTTATAAAGATGGGGTCTCCCTACATTGCCCATTCTGATCTCAAACTCCTGGGCTCAAGGGATCCTCTTGCCTCAGCCTCCCAAAGTGCTGGGATTACAGGCATGAGCCACCACACCAAGCTTACTGGCATATTTTCTGGAGAAAGAAAGAGTCTTAATTGTTTAAAAGCCTTTAGCTATGAAGCTATTACTAGTTTTTACATGTGATTCAGTGTATGTGAGAAATGTTTATCAGAGAAAACTGGTTTGAATATATTAATTGCTGAAACCCAAGTTTGTTAGAATAGACAACAATTCTAAAACTGGCAATACCTCAGCGCTTTTAATGACTCCACCATAACTGTTCTCTTTGTGTCAATAAAGATGGTTTTATAAACATAGAGAAGAATGTGATAGTGACTAATCTGAAACGGTGATAATGCCTGTCATTGGCAGGGTTAGAAGAACTAAAGGGAGGAATCAGAGGCCTGTCTTCTCAACTCTCTATTCTCGTTTATACATACAGATGAGGACAGAACTGTATTTCCTGTCACCTCAGGAGAATAGCCCCAGCCTCTTTGGAATGCCATTGATTGTTCCATGTACTGTACATACCCGGAAGAAAGACCTATATGATGCGGTTTGGATGCAAGTATCCTGGTTAGCGAGCCCACTCCCACCTCAGGAAGCTAGTAATCATGCCCAGGATCGGTGAGTTCAGGGGATCCATCTTAACCTGTGGTTTCCAAACTCTAGAAAAATAATTTATATGAATTCTACATGACTGATAGGACCCAGCCTATGGCAACTTAATCACTCTTGGAAGAACCACTCAGAGAGCATACAATTCAACCATTTGGTTTGATATTTGGAGTAGGAGAGATGATACAGCTTCCTTTTGCCAAACATTCTAGTGTCTAATAATCCTTCCATTCTCTAATCTTTTGCCTGAATTCGTCCTGCTAATGCTTCAAGTAATATCCTTGTCTTCTGTGTTGCAAAAGTAGAGAGTATGAATTCACCAGAAAATTTGTATAATCTCAGTCCTCTGAAATTCAGGATGAGAGTAACTGCATAAATGAACTCTGAAAAAGTCTCATGATACAAAAAATAATTCTATTGGATTATTTCCATACCATGTCATTCTTTTTTCTTTTTCCCTTAGCATGTCATTTTAACGTGAAGTAATTTCATAAATCTAGATTAAAATAATTAACATTTTCTGTTTTCTTTCCCTTTTTCCTACCACTGTTCTATTTGATTAGTAAATGCATTTACTCTGAATAATTTTTGGGATTGTGATGATGTCTTATTTTTATCTCAATCAAATTGTAGATCATTTTCTTTCTTTTCTTTTCTTTTCTTTTCTTTTCTTTTCTTTTCTTTACGACAGAGTTCTCCTCTTGTTGCCCAGGTTGGAGTGCAATGGCATGATCCTGGCTCACTGCAACCTCCACCTCCTGGGTTCAAATGATTCTCCTGCCTCAGCCTCCTGAGTAGCTGGGATTACAGGCATGCACCACCATGCCTGGCTAATTTTGTTTTTTTTGGTAGAGATGGGGTTTCTCCATGTTGGTCAGGCTGGTCTCAAATTCCCAACCTCAGGTGATCTGCCTGCCTCAGCCTCCCAAAGTGCTGGGATTACAGGCGTGAGCCACCGCACCCAGCCTGTAGATCATTTTCTTACCATCATGGTACAAATGAGAGTTCTGTTTTATGGTAACTAAAAAAAGTTCTTTACTTATTTGTTATGATATGGGGTCTTTTGATGATTAGGGTAGGGCTTAGGATAAATACATCTTTTTTTTTTTTTTTTTTTGAGACAGATTCTTAATTTGTCACCCGGGCTGGAATGCAGTGGTGTGATTTTGGTTCACTGCAAACTCTGCCTCCAGGTTCAAGTGATTCTTACACCTCAGACACCTGAGTAGCTGGAATTACAGATGCTTCCAACCACACCCAGCTAATTTTTGTATTTTTAGTAGAGGCAGGGTTTCACCATGTTGGCCAGGCTGATCTCGAACTCCTGGCCTCAAGTGATCAATACCAGTACCTCGGCCTCCCAAAGTACTGGTATTATAGGTGTGAGCCACCACACCTGGGCAGATTTGAATTTAAAGATTTAAATAAATCTTTATTTAAATAAATTATTTATTTATTTTTATTTTGTATTTTTTTGAGACGGAGTCTCATTGTGTCACCCAGGCTGGAGTGCAGTGGCATGATCTTGGCTCAATGCAACCTCCACCTCCCGGGTTCAAGTGATTCTTCTGCCTCAGCCTCCTGAGTCACTGAGATTACAGGTGCCCACAACCATGCCTGCCTAGTTTTTGTATTTTTAGTACAGGCAGGGTTTCACCAGGTTGGCCAGGCTGGTCTCAAACTCCTGACCTCCAGTGATCTGCCCGCCTCAGCCTCCCAAAGTGCTGGGATTACAGGAATGAGCCATCGCGCCCGGCCAAAATAAGTTATTTAAATAAATAATTATTTAGAATATTTATTTTAAGATTTAAATAAATCCTAAAGGAAAACTGCAAATAATAGATAAGCAGTTTAGTTAACGAATGTTGTGTTTAGTAAAGATGAAAGTTGGACAAGATTAAATTTGAAGTCAAGTAATTGAATGAAAGAGCTTCTAGATGAGGGCTTTTCCCAGGACTTGCTAATGAATTGATGTGGAGTATAGGGAAAGAGGAATCCAGGCTGACTTCTTTTTTTTGTGGGGGGGTGGGGAATGCAGTCTTGCCCTGTCGCCAGGCTGGAGTGCAGTGGCATGATCTCGGCTCACTGCACCTCTGCCTCCCAGGTTCAAGCAATTCTTCTGCCTCAGCCTCCCGAGTAGCTGGGAGTACAGGTGCACGCCACCACACTCGGCTAATTTTTGTATTTTTAGTAGAGACAGGGTTTCACCATGTTGTCCAGGATGGTTTCAATCTCCTGACCTCATGATCCCACCTCAGCCTCCCAAAGTGGTGGGATTACAGGCCTGAGCCACTGCACCTGGCCCAGGCTGCCTTTTTACCCTGAACAATTGTTTGTGAATGGTGGTACCATTTAATGGAAAAAGGAAAACTGGGGAAGGAGCAGATTTTGGCAAGAAAAGTCAGGAATGAAGTTAAATTCAAGAAGTCTATTATATATTCAAGTGGGAAATTCACTTGAATGTCCTCTGCTGGAGATATAAATATAAATGTCATCAACAAATAGGTGGTATTTAAGGCCCTGAGACCAGATGATTGACATTTAGAGAGTGAGATTTAAATAGAGAAGATTCCCATGATCTATACATGAACTCTGAACTGAGTTCATATGCATTCCGACATTTAGAGATTGAAAAGGGGAAAAAAAGCATCAAAAGAGATCGAGGCTGGGTGCAGTGGCTCATGCCTGTAATCCCAGCACTTCGGGAGGCCGAGGTGGGAGGATCAGTTGAGGCCAGGAGTTGAAGACCAACCTGCCCAACATGGCAAAACCCTATCTCTACTAAAAATGCAAAAAATTAGCCAGGCATGGTGGTACATGCCTGTTATCCCAGCTACTTGGGTGGCTGAGGCATGAGAATCGCTTCAACCCTGGAGGTGGAAGTTGCAGTGAGCTGAGATCACACCACTGTACTCCAGCCTGGGTGACAGAGCAAGACGCTGTTGAGAGAGAGAGAGAGAGAGAGAGAGAGAGAGAGAGAGAGAGATTGAGAAGGAGCAGCCCGTAATGTAAGAAGAAAACCAGGAGTTAAGTGAAGGAAGTATTTCAAGAAAGGAGTGATAGTTGTTTCAAATGCTACAGAGGACTGGGAATTGCCCACTGGATTTGATAACATGGTCTTTGGTGATGTTTGTGAAAGCTATATTAGTATAGGTAAAGGAGTAGAGATTGGAGTGGGTTAAACAGAGAATGGTCCTTTGGACATTAAAAAAGATAGCCAGGCATGGTAGCTCTCACCTGATTCTAGTGGTACTTGGTAAAGTTATGGATGAAATAAGAGTGGCCTGGAGTTGATGATTTTTAGAGTTGGGTAATGAATACATGGGGTGTTCATTGTATAGTTCTCAACTTCTTGAGTGTTTATGTCAATAAATTGGAAATTTTAGATGAAATGGACAAAATCCTGGAATTAAGGGTCTATGTAGAAGAGTGATTATTTTCAGGGACAGTGGGTAAAGAGGCAAGTGAGGATTTCAAGGCAGCGATTGGAGGTTTCTCTTGGGTGAAAGAATCATTAGAATAGGGATGTTTGAATAAGTAAGTAACCTAAAAAGATAGGAGGTTGTGGTTGCAAAGTAGGATACTGGGAATTGAGATTTTGGAGGCAGAAAAGTTTGTATTCACAAGGTCTAGAATATGACATTTGGAGAGGGTTTACATATGGGGTGGGGGAAGTTATTGTTGGAAGAGAGAAGACCAAGTTACTGTTGTATTAATTGCATTGATGTTGATGTCACCAAGAATAATAACAGGAGAAGTGGTGGAGAAAAAACACAGTGAACTGGGTGCTACAATCTTTAGTTAGTAAAGAAGATATGTACCTTCCAAGGAGGAATAGCCGGTGGCATAATTCAGTAGCACATGCTACAAAAAAGCTGGAATGTTTTAGAAAAGGAAGGAAGAAGAGATCATGTACAAGTGGCATAGGAATAAGGAAGAGATCTATTTTACCTCCAGGTTCTGGAATGTATTAGAAAAAAAAGTGCAGAGAGTAGTATGTGGTGACTCAAGCCTGTAATCCCAGCACTTTAGGAGGCTGAGGCAGGAGGATCACTTGAGCCCAGGAGTTCAAGTCCAGGCTGGACAACATGGCAAAATGCCATCTTTACAAAAAATGTAAACATTAGCCAGGTATGGTGGTGCATGCCTGTAATCCTAGCTACTTGGGAGGCTGATGTGGGAGGATCACCTGAGCCCAGAAAGGTGGAGGCTGCTGTGAGCCATAATCATGCCATTGCACTCCAGCCTGGGCAACAAGAGTGATACCCCATCTCAAAAAGAAAAATGGAAAAAGTCTGCAGGGGGAGCAGGATTCTCAAGAAAGCCAGGCTTCATTCAGTTAGGGCAAAAGGTAAAAGAAATTTTCAGAAGAGAAGTGCTGCACAGCTTTCTGTGAGAGTGCTACTCGGTTGTTTTATCCTGTTATCTTTCTTTTGATTCCTCATTTATTGCTGGCCTGAGTTGGACATGGTACTAGACAGTACAGTCTATCAGTGATCATTCACTGGATGAGTTATGCAGAAAGATGGGAACTCCTATGCCAGATGTGATTCTCACTTTTGCCCTTACAGTGACTCTTTATCATGGTTTCATTACCTTTAATAGCCCATGTAATAACTCCTATCAGTTGCCAGATGAGCTGTAAAGTATGCCACTCTTATGTTATATTCCTTGCATTGCTTCCTTCTCCCCCACCCCCAGCTTTATTGAACTATAATTGACAAGTAGGAATTTTACATGCATCTAAGGTGTACAGCTTATGTTTCAATAATACGTATAAATTGTTGCACTGCTCCTTGTTAGGGCAAGGATGAGTAAATTTTTTTAAAAGTTGGAAAATCCACAGGGCCATCTTGACATAATCATTGGCAGTTAAAAGAAGTTACTCCATGGTGTATATGCGCCACATTTTCTCAATCCAGTCTATCGTTGTTGGACATTTGGCTTGGTTCCAAGTCTTCGCTATTGTCAACAGTGCCGCGATAAACATACGTGTGCATGTGTCTTTAGAGCAGCATGATTTATAATCCTTTGGGTATATACCCAGTAATGGGATTGCTAGGTCAAATGGTATTTCTAGTTCTAGATCCCTGAGGAATCGCCACACTGACTTCCACAATGGTTGAACTAGTTTACAGTCCCACCAACAGTGTAAAAGTGTTCCTATTTCTCCACATCCTCTCCAGCACCTGTTGTTTCCTGACTTTTTAATGATCGCCATTCTAACTGGTGTGAGATGGGTGCAGCACACCAACATGGCACATGTATACATATGTAACTAACCTGCACGTTGTGCACATGTACCTTTTTTTTTTTTTTTTTTTTTTTTCTTTTATTATTATTATTATTATACTTTAGGTTTTATGGTACATGTGCGCAATGTGCAGGTAAGTTACATATGTATACATGTGCCATGCTGGTGCGCTGCACCCACCAACTTGTCATCTAGCATTAGGTATATCTCCCAATGCTATCCCTCCCCCCTCCCCCCACCCCACAACAGTCCCCAAAGTGTGATGTTCCCCTTCCTGTGTCCATGTGTTCTCATTGTTCAATTCCCACCTATGAGTGAGAATATGCGGTGTTTGGTTTTTTGTTCTTGCGATAGTTTACTGAGAATGATGATTTCCAGTTTCATCCATGTCCCTACAAAGGACGTGAACTCATCATTTTTTATGGCTGCATAGTATTCCATGGTGTATATGTGCCACATTTTCTTAATCCAGTCTATCATTGCTGGACATTTGGGTTGGTTCCAAGTCTTTGCTATTGTGAATAATGCAGCAATAAACATACGTGTGCATGTGTCTTTATAGCAGCATGATTTATAGTCCTTTGGGTATATACCCAGTAATGGGATGGCTGGGTCGAATGGAATTTCTAGTTCTAGATCCCTGAGGAATCGCCACACTGACTTCCACAAGGGTTGAACTAGTTTACACGCCCACCAACAGTGTAAAAGTGTTCCTATTTCTCCACATCCTCTCCAGCACCTGTTGTTTCCTGACTTTTTAATGATTGCCATTCTAACTGGCGTGAGATGGTATCTCATTGTGGTTTTGATTTGCATTTCTCTGATGGCCAGTGATGGTGAGCATTTTTTCATGTGTTTTTTGGCTGCATAAATGTCTTCTTTTGAGAAGTGTCTGTTCATGTCCTTCGCCCACTTTTTGATGGGGTTGTTTGTTTTTTTCTTGTAAATTTGTTGGAGTTCATTGTAGATTCTGGATATTAGCCCTTTGTCAGATGAGTAGGTTGCGAAAATTTTCTCCCATTTTGTAGGTTGCCTGTTCACTCTGATGGTAGTTTCCTTTGCTGTGCAGAAGCTCTTTAGTTTAATTAGATCCCATTTGTCAATTTTGGCTTTTGTTGCCATTGCTTTTGGTGTTTTAGACATGAAGTCCTTGCCCATGCCTATGTCCTGAATGGTAATGCCTAGGTTTTCTTCTAGGGTTTTTATGGTTTTAGGTCTAACATTTAAGTCTTTAATCCATCTTGAATTGATTTTTGTATAAGGTGTAAGGAAGGGATCCAGTTTCAGCTTTCTACATATGGCTAGCCAGTTTTCCCAGCACCATTTATTAAATAGGGAATCCTTTCCCCATTTCTTGTTTTTGTCAGGTTTGTCAAAGATCAGATACTTGTAGATATGTGGCATTATTTCTGACGGCTCTGTTCTGTTCCATTGATCTATATCTCTGTTTTGGTACCAGTACCATGCTGTTTTGGTTACTGTAGCCTTGTAGTACAGTTTGAAGTCAGGTAGTGTGATGCCTCCAGCTTTGTTCTTTTGGCTTAGGATTGACTTGGCGATGCGGGCTCTTTTTTGGTTCCATATGAACTTTAAAGTAGTTTTTTCCAATTCTGTGAAGAAAGTCATTGGTAGCTTGATGGGGATGGCATTGAATCTGTAAATTACCTTGGGAAGGATGGCCATTTTCATGATATTGATTCTTCCTACCCATGAGCATGGAATGTTCTTCCATTTGTTTGTATCCTCTTTTATTTCCTTGAGCAGTGGTTTGTAGTTCTCCTTGAAGAGGTCTTTCACATCCCTTGTAAGTTGGATTCCTAGGTATTTTATTCTCTTTGAAGCAATTGTGAATGGGAGTTCACTCATGATTTGGCTCTCTGTTTGTCTGTTATTGATGTATAAGAATGCTTGTGATTTTTGCACATTGATTTTGTATCCTGAGACTTTGCTGAAGTTGCTTATCAGCTTAAGGAGATTTTGGGCTGAGACAATGGGGTTTTCTAGATATACTATCATGTCATCTGCAAACAAGGACAATTTGACTTCCTCTTTTCCTAATTGAATACCCTTGATTTCCTTCTCCTGCCTAATTGCCCTGGCCAGAACTTCCAACACTATGTTGAATAGAAGTGGTGAGAGAGGGCATCCCTGTCTTGTGCCAGTTTTCAAAGGGAATGCTTCCAGTTTTTGCCCATTCAGTACGATATTGGCTGTGGGTTTGTCATAAATAGCTCTTATTATTTTGAGATACGTCCCATCAATTCCTAATTTATTGAGAGTTTTTAGCATGAAGGGTTGTTGAATTTTGTCAAAGGCCTTTTCTGCATCTATTGAGATAATCATGTGGTTTTTGTCTTTGGTTCTATTTATATGCTGGATTACATTTATTGATTTGCGTATATTGAACCAGCCTTGCATCCCAGGGATGAAGCCCACTTGATCATGGTGGATAAGCTTTTTGATGTGCTGCTGGATTCTGTTTGCCAGTATCTTATTGAGGATTTTTGCATCAATGTTCATCAAGGATATTGGTCTAAAATTCTCTTTTTTGGTTGTGTCTCTGCCAGGCTTTGGTATCAGGATGATGCTGGCCTCATAAAATGAGTTAGGGAGGACTCCCTCTTTTTCTATTGATTGGAATAGTTTCAGAAGGAATGGTACCAGCTCCTCCTTGTACCTCTGGTAGAATTCGGCTGTGAACCCATCTGGTCCTGGACTCTTTTTGGTTGGTAAGCTATTGATTATTGCCACAATTTCAGCTCCTGTTATTGGTCTATTCAGAGATTCAACTTCTTCCTGGTTTAGTCTTGGGAGGGTGTATGTGTTGAGGAATTTATCCATTTCTTCTAGATTTTCTAGTTTATTTGCATAGAGGTGTTTGTAATATTCTCTGATGGTAGTTTGTATTTCTGTGGGATCGGTGGTGATATCCCCTTTATCATTTTTTATTGCATCTATTTGATTCTTCTCTCTTTTTTTCTTTATTAATCTTGCTAGCGGTCTATCAATTTTGTTGATCCTTTCAAAAAACCAGCTCCTGGATTCATTTATTTTTTGAAGGGTTTTTTGTGTCTCTATTTCCTTCAGTTCTGCTCTGATTTTAGTTATTTCTTGCCTTCTGCTAGCTTTTGAATGTGTTTGCTCTTGCTTTTCTAGTTCTTTTAATTGTGATGTTAGGGTGTCAATTTTGGATCTTTCCTGCTTTCTCTTGTGGGCATTTAGTGCTATAAATTTCCCTCTACACACTGCTTTGAATGCATCCCAGAGATTCTGGTATGTTGTGTCTTTGTTCTCATTGGTTTCAAAGAACATCTTTATTTCTGCCTTCATTTCGTTATGTACCCAGTAGTCATTCAGGAGCAGGTTGTTCAGTTTCCACGTAGTTGAGCGGTTTTGAGTGAGATTCTTAATCCTGAGTTCTAGCTTGATTGCACTGTGATCTGAGAGACAGTTTGTTACAATTTCTGTTCTTTTACATTTATTGAGGAGATCTTTACTTCCAAGTATATGGTCAATTTTGGAATAGGTGTGGTGTGGTGCTGAAAAAAATGTATATTCTGTTGATTTGGGGTGGAGAGTTCTGTAGATGTCTATTAGGTCTGCTTGGTGCAGAGCTGAGTTCAATTCCTGGGTATCCTTGTTGACTTTCTGTCTCGTTGATCTGTCTAATGTTGACAGTGGGGTGTTAAAGTCTCCCATTATTAATGTGTGGGAGTCTAAGTCTCTTTGTAGGTCACTCAGGACTTGCTTTATGAATCTGGGTGCTCCTGTATTGGGTGCATATATATTTAGGATAGTTAGCTCTTCTTGTTGAATTAATCCCTTTACCATTATGTAATGGCCTTCTTTGTCTCTTTTGATCTTTGTTGGTTTAAAGTCTGTTTTATCAGAGACTAGGATTGCAACCCCTGCCTTTTTTTGTTTTCCATTTGCTTGGTAGATCTTCCTCCATCCTTTTATTTTGAGCCTATGTGTGTCTCTGCACGTGAGATGGGTTTCCTGAATACAGCACACTGATGGGTCTTGAGTCTTTATCCAATTTGCCAGTCTGTGTCTTTTAATTGGAGCATTTAGTCCATTTACATTTAAAGTTAATATTGTTATGTGTGAATCTGATCCTGTCATTATGATG